>NC_137976.1:73528567-74103486 GCF_963924665.1 Micromys minutus | reverse complement strand
CATAGAGAAACCTTGTCTCCAGAGAAAGAAAGACAGAGAGAGAGAGATAGAGAGAGAGGGGGGAGGGGAGGGAGGGAGGGAGGGAGGGAGGGAGGAGGAGGAAATAGAGCTGGAAACACACCTCAAACTTGTCTTTGATGTATTTCCGCAGAGAGAGAAAACCACCATGGATACAGGTGTGGTTGGTACCAACCCATGGGAAAACAGGGGCTGGGGAAATGTCTCCACAGTTAAGAGCACTGGCTGTCACAAAGAATCTATGTTTAATATCCAGGACTTACATGGGCTCTCACAACCATCCATAACCCTAGCTCTAGTAGATTTGATGCCTCTTCTGACCTCAGAGGACACTACATTCATATGATACACATACATGTATTCAGGCACATACACAATATTTTAAGAAATAAACATTTTAAAAAATATGATCAGAGAAGCTGGGCATGGTGCTATACAGCTTTAATCTCAACACTTGGAGGCAGAGGCAGGCAGATATCTGTGAGTTCAAAGCCAGCTTGGTCTACAAAGTTAGTGCAGAACATCCAAGGCTCTGTTACACAGAGAGACTCTTGTCTCAAAAATTTTTAATTAAAAATTAAAAACATAAAGTAAAATAGGAGAAAGCTACGTAAGCCTACAAAGCTGTCCCTCTGTTTCTAGAATGTGGCTCCAGTGAAACATTCTCACCATGATGTACCTCCTTAACTGTGACAGAAAATAAATCCTCATTTCAAAAAAATAATTCATTTTATGTATGAGCTGTCTTCAGACACACCAGAAGAGGGCATCAGACCCTATTACAGATGACTGAGAGCCACCATGTTGTTGCTGAGAATTGAACTCAGGACCTCTGGAAGAGCAGCCAGTGCACTTAACCAGTGAGCCATCTCTCCAGCTCCAAGTTCTCCTTTCTTCAGTTACTTTTGTCACAGAGAGGAGACAGGTGACACCATTACTAAGCACAAAAGGATGATCAAGCTTTGGTGCATCGCTAGAGGCTGGGCCAGCAGATAGCTGGGTGGCACACCTGTGAGGCCCTGGGTTCAGCCCACAGCACTGGTAAGCAAATGCACCAGAGCAACAGCCGTAAATGCTGTTTGTAGGTCTCCCTACAAATCTCCCCAACCCCCAGCTGCAGGGAATCTGTTCCTCAGGCAAGTGCTCGGTGGACTGTCCTTACAAAATGGTGGGCTACAGTGAATTAAATCCGTACTTTGAGAAGCTGAGAGAAGGCAAGGTGGCATTAACTTATTTATTTACCTTTTCTCAACTCTGTGCTGTTGGCAAAATCCAGACATAGGATATACTCTTTACAGTTACAGGATTAACGCCCGTGTAAATCAGAGACAAGACTAATTTAGAGAGGGAACAGGGCTGCAGGGATACAGTAAATTTCCATTTATTTATTTATTTAATGTATGTGAGTACACTGTAGCTGTCTTTCAGATACACGAAAAGAAGGCATCAGATCTCATTACAGATGGCTGTGAGTCACCATGTGGTTGCTGGGATTTGAACTCAGGACCTCTGGAAGAGCAGTCAATGCTCTTAACCACTGAGCCATCTCTCCAGCTCAAATTTTTATTTATTTATAACTAAATCTCTCTATATAGGCCAGGTTGGTCTCCAATCTTTTACACTCCTGCCTCTGCTCCTTCTTGAGTGCTGAATTTACTGTTTCCATTTTCTTCCTCAAATGCAACTTTTTATTTTGTTTTGCTTTTTCCAAGACCACTTTTCTGTGTATTTCTGGCTGTCCTGGAACTCTCTCTGTAGACCACACTGGCCTCTGCGTCCCAGAATGCTGGGATCAAAGTCGTGAACGAACACGCTCTGCAACTATTATCTATACAACGAAGCAAATATAAAGTAGGTGATGGAGAAGTCGCCAGGTAGGGCATAGAGCCGACTCCTCTGGTCTCCTCCTCAAGCCTCAGCCCATCTCTGTGATCCTGCAGCAGGACTGTGGGAAGCTGGCTCCTGCTGATTAGAACCCTCTACATGCCTCCAGAGTCAGGCCTAGAAATCGAGGGTGACTGTGCAGACAACATGATGTCAAAACTCTTAGCTGCCCCCACAGCTGCCACCTGGAGCCTCAGAGGGCTGGATGCTCAAGGCTGGGAATGACATTCCCAAGGTCAAACAGTAGCTCTGAATTCCCAGAACCAACAGTCTTGAGGCAGGGGGTGTGTGTGCAAGGGGGGTTGCTGAAAAACAACAGGGCCAGGTGTGGTAGTCCACACCTTCAATCCCAGCACTCAGGAGATGTGTGCAAGCTGATGATCTCTGGAGTTTGAGGCCAGCCTGTTCTATATAGAAAGTTCCAGACCAACCAGGACTACACAGGCTCTGTCTCAAATAAACAAACATACATACATATATAACACACACACACACACACACACACCTTTGAGAAATAAGATTAAAACCAAGCTTCACTTGAAAGGTAGAAGGTAACAGTGGTTGGCTGAAGTTTATACCATAGATTCACTAGTCGGGAACATTTCTTTCTCTGTTATAACTATCCCTAGGTCTAGACCTGGAAGTTTCTAGCCTCTGAACAATCCTATCTTCCAAACTGACTGATTCAATGTCTTCTCTTCGCTTCTCACTGAGTCATTCCGTGGCCTCATACTAACTTTGGCAATGGGTTCCAATCCTTTGGCTCCATCTCATTCTCTGGCTCCTTCTGTCCTCACCCATGTCGAGCTTGTTCTCCCTGCCTCCTATCTCTGTACCGGTCTCGGGAGAATTGCCGCACACTCACACAGTACTACTCCTCTCCCCTTTCTCTCCCTCCTTCAAGTAGCCTCTCTTTCCTGTGTTCTCGTGTGAGTTGGGTATATCGGATCTCTGATTCATTCTGTCAAATCTTTCTCTGATTTGTCACTTTGTCTGCCCCTCAATTAGATGTCACTTTCAAACATGGCTGTTTCCTTCTACAAACTAACTTTGCCTTCACCGTGAGAGATTAGAGGTGTGCACTAAGAGCGAGTCAGTATTCCAGTTAGATCCTACCGTAATCCAGGGCATGTCCACATTCCCACTGGATCACATAGACCTAGAAGGTTTTTGGATGGGATCCCTTGCCAAAGCATCCGTGTTGCTGGATTAAAATTTCTCTATCTTTATCTTTTATCTTTGTTGTTAGGCGTTGGCAGAGCAATTCTGTTTGTTAGCTACAGTTAAAGTGTCTCCGGGCCATGGTCTTTCCTAGAAATTCTAGGGCTGATGCCACTTCAGAGCAGACTTTGTTGGCAGAACTCAGTTCAGTGAAGCTGTGGAGCTGAGGTCCCCCATTTCTTTGCTGGCTATGTGGAGGGAGGGGTCTGCTTCTGGCTCTGGTCTGTGGTCCCTCTCAGTCCTTAAGCAGCAGACTAATCCATTCCACTCTTTCCTGACCGCTCCCTGTGCACTTCTAGCTTCAGCAGCTACATTCAAGCGCTGGCTTGGGTCCCCAAGACCCTCATGTGAAGGCTCGATTCTTAAGATGATGCTATTGGGAAGTGTGTGACCTTGGAAAAGTGGAGCCTGGTGGGAGCACTTTAGAGCATTTAGCCTTTAAAGGGAGTTTGGAATCGTGAATATCTCTCCAGTTTTTCCTGCCCTCGCAAGAGCTCAAATGAATGGGGCTAGACTTTCAGACCTCCCAAACTTAACTAAGTAAACCTTTTCTCTTTATAAGCCTCTGACTTGCCACGGGTGGTTTATCTTAATGACAGAGCACTGACTAGGTCAGGGCTGCTGGGTATTTTACTATGCCCATTCTGATGAAGCCTACAGCAGCAATGAGGTCAATGCTAAATGAAAAATTAAAATATGGACTCTCAGGACCTAGCTTTAGGGGTCTACCAATACTCCAGGTCTTTGGGAACTTTAAACACAGGGTATTAAAAAGATAATCAACTCAATAATGCAGAGAGAACTGTCAGCAAGAGCATGGTTACTGCCCACTCAGAAAGGAAGGCCAGCCCTGGCCAGGATGCTGGTGTTTCACAATGGGGAAGCTCCCGAGTGCACACGCAGAATGCAGCATGAAACCTCCCACACCGTGATGACAGAGTAGTAATTATAAACCTTAAACTTCAGAAATGTGTTTTAGTCAATCATGATCTACAAAAAGAAAAAAAACTTAGGGACTCTGGGATATTCTGGAATAAATATTGCATAAAACACTATATGTAAACACATGTGACGACAACCAAGCTTTCTACCAGATTTGAAGGATGGAAAATGATTGATCTGTGTGGCCTTATGGTAGTCTGATGTGTGACAAAACTTTTCCTGGGGAGAAGTAACACACAGATAGGGACACACATCAGACCAAAGCATGAACACCACCAAAGTCCCGTTTGGTGAACCATGAGTTTTATTGTGGCCAAGAATATTTACAGGAATATGGGTGAGAGGTTACTTACAGGAGCACAGTGTCTGGAAATCAGCTCATCGCTAAAGCCTGCCCCAGCATGGTGACAGCTCACAAAGCTGGGAACCTGGATCACAAGGAACAGCCTACAGGCAACTTGAAGAGTGTCCTTTGGGTATTGACAGGCTGAAGAGAATATATTCCTCCAGGTGTCTCAGCTGGCCTAACCCTCTTGCAGGCAATTAAACTGGTTTTTACTTCTTCCTGGCAGCTGGTCTGGTCTCAGTGTCTTTGTAGCTGGGCTTGTAGAAGAGTCTCCTCTGCAGCTCGGCTGAGCTCCAAAGAGAGACTCTTGGTGTTTGGGGGAGGGAGGTGGCAAGTAGCGAGTCTGTTTAGTTTCAGGAACTTCTGGCTTAAGGAGTTTCCCTGCCTGATGGAATGTTTCAATCTCAGAGGAAACTGTTGTACCACATAGCCATGTGGCCTGCATCAGGTGGTAGAGCTGTGTGGCCTCCCAACACCAACCTGCCTCAGGAAAGTCCTTCATACTCTCCAGAATCCAGCTCTGCCCCTGTGGTATGAGGAGCTGACACGGAGAAAGACTTGCTTCTGTTTTGAGCCCTTGGAATCCTAGCAAGTGTCGTTTGGTCTTGGAACTATGCCTCTACTTCTGCTGCAGGCAGAAGCATGTAGATCTCTTGAGTTCAAGGCCAGCCTGGTCTACAGATTGAGTCCAGAGTAGCCAAGACTATCACAGAGACCTTGTCTCAAAAACACAAAAGTAAGCAAGCAGGCTGAGCAAAACACATGAGCAAACCAGTAAGCATCATTCTTCTGTGGCCTCTGATTCTGCTCCTGCTGACTTTCCTTGACGCCATCATTGATCACCAATGGGCCACATATGAAGGGCACATTTCAGAGCTTTATTCTTCCCCATTGATCTGTGTCTAGATTGCTGTAACTTTATACTAAGTCACAAAGCCAGTGTAAATCTTCTTATGAATTCCAAACAGCAACTCTTGGTCCCTGTGAGGTAAGTCCAATACTGGCTTTTGTCTTTCATGGGGAAGGGTATTGAAGTTCTTACAAAGGCTTTCAGCCTGTTGCTAGTGTGAAGCACTCTTTAAAAAAAAGGATTTATTTATCTTATCTATATGAATACACTGTAGCTATCAGACACACCAGAAGAAGACATCAAATTCCAGATGGTTGTGAGCCACCATGTGGTTGCTGGGAACTGAACTCAGGACCTCTGGAAGAGCAGTCAGTGCTCTTAACCACTGAGCCATCTCTCCAGCTCTGTGAAGCACTCTTAATGTGTGGCTTAAATTGGGCTCTAGTTCAGCCTCTTTTACTCCTGTCATCAGTGGTGCCTTCCATGTCCCCTTTCTCCTAAGGCCCTGGCTGATCAAGTGTGTGTTGGGACTAGAGATCTCAAACAGTGGCAAGATGCTCTACCTAGTTTCTCAAGTGTCAATCATAGGATGTCTGCCTGCCCAGTCTCTCAGGTTTCCTAGCTTTATTCTAAGACAAGATGAATGACATCCTATACAAACACACACACACACACACACACATCTATGCACAGACATCTGTCTACCAAGGAATGAGAAGCCAGCGTGTTCTTTATGCATATAAGACCACACCCTGTTTGAGACTACATCATGTTGCCCTTGTCAACAAAAAAGTGCCCCCCCAGGCTGTACCTGCGGGCAGCTAAGGGAAACCTCTACAGCTCCCCCTGCCCCATCTATCCTGGGAGTTCCAGTTGTGAGAGACTGAAAACAGCACAGTGCCAGCTGGGAAGGCAGGGATGGGTCTGCAGCCCTTTGATAAACAATACAGGGTGTTAGTGTGTTGGGTTCACCCCGGTGCCTGACTCATCATTCCCAGGGTAACAGGAAAAGGCCCATTAAACACTCCAGTTCCACAAAATTCTGTTCTTGTTTGTTTTATAAGAAAGGTCATGCTTTAATATGTAGTCCAGGCTGTCCTCAGAGCTTCGGAGTGCTGGGAATGTGAATCCCCACACGCAGCTTGTGACCCACTGTTCCAAGGAGCAGTAATGATCACACCTCAACCAGCCACAGCCTTCTCCAGACAGTGCATCTGTCTCTACGCCATCCACTCATTTAGGCCTCCGAAGTGGCGTTCTGAGTCTGGGTCACAGGACTTTCCAACCTAGGACACCACCAAGGAAAAGTAAGTACTTATGTTCTCAGGCTGAAGAACCAGAGGACTTTAATTTGATGCTGCAAACTCAGGCTGGGGTTCGTCCTGCTGAACACATGGGGCGTCTCCCAGCAGGAGAGGCAGAAGACAACTCTACCACAACAGCCATGGTTTTGCTGCATGTTTGTTGTTGTTGTTGTTTTTAAAGATTTGTTTATCTTATGTGAGTACACTATTGCCCTCTTCAGACACACCAGAAGAGGGCATCAGATCTCATTACAGATGGTTGTGAGCCACCATGTGGTTGCTGGGAATTGAACTCAGGACCTCTGGGAGAGCAGTCGGTGCTCTTAACCACTGAGCCATCTCCCCAGTCCTTGCTGCATGTTTGAAACTAAACAGGAACTGGTCAAAGATCAGGAGTAAAAATGTATAAATGTCAGCTCATCCCTCTGTCTAACAAGGGATGAGCTCTCTCACACACACACACACACACACACACACACACCCATCCTACCCTTATCACTCGATGGACACCCCTCCTATTATAGCTGGCCTACCACCCCTTGCCTACCTAGCACTACCTCCCATCACCTAATGTAAGGGACTCAGCCTCCCATGTCCCACCTTGGATCCTACATGGGACACTCCCAACTTCCCCCCCATCCTCCCACCCCCACATAGGACAAGTTCTCCTGAGGCAGCATGGCTAAGCCATAACCTAAGGCCTATGTGTGACAAGAGTGTCAGAAAGTCAGGCCATGCGCCTGAGCAGGGGCTCTGTCGCTGTTGAGCTTGGCTCGAACTTCATCTCTACTCAGGAGTCAACACGAAGCCCGGCAGGCAGACAGCTGCCGTCAGGATAGACACCCACCTTGGCTGTGGAAAGAGAATTGTTTCAGTCCACCAAGTATGGTGGGGACCAAGTGCTCTGGAGCTGGACGGACTGAGGTCCACTTGGGAAACCACTCCCTGTCTTTAAGCCCCACTTTCTCCTGCCAAGTGCTAAGTGCCACGGACAAATAAGATTTCTAATTGGCAAGTCTGGGTCCAGAGTGGCTCGGGGCCAGGCAAGGCATATCCCCAGAGCTCTTAATTTCCATTGTTAAGATGAGGAGGGCGCACAACAAACGTGTTGGACTCTGCAAATTATTAAATTGAAGGAAACGGATGGCCACTCGAGCAACTGATTGCACACACTTGCTATGGGTGCTCAGTGGAGAGCTGGGGGGCTGGGACAGAAGTGTAGTAGATAACAGTGCTCTAAGAACCAAAGGGGGGCATCTTGGAGATGTGGGAGAGGGCGCAGTGGCTCATATTTCCTCAAGAAAAGATTGCCCAACTTCCTCTGTGAGTGTGGGGGTGTGTGTGAGAGGGTGTGAGTAATGTGTTGTGATGCATGTGATGGGTCTGTGATATGTGTGTGTGGTGTATGTGATTTGTATGTGATGTGTGTATAATGCTTGGGATGTATGTGATGTGTAATTTGTGTTGTGTATAGTATGTGTATGATATATGTGATGTGTATGTAATGTGTGTAGTGTGTGTATATTGTGGGTATGGTGTGTGTGTGTGTGTGTGTGTGTGTGTGTGTGTGTGTGTAAGTGGGTATCAGCATGAGCATGCCAAGGCACATGTGGAGGCCAGAAGACAACTTTCAGAGTCTGATTTCTTCCTCCCAGGTGTACTCAGGTTACAGGCTTGTCAGACAAGTGGTTTTGTAGGCTGAACCATCTCACTGGCATTGAACTCGGTCTTGAAGAATGAGATAGAAAGGGGGTACTCCAAGCAAAGGGAGGGTCTGGAAAGCCTGCACAGGGGATGTGCGTGGCTGACAGCTGCTGGAAGGGGAGGGTGCCTGAGAAAGTGAGTGGTGTGTTGGCCTTGGAAGCATCCTCATCTGCAGACGTGGAAAGCACATAAGCAGAGGATGTGCAGGCACTGACCGGTGTGAGATGTGTGCTTCGGTGAAGTCCCCAGTCAGGAACTGGAATGTTGTAAGAAGGGTCCAAAGGCATCTTCAGTGTAGAGGGGACAGAGAAGGAAGCAGAGTTCCAGAGAGATTTCAGAGATCACCGTTGCCAGGCTCCGGCGGCTCCAGGTTAGAGTGCCCATCGGGAGCAGACCTGGCGCCAGGCACAAGAATTAAAGATACAAAACCAAGAAAGGTCTAGCCTCTGTCCAGAGGGTGAGCGGAATCGGCAAGCACATAACTGGATAATTTTATCTTTCATGCACAGAACTCTAGATATCGTCGACCTTTGCTTAAGACAGAGTGAGTGGAGAGAGGAGGGGCCTGAGCATCAGGGAAATGAGAGCCCCAGGCACAGAGGTACGTGAACTGGTGGCCAAAAGGCTGTGGGTGGCTCCAAGGACAAGAGCAACCCTCAACCCCCCACCCTACCCCCATCTCCGCTGTCTCTGAGACAGGCTCCCACTGTGTAGCTCTGAGGTAGACCAGATTGGTATTGAATTCATAGAGATCTTCCTGCCTCTGCTTTCTGAGTACTGGGGTTAAAGGCACCACCACATCTGGTGCCTCCCCCTCACCCATCTCTGTCTCTGTCTGTCTCTCTGTCTCTGTCTCTCTCTAGGAGGGAGGGAAGAAGGGAGAGAGTGCATGGATGCTTTGAATGTAAGTCAATGCAGGCTGTGCATGCAATGCCCATAAAAGCCAAAAGAGGTCGCCAGACTCCTAGAACTAGTGTCACAGCTGTTTATGTGTGCTGAAAATGAAACCTGGGTCCTCTGGAAAAGCAGCCAATGCTCTGAACCACTGAGTTTTCTCTCCAGCCCTTACAAGTTAATTTTTTTAAATGAAGTAACAATAAGGGTTCATCCTGAGTTAATTTATAAATTACTCTGAAGCTTTTAGTAAACATTTTCTGTCAAAATTAAAATGTTTAAGAAGTTAGTAAAAAGTTACTATTTATCAAGTCCTTTTCAAGCATTTTATTTATTTTATTTTGGGTTTACTTGTGTAGCCTTTGCTATCCTGGAATTCGCTCTATAGACCAGGCTGACCTTAAACTCAGATATCTGCCTGTCTCTGCCTCCCAAGTCCTGGGATTAAGGGTTGGTCCACCATCACCCAACGGCATTTTCTTAATTAGTCCACATAACTTCCCATGTGTTCAGTGTGATCACTTCAATTTTTACTAACAGTAATTTTGGGGCCAGATGAACTGAGGTATGTAAGTACGTAGAGCCAGAGCAAAGTGGGCTGGGTGGATTGAGGTAGGGTCAGGTTTCAGTCGAGATTTTTCACTATGACACAGTTTTTGACATAACTGGAAAGGAGGGATGACTTATCTGTGTCCATAGTTACTCCATGAGTTCAGTGGCTGCTGTACCATGAAAAGCTAGAAGATTGTGAGGATCAGGTGGTGTGGCCTTTTGCGAGGATGAGTGTCACTGGAGGTGAGCTTTGAGGTTTCAAAAGACTCGCTCCATTCCTGGGCTCTGCCTCACAGTTGTGTCTCCAGACGTACACCCTTAGCTTTTGCTTCAGTGCCCTGTCTGCTGCCATGACCCAGACCTTGGTGATCATGGACTCTCACCCCTGTAACCGTGAGTCCTAAATAAATACTTGGGTTTATAAGTTGCCTTGGTCATTGTGTTTTGTCCCAGAGATGGAGAAGTCGCTAAGACAGGTGGGAAGTAGTCGAGACAAAGAACTCACAGGTGAGTCCCCACTCACCTCCCTCAGCCAGGAAATGATGAATCCAAGCTAGAGCCCTTGGGATCCATTCAACTCTCAGTGGCTGGATCCGCCAGCTGGTCATTATACCTTCACTGTGAGTCTCTGAAGACACTCACATCCAAGCCACAGCAGCCGAGCAGGGGTAAGGTTCGAGTGAGGTCATTGTGAGGTAAAGTAACTGGTTCAAGATCATTCATCTGGGGAGAGGTGGAACCAACATTTGAACTCCGTCCATAAGGTCTAGAAGTTTAGTCCTTAACTGCTGGGTATATTCTTCCCTTATTTTATTTGGCTTTACTATCTCACTGGATCAACTACAGTTCAATACCCTAAACCATCAGCTTTCAAGACATGGCATCAGAGTAAAATAATTCATAAAAGAAAGATGCTAACCACCACAATAATTAAACCAGGTAAGAGTGTAAGAGCCAGCCAGGTGTGCTGGCACGTGCCTTTAATCCCAGCACATGAAGCAGAGACAGTTGGATTACAGAGTTTAAGGACAACCTGGTTTACAGAGTTCCAGGACAGCAGAGCTACCCAGGAAACCCTATCTCAAAACAAAGTGTCAGAGTCAGTTAAGTTTTGGCCAGTGACCAAGGGTGGACTAATGCCTCAGAAAGTCTTTCAGTGTTGAAGCTCAGGGGCATAGCATTTTACAAGGCAAAACTCACAAAATCCAAAGTTACATCAGTGTCAGGTGACGCTCAAAGTAGGCTTGCAACATTTGTTTTTTGCAGAATGTAGTATGTATTTCAGATACAATATGACAATTAATTTTGATTTACACCTTTTTCAGTTATTTTATCTTGTACCAACATTAATTATTTTGATTAATACATCTAGACCTTGCATGGTCAGGATCATCAAATTTACAAATAAGCTGCCAGACAGACATGGCTCTTGTGGGAGTGGAGAGCTGAGAAGTGTCTAAGCAGACACAAAATGGAGGGTTGCCTTTTGTAATCTGTAATTCAGGAATAGAACTAAACTATGGTTAAGGGAAATTTTCTGGTCAAGAGAATAGAATCTGACCTCGTGGCCTTGTGGGCATGTCAACTAGAGGGACTAAAGGACCACCTCTAGAAAGGCAGATGCACCTTAAGCTGTGCTAAGGAGATGGGAGGAATAGTCATTTAATGAGATACTGTAAATTTCCATCTGAATCCTCATCTGTACCTCAGTGGCTTAGCAAGCTGTAGCGTTCAGCTCTGTAGCTCACCCAGCTTTTCTAAATTATCCATAAAACCGTATCTTCTCCTTTTCTTCCTCCCATCTGAGTTCTAAGTGTTCTCTCCATAACTCTTTGGACTTCTTTACTTTTCTCCAAAGCAACTCCCCCACCCTCAACCCCAGTAGATGCCGTCCAGCTGCTCACTGCTGTGGCATAGCCTGCCACCCTCAGACAGCCCCCTCCTCCAGAAGTTTCTGAGATCTACAACTTGCATGACTTGAAGGCTTTTTTCATTTAAACTTTAATAAAACTGTCCTTGGAGTTTTCATTAACCTCAAAAGGGAACACCAAATTTCCCCAGCATCTCCTGGTATCAAGAAGAAACTCCTCCAGATTGCAAGAACATGTCATCACACGCTTTTTCATTCACTTCCTGCTTCGGTGCAGATAGGAGTTCATTTTGTCCTCCATTTAGCCGAAGGAAGGGTTTGTTTGGGGACTTGAAGGGACACACACATTGGGCTACCAGGAGCTGACCATGCTGAGCGGGTGGTTAGCCTGGCCTCTGCCCTCAGGAGGACAGCACACACGGCTAGAGGAGGTGACATTACAACCTGGGCAGCAGACGGAGGTACAGAGGCTGGCAGCTGGAGCCCCTGGCACTGCTGGAGAACAGCCCAGTGTATGCAAGGATGATGATGTCTCTACACTTGATCTCAGCCAAGAGACTAAGAAGGGATGGCTTTTTTAAGTTCATATCCTTTTGTGAGAAGGAGTTTCAGTAGCATGGTCCCTGAGAATTGTCAGCCTCTGGTCCCCCCCTAACCCCAGCTTCCTATCCTGCACAACTGTCATTTGGGTCTCTGACCTTGTTTAATGGTCACTCTTGGGTCCCACCTGGTTTAATGGTTTAGAGGAATGTGTTGTGCTCATTACAGGAGAGGAACAAGTGACTTACAGGTCTGGAGTGGGTGAAGGAGTCTGTGGCTCCCAGAGGCAGTCTTCCGATAGGTTCATCTGGTTTTTGTTTGTTCAGGGTTTTACTGAGGCAAAGTGTTGCTATGTAGGCCTGGGTGGCCTAGAAGTAACTAGTAGCCCAGGCTAGCCTCAGGCTTGCAGCAGTCCTCCAGCCTCTGCCCAGGGGTGCTGGGATTAGTGTGCCATGTCAGCTTCTTCGGTTCACTTGGCTGAACGAAACCATCAGTAATGGCTGCATGACTGGTCAGCAAGTGGACAAGCCTTGGCTGTCACAAATGCCCAGCTTCACTGTAGTTTGTTTCCTGGGGGCTTGGGGCACAAAGGGTGTCCCACTTCTGGTCAAGTGCTCGGTATTGGCTTTGCCCTACTGTCTGGATATATCACTGTGCTTTCTGTAAAACCTTTCGGGTGCTTAAAACTTTTATGTATTTGTTTAGTGTGTCTGTGTATGTATACCACAGTGCAGTGGAGGCCAGAGGACAACCTACAGGAATTGCTTCTCTCCTTCCATCCCTGGGTCCAGGGCTAAACTCAGGTCCTCAGGCTTAGTGGCAATCAAGCACTCTTACCCACTAAGCCATCTTACCAGCCCTCAGATGCTTTTAAATATTGACTGCTCTCAGCTACAGATGGAGCACAGTTAGTAAATGCTTGCCTAGCATACACAAAGCCCTGGGTTCGGCGCCCATATTATATAAACGGGGCACAGTGGCATGCACTTAAAGTTAAAGGCAGAGACCAGAAGTTCCGGGCCATTCTCAGCCATGTAGTGACTTAAGATCAGCCTTGGCTACACGGGGCTTGGTCTCATAAAAGAAAAAAAAAAAAACTTTTTCCTTGAATCTAGTTTCCCTAAGATGACAGTGAACTTTGGCCTGTGGTAGTTTTGCTCGAGGTGACGTTAATGTACCATAAGCCCTCCAGAACAGTGGCTGCCAAAAATAACAGCTGTGAAATTATTTGTGACACCAATCAGGATAAACACCTTTGTCCCTTTTCACTTTATGATCAGCCAGTGTAGAGCTATTGGCATACGTGTGCTTTATCTGCTTACCATGCTTCTTAGCGAGTAGACGGGCGTCGTTCTTGTCTGCGTCACGGGTTTGGGCCGCGCCAGCCTTGACTGTTAGCTGCTGTAAGATGGACTTTCCTGTTTTTGTCATTCTCCAGTGATGGCGTAGACAACTTCATGTAGGGGAGAAAAATACTCAAGAAGGAAGCTCCCAAGGAGGTTACCAGTTGCACAGTTCAGCCAAGTAGGTGACTCGGTGGGATATATCTCTTTGTGTTTGTGTGGCTGGGAAAGGGGACTGGGCTCAGGGCCAAATCACTTTAGCACCTGAACCTGAGGCAGTTCCTCCACTGTGCCTTGCTGCGTGCAGGATGGCCAGACAGACAGACGAAGTGTGGAGAAGTGAACAGTTCTGCAAAGACCTTGCACAACCTGCATGGTGATTTCCAGCCGGGTGCCATTCGGGGAGCCTGTTGGCCTCTAAAACACGTAAGAGTTTCTCCTGCAGCAGCGTTCCTCTCCTTATACACAGAGGATCCGTGATCGAAAGAGGGAAAGAAAGGAAAAGGGCAGCATGTGTGCGTTCATTGCTTTGCACATTGTTGGGACAGTGTAACCCACAGAGCAACTTGTCCACTGTGGCAGAGAAGCTAAGGTGACAGCAGCAGCTGCGGTGGCAGGTCATGTTGCGTCCTTAGTCAGGAACAGAGCAGGGTGCCTGCTACAGCTCAGCCCACTTTCTCCTTTATGTTTAGTCCCGGATCCCACGCCATGAAATGATGCTGTCCACAGCTAAGCTGGGAAGCCCCACCTTCTTCTACTAATTTAACTGATGTACCTGGTGATTCTTGATCTTGTGGGAGTTTATTATGTCTCTGCTTTTCTGTGCATTAGAATTTTTCAAAAATAAAGCATTTTTAAAAACCATGTATACCGTTGTCTTATGCCACTTGTGGACCATACTGAAATGCCGAATCTCTGTAACTGTGCTACAATTATGTTGCATACTACAGATCTGTGAGGTTACATTGGGGATGGAGGCAGAGGATCCGGGCGGGAGGCCAGCCTAGGGTACACACTGAGTTTTAAGATCCGACTGAGCTACATTCAACTCTATTAAAAAAAAAAAAAGAATAGTTTAAATTAAAATTATAAGAGGTGTGGCTGGACCCAGCACCCACATGGCTCCCAGCTGTCTGTAGCTCCAATCCAGGAAAACCTGAACTTCTGACCTCCTTAAGCACCATGCATACATGTGGTGTGCTTACACACAAGCCGGCAAAACCCTTCCTGCACATAAAGTAAAAAAGTCATAAATCTCTTTAAATTCCACATAAAGAGAAGAGGTCTCTTCTGGTTTACACTTTGAGAGGTCAGAATTCACAGGCTGTCGGTCCACAGCTTGGAGGCCTGTGATAAGGCTTACCCAGGCAAGGCACAGCAAAGTGACCGGGAAGTGGAAGACAGGAGAGGACTGGGGGATCCTTGTCCCTCCTCCCCCAGAAAACATACCTCTAAGGACCTCAGGCAGACTACCTGTGGCCTGTCTCCGAAAGCCTCAGCATCCTCTCAGTATCAGTGCCCCTGGAAGCAAGCTCTTTCTACATGGGCCTTGGGGGACGCTTAAAATCCCAACGATGGCAGTAATGTATACACAGTACACAGGAACGTCCACACCTCTAGACGCTAAGGAGTTTAGATCGAGGCACCAACACTTGGAATCTGCCACGGACTCACTGGGATGTTTCTTTATCTGCCATAGGGGAGTATGTCTTCAAGTGGCAGGAAAGAGAGGGACCAAGTAACTGTGGAGGAAAGAGAAGCAGCAATGCTAACCCAGCTCCGCCCACCCAGCTCCCAACGCCCAGAATACCCCAGAGTGGTGAGTCTGCACTGAAAGACCAGGAAAAGCCAGAGTCTGCTGTCAACGAGTTCTAGATGTCACAGAGAGGACTGTACTGGCTAGTTTCATGTCAACAGAAGCTGGAGTCACCTGAAAGGAGGGAGCCTCAACTGAGAAAATGCCTCCGTAAGATCTGGCTATAGCGCATTTTTTAAATAAGTAATTGATGGGGTAAGGCTCAGCCACTGTGTGTGGCACCATTTCCTGGCTGGTGGTCCTGGGTTTTGTAAGAAAGCAGGCTGGCCCAGAGAATGGTAGTGCACCCCTGTGAACGTGATCCCATCCTGATCTACAGAGTGCATTCCAGTACACCCAGAGCTACACAGAGAAACATTGTCTCAGAAAGAGAGGAGGAGGAGAAGGAGGAGGAGGAGGAGGAGGAGGAGGAGGAGGAAGAAGAGGAGGAGGAAGAAGAAGAGGAAGAGGAGGAAGAGGATGAGGAGGAGAGAGAGAGAGAGAGAGAGAGAGAGAGAGAGAGAGAGAGAGAGAGAGAGAGAGAGCAGACCAGACCACCAGGAAGCCCTGAGGAGCAAGCCAGTAAGTAGCACTCCTCCATGGCTTCTGCATCAACTCCTGCAATCAGGTTCCTACCCAGTTTGAGTTCCTGTCCTGACTTCCTTCAGTAGTGGAGTACAATGTGGAAGTGTAAATAAACCTTTTCCTCTCCAACTTGTTTTGATCGTGGTGTCTCAGTGCAGCAATAGAAGCCCAGACAGGACATTCCCAGGGCTTGTTAAGAAGTTGGTGAATGACCATTAAGCATCAAGGCACTTTCTGTCCTCACTCTGTCACAGGGAGTATGGAGGCAGGGGAAGGGGTGAGCCTGAATGGCAGTATGCTCATCTGCAGGGGGACCTAGGACAGAAGGTGACCCAGTAAGCAGAAGAGAGCATAAGCACATTGCTAGTGCAGATCTGGTATCTGGTGTGAACCTTCTAGATAGTTCTTCACACACATGAAAACAAACGAAAAGAAAATGTGGTACATGCACACACAACACACATAGAATGAATTTTATTTAAACATAAAGAAAAGCAGAAGGCTGAACAGATGGCTCAATGGTTAAGAGCACTGACTGCTCTTCCAGAGGTCCTGAGTTCAAATCCCAGCAACCACATGGTGGCTCACAACCATCTGGAATGAGATCTGATGCCCTCTTTTGGTGTGTCTGAGGATGGCTACAGTGTACTCACATACATGAAATAAATAAATCTTTTTTTTTTTAAAAAAAGAAAAAGCAGAACTGGGCAGTGGTGGTGTACACCTTTAGTCCTAGCACTCGGAAGGCAGAGGCAGATACATCTCTGTGAGTTTGATGCCAACCTAGTCTACAGAGTGAATTCTAGGACAACCAGAGCTATACAGAGGAACCATGTCAAAAGAAAAGAGAAGTAGAGCCTGGTGTTGTGGTACACACACACACACACACACACACACACACACACACACACACGGAAGTAGAAGCTGTGGGGTTAGCTCAGTCAAGAAAGCACTTTCCTTGCAAGTATGAGAAACAGACTGTGATACCCAGAACCTATGCAGGAATTCTGGGCATGGCTGCACATGCTTGTAATTCCAGTACTGGGGAGGTGGAGACAAGAGAATGGGCTCCCTGGGCAGCCAGTCCAGCTACCCTAAGTGGTGAGTTCCAAGCCAGTGAGGGACCCCACTTCAGAGGAGGTAGACAACATTCCTGAGGGTGAAACATGAAGCCACCTAAGACATATGCACAAAAGAAAATGGAAGAAGTAAGCCAGCATAGAGGAGACGGGCCCCGGCGTGATAGTACAGGGGGTGTGAGCAAGCTCACAAGCACCTGTGTAACATGAAAATATCTTGACAAGACCATCTTATGGTATGCATGGGCAAGATGCCCCACAGGCTCGAACACTCCCACCCAGTGGCAGTGATTCAGGGGCAATGGTACCTTTGAGAGGTGGGATACAGTTGGAGGAAGTGGGTCAGTGGATGGGAAGGGTAAAAGTCTAGTCAGACTTCTAATGTTCTCTCTGCTGCCTGACCTGGCTGCCAAAATGAAGAACCAGGCAGAGGTGCCTGCTACCACAGACAGGAGCCAAACCACCACACCTTCCCACCAGGAGCCATATAGAACCTTCTTCTCTGTGACTATTTCTGTAGGAGATGACAGCAGTAAGGGTTATTGTCATCATTTTGTAAATTAACTATACTAACGACAAATGAATAAAATGTTAAGCAAATAAATAAAGATAGTATTCAAATAAATAAAGATAGTATTGTAAATCTGAGGCAGGAGAACTAGTTAGCTTAAGACGCTAGCCGAGGCTGCAAAGTGAGACTCCGTCAAGAAAAAAAAGAAGCTCTTTAGTGAATTTCCATGAGTGTGTGAATTTTTTGTGAGCTGGGTTTCTCTAAGCCAGTTACTGGGTCAAAGGAAGTACACAGGTGTTTAGAGCTTTAACAGAAGTTCCTGGAATCTGAGAACAGCTATTTCCCAACGTGTTCACAGCCCTACAGTGTGCTCTTAATGAGAGGGTTGCCTATCCACACTTTAATTCAAATTCCATTGATGAGTTGTGGTTTGGGGTATCTTTTAAAATGCATATTAGCCGTCTTAGTTAGGGTTTCCATGGCTTTGAAGAGACACTATGACCAAGGCAGCTCTTATAAAGGACAACATTTAATTGAGGCTGGTTTACAGGTTCAGAGGTGCAGTCCATTATCATCAAAGCAGGAACATGGCAGCATCCAGGCATCATGGTGTAGGAGGAGCTGAGAGCTCTACGTCTTCATCCAAAGGAAGCCAGGAGCGCTCTTTCCAGGCAGCATGAAGGAGGGTGTTAAAACCTACGCCAGAGTGACACACTTCCTCCAACAAGTCCACACCTCCCAATAGAGCCACTCTCCGGGCCAAGCATATTGACTTCACTACATTAGCTCTGGGCAATCTTTGAGAAGAAATTCGGTCTTTGCAAAGTTTCCCTTTGGGTATCTTTTCTTAATTGAAACGCCATCATCCTACCTGACATGTGGACATGTTTGTGTTGCTTTTCTATCGCCTCGATAAGGCACCATGACCAAGGCAACTTAAAGAAGGAAGGGTTTATTTTGTCTTTACATTCCAGGGGGATGAAGTCCAGCCTTAGAGGTGTGGAGCAGGTAGAAAAGCCAACTGAGAGCTCAGATCCTGGTCCACAAACAGGAAGCAAAGAAAGCTAACTTGAAATGATGGAGTCTTTTGAAACCTCAAGGCCTGTCCCCACAGTGACACACTTTCTCCAGCAAGCTCTCCAAACAACCCTCAACTCTTCACTGCTCAGACTAGGATCAAGTTTGCTGTGTCTTCCCAGAGCTGTGCACCTGGGAAGTGTCAAGACATTTGTCGCATTCTGCAAAGCCCTGTGACCTTTTACCACAAGACTTCATGGACCCACCTGCAGTTAAATAATAACACAGAGACTTACTAATTTTTGTTATAGCTTAGGCCTTAAACGTGGGCTACCTCATCTAGCTTAATATTATCCTAGCCGGAAACTTGGCTAGTTCATTTTTTAACAAAATATTTTTACTTCACGCATATTTTTTTGTTTTGTTTTGTACTGTAAAGTATTTCTGTGTGAGGATGTCAGATCTCCTGCATCAGGAGCTACAGGCAATTGTGAGCTGCTATCCTGAGAGATGAACCTGGCATCACTGGAGGAGCAGCCAATACTCTCCACCCCAAGCCATCTCTCCAGACCCTTGAGGGTAGTTTTCTACCTTTCTCTCAGTCCCAGTTTATCCAAGGAAATCCCCACCCCCTGCCCAGCCCAGAAGTCACGCCTTCCCTTTCCTGCCTAGATCTTGGCCATCAGATCTTTATTAAACCAATCAACAGGTAAGGGAGAAAGAGTGCTCACAGAATACTGAGGCAGCTGACAATCCCTAAGAATAGCAAAACCACAATCTGGTCAGTACTCAGCTCTCAGTCCAGAGCAATCAATAATTGATAATTCAGAGACAACTTCACACAATGAACCCCAACAACCTTTGGGTGGTCACATCTCCCACCCTGACCCTCTCAATTTCTAATCTACTCTTGTCTTCCTCAATTTGCCTTTAGGGAATTCACCTCAGTGGACGATTGTTGATGCAGGCCTAACATACACAAAGCCCTGGGACTGACTGGCCCTCAGCACTCCCTAAACTGGGCACTGGGCACGTCTTACTCCCTGTATTTGGGAAATAGAGGCATGAAAGTCAGAAGTTTAAAGCCATCCTTCCTTACATGTTCAAGGTCAGCCTGAGCTACAAGTGATACGAAGGACCCTAGGGACTTTCAACAGCCTTTCACCCACTGCCTTGGGTCAAGTCTAGGCCAAGTACCAGCTTCCCACCTTGGGTCAAGGCCAGGCAAAGTTTTTTTCTCCACACACAGTTCTCAGGAGGAGCGGGAACATTCTTGAAAAACCACAGAATGTACTGATAGTCAGTCACCTGACCCTCTGGTCCCAGATGGAGTTGAGTGCCTGTCATATGCTGGCTAGCCAGTAGATTCAAAGGTCAATATGCTTAGCCAATAAGTTTAAACTGTAACCTTGCTGATGTAACTTGTACCCCTAAAAAGTATAAAAACTGCTTGTTATAGCCATTCGAGGTCTCCTTTCAGTTACTCAACACGAAGGGCGGTTTGAGGGTCGAACCTGATGTGCCAAAAAATAAACCTCTTGTGTTTGCATCAAGCTCTGTTCTCACTTGGGGGATCTCCCAATAGTTAAGACTCACTTCGAGTCTTACAATACATTCTCAAAAAAGAGCATGCTTAACCAAGCATGACAGAGCACACCATTAATCCCAGAACTCAGGAAACAGAAGCAGGTGGGTCTCTGAGTTACATGTCAGCCTTGTCTACAAATGAGTTCTAGGACAGCCAGGGCTACACAGAAAAATCTTGAGAGGGAAGAAGGGATGAAAAGGGGAGGGGGACCTTAGGGGATTGTCTGATAAATAAAGTGCCCGCTACCTAAGCACAGGGAGAGCAGGGCATGATGGCACATGCCTGTAGCCCTATGTTGGGATGGGGATGGAAACATGGAAGCCTCTAAGTTCACTGAGAAACCTTGTCTCAAAAAAAGGGGAGAACCAAAGAGAAGGAAACCAATATTGACCCTCTGTGTGCATACACACATACACACAAATGTGGGCATGCTTGCAAACAAACATGTGTATGCACAACCATGTACAGATGAACAGAATTGAAGACCCAGAAATAAACCCACACACCTATGGTCACTTGATCTTTGATAAAGGAGCTTAAAACATTCAATGGAAAAAGGACAGCCTCTTCAACAAATGGTGTTGGTTCAATTGGCAGTCTGCATCAGAAGAAAGCAAACCAATCCTTTCCTATCTCCTTGTACAAAGCTCAAGTCCAAGTGGAAAGACCTCCACATAAAGCCAGCTACACTGAAACTATTAGAAGAGAAAGTGGGGAAGAGCTTAGAACACATGGGCACAGGGGAAATTTTCCTGAACAGAAGAACACCAATGGATTGTGCTCGAAGATCAAGAATCGCCAAAATGGAACCTCAGGAAATTGCAAAGCTTCTATAAGGCTAAGGACACTGTTAAGAAGACAAAATGGTGGCCAACAGATTGGGAAAGGAACTTTACTAATCCTACATCTGATAGAGGGCTAGTATCCAATATATACAAAGAACTCAGAAAGCTAGACTCTAGAGAATTAGATAATCCTATTAAAAAATGGGGTACAGAGCTAAACAAAGAATTCTCAGCTGAGGAATATCGAATAGCTGAGACACACCTAAAGAAATGTTCAACATTCTTAGTCATCAGGGAAATGCAAATCAAAACAACCCTGGGATTCCATCTCACACCAGTCAGAATGGCTAAAATCAAAAACTCAGGTGACAGCAAACTCTGGCAAGAATGTGAAGAAAGAGGAACACTCCTCCACTGTTGGTGGGGTTGTAAGCTGGTACAACCACTCCGGAAATCAGTTTGGCGGCTCCTCAGAAAATCGGACAGTACTGCCTAAAAACCCAGCTATTCCACTCCTCGGCACATACCCCAAAGATGCTCCAACATATAACCAGGACACATGCTCCACCATGTTTATACCAGCCTTATTTATAATAGCCAGAAGCTGGAAAGAACCCAGATGTCCTTCAACAGAGGAATGGATACAGAAATTGTGGTACATCTACACAATGGAGTACTACTCAGCTATTAGAAACAATGACTTCATGACATTTGTAGGTAAATGGATGGAACTAGAGACTATCATCAGGTGAGGTAACCCAGTCACAAAAGAACACACAAGGCATGCACTCACTGATAAGCGGATACTAGCCCCAGAAAGCTCTGAATACCCAAGAAACAATTCACAGACATTATGAAGCTAAAAAAGAAGGAAGGCCAAAATGGGGATGCCTTAGTCCTTCTTAGAAGGGAGAACAAAACACTCACAGGAGGAGATGCAAGGTTAAGTAGAGGATCAGGGATTGAAGAAAAGATTACTCAGAAGCTGCCACACCTTGGGATTGACCCATATATACAGCCACCAAATCCAAGCACTACAGCTGATCCCAAGAAGTACTTACTGGCAGGAACCAGACAGAGATGCCCCCTCAGGTACTATACTAGAATCATATAGATACAGCTGAGCATGCTTGCAGCTAACCATCGGTCTGAACTCAGGGATCCCAATGAGGTTGCTAAAAAAAGGACCTAAGGAGCTGAAAGGGATTGCAACCTCATGGGAAGAACAACATTATCAACCAATCAAACTCTCCAAAACTCCCATAGACTAAAACACCAACCTTTGTACACACATTGAGAGACCTATTGATCCAGTTGCATATGTAGCAGAGGATAGCAGTGTCTGGCATCAGTGTGAGAAGAGGTTTTTGGCCCAGGGAGGGCATGACTTCCCAATGTAGGGGAATGAATGCCAAGGCAATGGGGTGGAGAGGGTGATTAGGAGGGAGTGCACCTTTGTAAAGACAAATGGATGGGGAGGGGGGATGGGAGCGGGGCGAGGTAAAGGGATAACATCTCAAATGTAAATACAGAGTATCTAATAAAAAATTAAAAAAAAAACCAAGCATTGACAGAAATGTATTTGTATACTTTTATGCAAAAATGCTTAAAATATGTACATTTATCTTTGTTTTTTAAAAATAAAGTTGTTCAATAAAAAAATTATGAAGAAAAAACATGTATGGATGTACACACATTACACACATAAACTTGCACACACAAAGGCCGTTCTATTTTTATAGAATTCAACTACCTGATTCCTTTCACAGTGACAGCAAAAGCCAGGCATCTGCTGTTTGGCTCCGTGGTTTACATGTCTGTGTTGTGTCCTTCACCTGGGCTTCTTTTAGTGTACGGCCTGGGGAGGTGGGCGCTGTGTTCATGACTAGGAGGTCAGCATGTACATCCACAGATACTTCCCTAAGGTGGCTTAGTCAGAGTTTGGGTGGGGTCCTTTGTATTCCTGCCTGGGTGGTGCCCAGGAGCTGGAATTTCCCAGGATTGGGTCCCCAGGGCAAGCATCTGGAGGTCAGAAAGTCTCCTGGGCCCCATGAGCCAGTTAGCGTTGGATCTCTGAGGACTGAGCACAGTGCTCTGAGTGGATGGAAACTGCGGCATTTGTAGTGGTCAAGGCAACTTCTGACATCTGGGGAGACCTCCGTGTGGCCTGGACCCACAAACAAACAGTGTAAGAACCCTCAGCCTCTATCCCTCAAACTCCCTAGCGATGTCACAGATTTTCTCAGGAGACAGTGAGATCACACAGCTGGTGTCTGAGGTAATGATCCCTGTAGATCGCACCCATCTTCCCTCCATACGGACTATGACTCCCACCAACGGTCAGTGATCCCAGTGTGTGCCTGTCTCTTTCCAGCTCTTCCCCACTCCCATCCCCCAATAGAGCAGACACACCCTACCTAGCCTGGGAAACTGAACTGGCTGATCCTCTGGCCTGGGTTTTTGGCTCATTAAACTCTTCAAGTCTGCTGAGATACCACTTCCATGACGTCTGTCAAGGGACTAGACATCCAGGAAGTATCTTCTAGAAGAATCATGAGTGAGCATGGCAGGCATTCAGACAGTGAAGCCCATTTTACCAACGATTTACTGCTCTGCTCCACCTCCTCCCTGAGGGCTATAAGCTCCCTTATGCCCAACAGTCCAGACCCACTAGGGGTTGGGTGAAAGGGGTCCTGGGAATGGGCAAAGTGCTGGAGGCGAAACTTCCCCCACCCCCACACATACCCTGAAGCCAGCCTTGAGGCTGGATACCTACAAACTTGTAAAAAGGGCTGCCCCACCCCCTTACCCCACTCCTGAACTGACAGAGGTCTCTCTAACCCTGAGGTAGTTGGTATGTGGTGAGTGCGCCCTGTGTGAGGGCAAATCCAGAATTTCCTAAATACAGCAAGCCAGCCCTGCTCCCACACCCTGCAGTGATCTGCCTCCCTTCTGCCACTGCCAGCCTCTCCCTTCCTGGAACAAGAGCTCTCATAGCTTCTGGGCAGCAGAGAGTGAGGCTGGAGAATAGGAAACAGTAGAAGGTTCCAGAGATTAGCGCAGGAAGAGTGCCAGAGGAGGCAGCCTGTATTGCAGAGACACAGGAGGTAAGTCCCCAGGACAAGAAACTGTGGTGTATATTTTACATATCAAAGCAGACCTGGCTTCCAGATTCCCCTGCACCCCTCAGTCCCTACCTGGCTGACCCTGGCTGCCTGCCCTTCCCTCAGAGGCTCTTCCCTAAATAATCCAGACATTTTGATCTCCTCTCTGTTGTCATTCCTTCAACACTCCACCCAACAGTTACCTAGCAACAGTCAGGTAGGCCTGGCTTGCTATAAAAGTGACTGCTTGGCCTCTCTGACTCTCTCACTCTTTCCGACCCCTTTCTCCATTCCTCCCTTTCCCTGTCCTCCTTTCTCTCTCTCATGTTCTACAAGAGGCTGGTCTCTTCTCTTTCTCTGTCTCTACTCCCTTCTCAACTCCCCTTCCCATGCCCCCAAATAAACTATTCTATACTAGATCTGTCCTATGGCTATTACGAGGCAGGGGTGGGGGGAATGCCTCAGCATGGGTCCACTGAGTGAGGTACCCCCTCCCACCACACCATACTGTCCTTGGTTTTATAAATACATATCCTTGGTTTTGTAAAACACATTTCTCTTCCTCTTCTTCTTTTTCTTTCTCCTCCTCCTCTTCTCCCTCTTCTTCTCTTCCCTCATGCCCTTTCTCTCTTTCTCTTCTTCCTACGCCCTTCTCTCCCCATGGTGACATCCCTGGCCTCAGTCCCTGGAGCCAGTCAGCTCACCCAAGAACAGCTTCTCTAATCTGGTTTGAATTGGCTCTTTGTTGTTGTTGTTTTTATGTGCACTCCATTTTTATGTGTACAAATGTTTTATCTTGCATGTTTGTCTGGGCACCATGTACACGTCTGGTGCCCACCAAGGTCATAAGAGGCCCCAAATCCCCTGTGCTGGAGTCACGGGTGTTGTGAGCCTCTATGTGAGTGCTTGGAACAGAACACTGGTCCTCTACAAGAACAAGTTTTCCTTAACTATTGAGCATCTCTCTACTTCCAAACCCGGTTTTTCTAGATACGTGTGTGAGAGCCACAGTTATGTTTAAGTTTTAATTAACAGATCCATAAAACAAAATGCCTCTACCCTATAAGCCATTTGCCCAAGGACAGATACTTCCAGAGACTCTGGAGGTTGTTTATGGGAGATAAGCCACATGTTTCTCCTCCCTAAACAAGTTTGCTTGACCCAACTGCTCTGGGTGTGCTTGATCACATCTGTAGGCAGGAGATAAGTCAGGATGTAGGCTTGCCCCTGATTGGACCTGCTGGGAAATACAAAGCCTTATAGGTCTACTTTTATAAGCCTCTGCAAAATGTGACTTGTCACTATTTTTTTTTTTTTTTTGGGACCCAGAAATAGACCTGACCAGAGTCTGTCATCCTGGCCAGTATTTAATTAAAGCTTGCTTCAAACTTGGCAGTGGCCTTGTCTTATTCTCAAACAGTGGGACTAACAGTGACCAGGGATCAGAACTGTACATATCCTGGTGCAAGTGCTTTACTAAGACAAGCCCAGCCCTACCCTTTTTTCAATTAAAACTTTGTGTATAACTATTTTGCCTGTATATATCTGTGTGCCATATGCATTTCTAGTGTCTTTGAGGGCAGAAGAAGCCACTGGATCCCCTGGAACTGGAGTTGTACATGGTTTCAAGTTACATGGTGCTGGGAGCTGACCCTGGGTTCTTTGATAGAACACTAAAGCTCTTAACCACTGAGCCATCTCTCCAGACCCCTAGCCTTCCTTGAAAATAAACAAGTTGATTATCTGGATGTGGTGGTGCATGCCTTTACTCCCAGCCCTTGGAGGTGAAGACTGGAGGACCAGGAGTTACTTCAAGATTATGTCCTTGTCTACATGCTCAACTTGAGCCTACAAAACCTTGTCTCGAAGCCTCCAAAACTAGGCTGGAGAGATGGCTCAGCTCTTAAGGCACTTGTTGCTCTTGCAGTGGGACCTGGGTTTGACTCCAGCACCCATGTGGTGGCCCACAACCATCTGAAACTTCAGTTCCAGGAGATCCAATGTCCTCTCTTGACCT
This sequence comes from Micromys minutus, assembly GCF_963924665.1. Lineage (NCBI taxonomy): Eukaryota > Metazoa > Chordata > Mammalia > Rodentia > Muridae > Micromys > Micromys minutus. The sequence goes on along the minus strand of NC_137976.1, from coordinate 74,077,537 downwards.
CTGGGTACGAATGTACATACTGCTCAAACATACATACAAACAAAACGCCCATACACTAAAAATAAATAAACCTCAAAAACATAATAACTAAAATAAAACCAAGATTTAAAAAATGTTAATTATAGAAAAATACAAGTACAAGTGTACTCACAAGCAAAATGACCCTCAGTTCTCTGTGGCCCATGACCCACCTTTGAAAAGGTCCCAAATAACTTAACAGCATTTTGTTTTGTCTTGTCCCTCATCTGACCCCTGGATTAATCAGAGGCAAACCCTGAACATCAGTCTCTGCTATTAGTATTTCAGCTTCTCTAAGGTGAAGGGATTTCTTCCTGGTGTGACATGACCAGTGCTGTCATGGGGTAGAGGTTACTCGTTTCCCCTACAAACATGTGGTTCCACTGTCATGCAATGAAATATGTAGAAAAATCAGAGAGACCTCGAGGGCTCTGATAATACTTTCTAACAGAAAGAGAAAAGGAGGCTCAGTGAAATCTCACCTGGGATCCCAGCCATTACTCCTTCCTGCCTCCCAGCTGATCATGGTTTTGTGGTGCTGGATTTGGTGGCAGGTGGATGGTTAATGGACGGCAGAGCTCCAAGAATGCAGCTTTCATGAGTCCTAGCCCAAGTCAGGACGGGACTTTCCAGTGATTGAACTGCCTGTGAGTAACCCCCACCCATGCTCTTGTGAAAATTGCCAACAAACTCACTGCTTCACAAGCTGGACCAGGGTGAGACTATTTCCTTGGTCCGTTGTTGGTGTCCTATATGTGGTAAAGAGACATTTGTTCATGACTCCCAAGAATAAGTAAGGCAAGGACTTATGTCCTAAGAGAAACTTCTGGAAAGACAGGGTATGGGGATGAGAACTTCTAGGAGCCCCGTTAGCAGCCTGGGTGGGTGGGGACACATTGCTCAGTCTGAGATCAAGTGCAGCCCCTGTTTGCATGACATCCGAGTGGGGCCAGCCTGGCTCCTGCTGCTGCACAGGTGTCCTGTGTCATTTCCTTCCTGTGCGGCCAGAGGCGTAGTGACTGGCTCAGACTCCCACGTGTTTTCCCCCTTTCCATTTCCTGTCACTGTTTTGAAGCTGAGAGGAAGAGAGGGTCTTCCATCTGATAACAGGGTTTATGATGAGGCTGATGTCACTGCTTAAGAGGAAGCACAGCCCTCGCTCATGAGCGTCAGTGGCTGAGGTCAGCTAATGTGCTGGCTGGATAGAAAGGACTGCGAAGTTTCAATTTAAGGCTGGGCACACAATGCTTTCTTTGCCCGTGGCTGAGAGCTCCTACAGTGCATTCGATCGGTGAGAAGTGTGAGCCTCATCTCTCTCTCTGTAGTTGAGCCCCTCATACTGAATCCAAGTCTTGCTTGTTAAAAACGCTGGTGCCAGCTTGAAAAACAAGGCGTTTAAATCCAACTTGTTTATCTCTGTTTCTACTTCTCTCATACAGGTTCAGTCATTATCACAAACTGAAGTGGAATTCATCCTTTAAAAAACTCAGTGAATAAAGGAACTTATTCAAGTCTGCTGCTCTGAGCTTAAGCCCAGGACCTACATGGTGTGGTGGAAAAGGAAAACTGACTCCCACAAGTTGTCCTTTGACCTACACACACACACACTCAAAGAGAGAGAGAGAAAGAGAGAGAGAGAGAGAGAGAGAGAGAGAGAGAGAAAGAGAAAGAGAGGGAGAGAGAGACTAAATGAATGATGAATGTAGCCTTTTTTAAAAAGTCAGAAGGGCATAGTGATAAATGCCTGTATTCTTAGCACATGAGAGGTAAAGATAAAGCCTGGGTTCAAGGTCATTTTTAGCTACATATAGGCCTAGACTAAATACAACTCTGTCAAAAGAAAGAGGGGGGAGGGGAAGGGACTGAACACACACACACATATATATGGTTTTTCAGACAAGGTTTCTTTGTGTATCCCTGTCTGTCTTGGAACTCATTCTGTAGTGCACGCTGGCCTCAAATCACCTGCCTCTGCCTCCCAGGTGCTGGGATGAAAGGCCTGCATCACCATAACCAGATTAAAAATGTTTTTTTAAGAATCAGAGCTTGAGCTGGAGAGATGGCTCAGCGGTTAAGAGCACTGACTGCTCTTCCACAGGTCCTGAGTTCAAATCCCAGCAACCACATGGTGGCTCACAACCATCTGTAATCAGATCTGATGCCCTCTTCTGGTGTGTCTGAGGACAGCTACAGTGTACTTATATAAATACATATTTTAAAAATAGAAAAATTAAAAAATGAATAATTTTTAAAGTTTTTTTTTTTTTTTTTAAATCAAAACTTGGTGGGTATTCTTGGTTGTGGGTTTGACTAGATCTGAAATTAACCAAAACTCCACAATGGGACATACCTGTGAAGGATTTTGCTTAATTTGAAATGAGATGTACTCTTATGTGGGCGGCGCCTTCTGCTGGGAGCTTCCATAGGACACGGAGGAAGGAATGCTGCTCTGGGACCTCCGACCCCTGGCTGCCAAGTCCACCCTTCACTGCATTAGCATCTACCTCAGGATTCCGCGGTAGACTGAAGAGCAGCTGAGACATTCTTAGACCTTCTGTTCATAGTCAGCCATTGTTGTATTAGCTAGACCACAGCCTGTGAGTAATGCTAATAAATCTTTCTATACAGGCGGAGATTCACTCTGCACGTTCTGTTCCCCTAGAGAGCCTTAATGCTACCAGCCATGGTGGCACATACCTGTAATCAGGGCACTCAGGAGGCAGAGGTGTTCCAGCTCTTGGTTTCCGGTCCCTGTCAGGTTTGCTTTATAGTGGACTTCCCCTTTGTATAACTGTATTTAACAGTTGAAAAGTTGTCAAACTGTTTTCCATGGAACCTGCCCCATTTTGCCTTCACACAATCAACACACAAAACTTCAAAACTGGGTCTAGCGAACAACAGCAAAGCATTTCGTTTACACTCCGTGAGCATGCTTGTGATGAAGTCGGCTTCAAGAGCAGCTCTGTTGCGCTTGCGGGTTACAGACGCTGGGCGGGGGCTACCACTGTCCAGGCGGTTGTCAAGTTTGAGAGAGCTCTTAGAGCAGAGCCTGTGAGCAAAGATGCCTTCATCAATGGCAGCTTCTGCCATTGCACTAATCAAACCTGCAACCTCACCCTCCACACCATCCCCTGGCCTCCAGAGGGCAGGGCAGGGCGGGGCGGGGCGGGGCAGGGCGGGGCAGGGCGGGGCTTGGCTCTAAGCCAAGCTGAATCAGCTGAGTTCATGAGATATAAACAAATTAGCTAACACTTGAACAGACACACACTTCTTGTGATGCAGCTGGGATTTGAACAGGTCCCTTCCATTCTTCCTCTGTTACCCCTGTTTTCAAAGACCCCAAGAGCAAAGCCAGGTGAGTTCATGAAAGCCTAAGTCTAAGACAACACAAGACACGCATGCACACGCAAGGAAACGGAGGAAGCCTGTGCTTCGGTGGAAACTGGCAGAGCACTTCCTAGTCCTTGTTACCCACCTGTGCTGTTTGAAAGGTGCAAAGCTCAGTTTCTCTTCACGACTGTTAGTTATGAAAGGCTTGCAATGGCCGCTTCCAGGTCCGGGGGTCATTTCCCTATGTCCTCCACCACCGCCTTTTGCTTTCGAGTTTCTTCTAGACGTCTCCTGTTATTGTCCATCTTCTGTGCTGTTCAGTGTATCTGGATTAGTTAGGATCTCTGCTGCTGGTGCTGACAGAGACGATGTGCCCACTGCTGACACACTTGTCCTCTAAGGTTGGAAATGAGGAGGGATGTCTACCCTGGCTCTTTCTGCTCCCCATCCGACTGAAACATAAGTTCCCAAGGAGGGCAAACAAACCCAAGCATACAAATATATCAGATGAAGGAGTGGGGGGAGCTAACCATCTTTAATTTACAGGTAACAGATTTTTTTTTTTAAGTAGAAAAGTTAGTAAAATATGAACATCAGCTAATACAATGCATAGGAAAACCCAGTAAACTGAAGTAAAAACACTTCCAGGTGGGGGTGGTGCTGCACACCTTTGATCCCAGCACTTGGAAGGCAGAGGCAAGTGGATCTCTATGACTTTGAGGCCAGCCTGGTCTACAGAGTGAGTTCCAAGACAACTAGGGCTAAATAGAGAGACCCTGTCTCTATTTTTTTTTTTTGAAAGAGAGAGGGAGAGAGAGAGTGAGAAAGGAAGAGAGGAAGAAGTAAAGAGAAGAGAACTTGTCTCAAAACAAAAACAAGAAAAATAAAAACATTTTCATTTACAAAAACATGGATTACTTAGGCAAAAAAATTTTTTAAATATATGTAAGATCTAGATCTTGAAAATTATAAGTGGGTGAATGGGTGGGTGGAGGAGCACCCTCATAGAAGCAGGGGGAGGGGGGATGGGATGGGGTGTTTCCCGAGGGAAAACCAGGAAAGGGTTTTGAAATGTAAATTTTAAAAATACCCAATAAAAGAAAAAGAGGAGAAAATTATTAAAGTACAGATGAAAATAACCAAAGATTTCCCCCCAAACGAGGCATACGCCGTGTCGGTGGAGGTGTCTGCAGGCCTTGGAGCACAGAGGCTGCAAGCTCTAGGCCAGCTGCAGCTCCAGTGACCGGGCTCAGACAGAGCGAGGGTCTCCCATGGGGTCAGGCTTTGAACACCTGGTTCCCAGCTGTGGAGTCACTCGGATGTGAGGCCAAGTTGGAGAAAGCAGGTCACTGGGAACAGGTCTTTGGGTTACTTCCTGTCTTGTTCTCTGCTTCCTGACCTGACAAGCCAGGAACTGAGTTCTTCAGTCAAGTCCTCCCTTCTTGATGGATGATCTTGTAGAAACTATATAGTGAAATAAATCTGTATTTTTTCTTTTCTTTCTTTCTTTTTTTGAAAAAGATTTATTTATTTATTTTGTGTATGTGAGTACACTGTCGCTGTGTTCAGACAACCAGAAGAGAGCATCAGATCTCATTACAGATGGTTGTGAGCCACCATGTGGTTGCTGGGAATTGAAGTCAGGACGTCTGGAAGAGCAGTCAGTGCTCTAACCACTGAGCCACCTCTCCAGCCGGAAACCTGTCTTCTCTTACGTTGTCTACCTCAAGTAAGTGGGTCTTGTCAATGAGAAAAGTAACACATTTTCTACTGAGATAACAATATTAGAGGTAAGCAACCTGCAAAAAAACGGAAAAGGGTTGTTTCTGCTCACATTAGAGCTCCAGCCCTCTGGGCCTGGCGTAAATGACACCTCTCAGCAGATGCATGTAGCTAGGAATCAAGGGAGAGAGAGGAAGACTGGGGTCCTCGAATCCTTACAAGGCTCCCAGAGACCTGAACTCCACAAGTTGGCCACACCTCCCCAGAGCCTCGTGATGGTAATCAAGCTGTTACCATTTAGACCCTTTAGGGGTGCTCAGGATCTAAATGATAGTAGATTGACTGTGCCAAGTACTCATACAGAGATTAAACCTAGTCCCAGACAAACTCCCAGCTGCCTTTACTATAGAAATTAACAAGCAATGCTAAAATTTACAAGGAAAGGCTGTTGGGATTTTGTAAACCCCACCCCTCAGTTACCTAGCAACAGCCAGGTATACCCCATCCCTCAGTTACCCCGGCAGCAGCCAGGTATGCTCCGCCCCAGTGACCTGACACTATAAATGGGGCTGCTTGACCCCTCCTCTCTCTTGCTCTTGCTCTTGGTTCTCTTGCAGCCTTGCTCTCCCACATAGACAGAACAGCTTTGAGGAAGACTTTACAGCAGCTGAGCATGCTGAGCCACGCCTTTAATCTTAGCACTTGGGAGCTGGGCCGGGGGCGGGGGGGGGGGGCGGAGTTCAAGATCAGCCCGAGATATAGAGAAAATTCAAGGAGATTTTGTTTCATAAAACAAAACTATGAAAAACAAACTACTACAAATACTTTATACTACTATAAAAGCATCCAGAGAGGGTGTGGAAACAGCAGCATCTGTGTAGAGATCTGTATTTATTTAAAGAGACACCAAAATGACCCTGTGTAAGTGTGCCAGATTAATTTTGCTATTTAGTGGGAAGTGGGTTGTTTGGAGTTCAATTCTTGTAAGATATTTCAAGGTAGCTGGAAGAATGGGGGGAAGCGGGGCGTGAGAATCAAGGAGGGAGTCTTGGTCCCCAAGGCAATGTTTCCACAGTGATTAATTCCAAGGTGAAAATCTTGAAGGTGAAATGAAGGTTGTAGGGAGGCACAGGGGGCTAAGTTCTTACCGAGAACTGGAGAGAGATCAGAGAAAGAGGAGGACCACAGGGGAGATGCTAGTGTTCCCTAGCAGTGGGCAGATCTGGGCAGGTGTTCCCCTAGCGGTGAGCAGTCCTGTGACAAGCTGAAGTGTAGGGTCATTGTCTCCCTACACACGGAGAGGGACTGGAAGAGAATGGCAGTGTGGCAGCAATTTTTGCATTATGTCTTAGTTATTCTGTTGCTGTGAAGAACCATTACCATAGGCAGCGCCTATAAAGAAACCATTTGATTTAATTTAGAACCCTTCAGAGGGTTAGTCCAGTAACATCCTGGCAGCTGGAACCCAGACAGAAAAGCACTGGAGCAGTAGCCAAGAGCTTAAATCCTGGTTTACAGGCAGCAGAGAGACCGAACCTGGTCTGGGCTGTTTTGAAACTTCAAAGCCCACCCTCAACCCACCTCCTCCAAGGTCAACCTCCTGATTCGTTCAAACAGTTCATCATCAGGGGCCTTCACATTCAAACCACCACAAAGGACCACAATGCTGGACAAACAACTCAAGAGAGTGGGACTTGTCTTGGCTTATATTGGTTCTTAAAACAAAATAATTCCGTTATACCAAATGAAGACTCAGAAGCCAAACACTGAGGTAAAAGCCTACTCGCTCAGAGAAGGCACCCAACTGGCTTTCCTCCTCAGCCAATGTCCCCAAAGAAAAAATCATGTTCTCCTTTTCCACACTGTCTTAAAAATGCCTCAGACTGAATTTCTCTACTTTCTACTTCCCATATGTCTCTCTATCGTCTATCCTGATTTCCCGTGACTCTATGGCCTGTGCCCCACCCCCACCTCCCATTTTACTCCCTGTCAATGGGTTGTTTGCTCTGCTCTTAACCTATGGTTGACTTTATTTAATCTTGTTTACAATAAACAGAAAGTTGTTGGAGTAAAGGTGTGTTCCAGAGCTGAGCCACATCGAAATTAGAAACTTTTTTTTTTCCAGTACACAATCTCACAGTGCAATGTTCTGCAACATTCTTGTATTAAAGGTGTACGCTAGGGTTGAGCCGCACCACAAGAAGAGATAGGTTTTTCCAGTGTACCATCTCAGAATTCACAGTCTGATCGATAGCCTACAACAGGCTCATGGTTTCAGATCATTGCTGTGGGGAATGAGACGAAGCAGCTCAGCTCAGTGCAAGAGGCTGAAGGAGCTTCACACCACTGTGAAAGGCAGGTCAGGGAGCAGAGCACACAGCAGGAAACAGCAGCTGCTATCAGAGACTCCTCCAGTGAGTAATTAACAATCAAAATATCAGCCTGAGCCGCCCGGGGCCACGGCAGTAGCCACACAAGGTTCCTTCTAAGAGGTCATTTGCCGCACACCAGCCACGGTATTCTGGTGTGTCTGAAGACAGCAACAGTGTTTTTTTTAATTCTTAAAAAAAAAAAAAAAAACTAAGCTCCTCCCATCTTTGGATCAGGACCCCCAACTGGGTTTCCTCACCACTCCTCCTTCTGCTAAATCCTCAGACTTCAGTGGTCTACCAGAACAGTGTATCCCACCCTTAAATCAGACAGGAGTTCATCTCCCCTTCCCCCACAGAGGTCTATCTACTATTTAGCCCTGGCTGACCTGGAATGCACTATGGACCAAAATGGCCTTGAATGCTCAGAGATCTACCTGCCTCTGCTTTCATAATGCTGGGATTCTGTAATCCAAATATAAGGACCATGGAGATCAACTCCTGGTTCTGTTCTAAAGGATCACTTCAGAGAGTCAGCCTTCAGCTGACCCTACCTGTTCCTGTGGCCATCTGGGGGACCTGAAACTCCTATTCAAAATCAATCGGCCCCTTTCTAGTCTATTAACCTATTCACACACAGCACAATTGACCATGCTACACAGACTCACATGCATAATGTTCTCTTGGTGTGCAGATACAGACACCAGCCCCCATCTCTGCCCCTGCTGAGGGCATGGAATGAAGAGGCTGGGGCTGAGCTTACCCCCGAGATGCCTCAGTTTCATAAGAAACTAAAATTGATGTTCATAAAACCCACGAGCCTCGCCCCCTTTAACTCCTGCTTCACGCAGGTACTTTTTTTTAAGAGAACATTTTTAAGGATTTATTTATTTATTATAAATGATTTATTTATTTTATGTATATGAGTACACTGTAGCTGTCTTCAGACACACCAGAAGAGGGCATCAGATCCCATTACAGATGGTTGTGAGCCACCATGTTGTAGCTGGGAATTGAACTCAGGACCTCTGGAAGAGCAGTCAGTGCTCTTAACCACTAAGCCATCTTTCCAGCCCAGGCACTTCTTTTTTAACATAAAAGGCTGGGCATTAGATCAAGGATGCTGCTAACATAAAGGCACCCGCTTGTATACTATCTAGAACCTTCCCTCAACTGCTAAATCTCCAAGGTAGGATGGGAATGGCATTTACTCCCTAAATGCCTACTTTTTGTCCTTCCTAAAACCGTCTCTAGTCTGCTAAACTCAGAGCTCCCTACCCTCTAGAGCTTCAGGAAGCCTCGTTTGTCTCCTGTGCCGGTTTTTTCCTGCTGAGAGTGGTCACAGTTAAAGGACCTGACTTCCTGGGGGAAAGTCGGCAAATTTGACAATTAGGTCTAACTATGGCACCTAGAAAGTGCTTAGACCTAGCAACTAAAGCAACCTCCGCCCTCCGCTTTCACACTGGGGTGGTGCCAAGGCATGATTTTACTGCCCCAAATTCTTCACAAGTCCCTTTCTCTCCCATTTCATAGACAGAACTAGGCCCTGTTCCCAGATTCAAGTCCCACAGTCCCAGCATGCTGATGGGGACAGCAATGCAATGCTGACTGACATGAAGAGCTCAGAAGGTGTGTGCCTGCTCCTGACCCACTGTGGGTGGGTACCCACTGGGAGCTGGTAAGCTGCCCACTGCCTATCTGAGTGCCAGGGAACCGACCGGCTTCCCCTTGGGGAGATAGATTTCAGGAGACGCCTGGGTGTTAGGCTTCTGGCCCTCTTGCCAGTCTGTGCCTCTCTGCCAGCTGCTCAGAAATGAACAGCGCCTGGCATCCCCTGCACAACGGCCCCGAGAGCCTCTGGCACTGGCGGCTGTCGATGAATCCCTTGAGAAGGTTTTAAACCAGCCAAATATAGTGCCGAGGTTGCAGCTGGACAACTTAAATGCAGATTTAGATTTGAAAGAGGAAAAAAGTTTGATTCTACATTTATTTGAACAACTTGCCCTCTGACTTAAAGGAAGCACATATTTCCGAACGATTTTGAACAGGGCTGTGCTCTCGGAGGCTCCCGCACAGGCAGCCTTCAAGTGCACGTGGAGGCCAGTATTTGTTTGCTTTGGGCTTATAAAAAGACAGTCCCATCATTTCCAAGTCACCTGTTATTTTTGGTCCTCTGTGCCCTTTGTAATATCCCCTAAATAAGAGGAAACATGGCCTCCAGTTATGTTTAATTTCATTTAAACAAATCAAAGCAGAGACTTCACTTCCTGCCCAGCAACAGGGGATGGCAGGCAGCTTCAAAGGGCTGCGTTGTGTTCCGGTGCAAGCTGGCCTCTGTTGTACTAGATTATACACAGTTCAAAGTGGAGCATTGTACAGAAGCGCGCAGAATGTTCAAGATCCCTCTCCCGAGAAGCAGCAGGGAGCTTTGCATTTGCCCTGTGTTAACGTGTAAGGTTTTAATATACAGACCATATGCATTCGTGTAAAGCCCCAGAGCTTCCATTGTGTTCTCTACAGCATGGCTGGCCTTGTCCCTAGCATGTTTATCACAGACATTGGTCGGCACTTAGGAAAGGGCTTCAACTTTGTTCTTTCGCCAGAATAAAAAGCATTTGTTTTTATACTGGGCTTTGTGTTGTCTTTTGATACCAGAATCTCACGTAGCCAGGGCTGGCCTTAAAGTTACTACATACCCAAGTCTGGCCTTGAATTCCTGGCGCTCTTGCTGCTACCTCCTAAGTGCTGAGATTCCATGTGTACACATCTGTACCTGGACAGCAGACTGTTATGTAGGACAAGGGAAAGAAAAAAAAACCAATCAAAATTCCTGTTTAGTGCTTTGCTTTCCAGCAGATGAATCAGCGTTCAAAACTTGCTCGTTTCCCATGAGCCTCTCTCTAGAACTCGGTTCCTCAGGCTATGGGGTTTCAAAACCAGTGTCTTCGGCAGCTTGAGGGGTTTTGTCTGTTTGTTGATTCTTATGTAAATAACCTTATTTTTGACAAATTAATGTGTGTTCGTTACATATAAAAATGTAAATATAAAAAAGAATGACAGTCTTAGTGACTCATACCTTTAGTCAGAGGCAGGTGAATCGCTGGGACTCTGAGGCAGCCTGCTTTACACAGTGAATTCTAGAAGAGTCTGAGCTACATAGAGAGACCCTGTCTCAAAACAACTGAAACACCGAATAAGTGAAAATCAACTATAGTCTAATAAATAAGCTTTCAGCACCTTGGGGTGAGTGTTTTCAGACTCATCTCTTTATGTATAGATATATGTCCACACCATATATCTACCTATGACTTAAAAAGTTTTTTGCTCCTTTTGAATCCTACGTCCCTACCCACCCAAATTCCTCCCTCCCTCCCCCCCTCTTGCTCACTCTCTCTGTCTCTCTGCCTCTCTCTCTCTTTCTCTGTCTCTGTCTCTCGCTCGCTCTCTCTCAAAAAACACTGAAGAAACACAAAAACAAAAAGCAAAGCAAATGAGCAATAAAAAAACAAATAAATAAGACAATAATAAACACCAAAACAAAATAAAACTTTACAACACACACACATACACACACACACAAAGTCTATAGAGTTAATTATATTGGACTACTCCTGGACATAAAGTTTACACTCTATTCTTTTTTTTAAAAAGATTATTTATTTTATGTATGTGAGTACACTGTAGCTGTCTTCAGACACACCAGAAGAGGGCATCAGATCCCATTACAGATGGTTGTGAACCGCCATGTGGTTGCTGGGAATTGAACTCAGGACCTCTGGAAGAGCAGTCAGTGCTCTAACCACTGAGCCATCTCTCCAGCCCTACAGTCCATTAAAAAACCCCAATTTTCCCTTTTTCAAGTAGGCATCTACTGCAAATAGCTTCTTAGTTAGGGCCAGAACCTGGTGTCTACTTTCCTCAAGCCTGAGTTCTTTTCAGAGACAGACACTCAGTTGAAGCCAGGGTCCTTGACTTTGGCAAAGAAAACAATTTCAAGACAAGTCAGTGCGAGGCTGAGGTGGAGCTTTTTTAAGAAGAGACTTTAGCCTAGGTTTTAGTACGGAGGTTAATGGAGACACACCCAGGAGTGAGTGTGTAGACTTCTCCAGAAGTCATGTTCCAGTGTCTTTACTGAAGCCATAGGTATGGATCTACCTTGGATGATATATAGGTAGTCCATACCGTGGATGGGGTCACAGTCAGAGTAAAACCCCGGGTCGAAGGTTGCAGGGAAAGTTAAGGTTTTTTGTTGTTGTTTTTCTGGTTTGTGTGTGTGTGTGTGTGTGTTTTATCACACAATTCAGGTCCATATCTGGGGAAGGAGTAAGGCCATGTACCAGGTCATTCATGTTTCACTAGCTTAGCATTCGTATTTGAGATATCTCTGTCTGAAAGAGTCCGGCGGGCAGCGGAGCAGTTTGCAGTAAGAGCGTCTGCTGTCAGGTGCTGCAAGCTCGGTCGCAACGGCTGTGCCAGTCTTCCTTCGGGAGCTCGGTGTGGGAGGACACTAGAGTCATCTGGACTTCAACTTCCAGGCATTATTGGGTCACTTCTCCTGCCCCAGCCCAGGTTGGCTGTGTCCCCTCTCACCGAGGCCCAGCAGGAGCCTCCCTGTTTGCCCTGTTCCAGGTCCCTGCCAACAGGAAGTGTGCTGGAGGCCACCCGGCTCTTATCCTCAGTTCATCTCTGCCCAGTTGCTGTGAGAGTTACAATCGCCTGCTTCTGCTTCTTTGCAAGTCCTGATAAGATGGAACAGAATAAATCAAATGCAAAATTGCATATTTCCTGGCTTGGAAAGCAAAAGCCAAGCCTGGCCTTGGACATGCTCCCAGATTTTTATTTTTCTTCTCCAGATTTTGTTTTTTTTCCCTTAGGTAATTTTTCCTTTGTTAAAATTATGGTAAAATATCTGTAGTACTAACTTTTATATTGTTATCAAGGTGTCGGGAATGGAAGCTAGTGTCCCATGCACGTAAGGCAAATACCCTGTGACTAAACTGTGTCCCAGCCCCTTTCTGTGGCACAGGGGTAGGGGGTTGGGGGGACCTGCTCTTCTCACAATCTATGGCCACAAGCCCTTTATCATCATCACTAGGAAATGCTAAAGGAGGCCTACTCCCTCCTTTCTGTTCTTCCTTCCTCCCTCCACCCCTCCCTCCCTCCCCTCTCTTTCTAAGACAGAGTCCAGGCTGATGGTGGTAAGCTCTCTAGTAACTAAGGGTGGCCTTGAACTTGGGTTGTTTTCACCTCCATTTCCTGGTTGTTGGTGCCCCCACTGTGATAACACAAGTTGTTCATGCCCTGCTGGAGATCACACTCAGAGTTTCTTGTTCAGTAAGCAAACACTTTACCAGTGAACTGTGTCCCCAGCCCCAAAAACATACCATGACTCCTTTGTGGGTCTTACCTGATCCTCATCTCAGGAAACACCTGGGGATCTCATCTGATGAGGTGGGGTGGGGTATTCAGCAGGTCAAAGGATTTACCATTGAGCCTGGAGGCTTTTGTTCAATATGGTGGATGGAGAAAGCCAACTGCAAGTCTATGAAAAGATCTTTTCTTGTGTGGCTGCATATGCATGGTGTACGTGTGCACACTCGTGTGTGTGTGTGTGTGTGTGTGTGTGTGTGTGTGTGTGTGTGTGTATGTGTGTGTGTGTGTGTGTGTAGGCCAGAGAAGGACCTCCTGGTTCTGTCATTCTCTGCCTTGCTCTCTTGAGACAGAATCTTTCATTAAACCTAGGCTGACAGCCAACAAGTCCCAGCCATCCTCCTGTCTCCACCCCCACCCTTGTGAAAGTGCCTGGCTTTTAATCCTGTGCTGGAGATTCATACATTCAAACCTGTGCTTATGCAACAAGTACTCTGCCCACTCAGCCATGTCCCCAGCCCCTCAAAAATGTCCTTGATGTACTCCAACCATTTTACACTGATTTATCCTTATGTCTTTTCTGCCTAGTGGTGGGAGAACTCAGATCTACATGGGCTGCAAATGGCAGTGTGGAGCAGTGTCTCCACCCAGTGTCCTGTAACTGCCAGCACCCAGAGCCCACCACCATGGCATTCCACACTCCTTTGTTTTGTCTGTTTTCTTACAACATAGACCCCTTAGGAAGCTGGTTTAGCTGACCCCTGACCTAGGTGGAGTCAAGTCTCAGGCTAGACTCTGCCTCTATTTTATTGTGTTTTCTCCCTTCCCCCACAAGCATCCAGAAGATGCATAGATATTTCATCCCCATTTGTGAGCAAGAAAACCAGCACAGAAACCAATTCAATAGCAAGGATCTAAGATCCTGACCCCCTTAAAAGTGAGACTGGAGATCCCACCACAGTGGCTGTCCTAGCACCATAGACAGACTGAAGCAGGTGAGGATGGAGATGTGGGACTAGAAGCTGGTAAGACCCAGGAGGGGTACCCATCAGCCAAAGGGTCTCAGTCTACCTGTCCTACAGGGTTAGAATTCTGAGTGTGAATGTACCTATCCCATCAAAGCCTGTGTGTGCCTCAGTGCGTTTTCCCTTCCAGGTAGGGTGACTGTGTAAATGTTTGGGGCTTTTCTACTCCTGCCCTAGCTCTAAAATAAGGACATGGAGACCTGGTGTATTTAATATAAAGTTCTTGCACTATAGCTGGGCAGGGTTCTCATCTATTCTAACCAAACCATACTGGCCCAGCCTACTTCCCAGCCACGGGGCATTACCTACCATCTCAGACCTGCTCTGCCTGCTCCGTCCACCCTCTCCACAGGGTGACTCTCATGGTGACCTATGGCGACTTGCTTCTTTACCCCCACTGGGATGGGAAGTCCCATCTTATTCAGTCCTGCCTCGACACTGGCTGATCAGCTTTTTATTAACCAATCAGAAGTGATGGAAAACAACTCTTAACAACACTGAGAGATTAGATACTTAAATAATGACAGTGTCAAGTTCAGACCGCAACCAGAGCTCTGGGCACAGAATCGTCATCTGAATTCACAGAGCACAAAACATCCCTGAACATGGCTGCCTTCTGTACTTTTGGCTTCATTTTCTGGTGAATTGGATCCTCTATGTTTTGGTAGTTGGAACTATGCGAGTGACCTTGGGGTTAGACAGAGGGGGCTGTGAAGGGTGCCAAGGCCAGAGCTGTTCTGAGGGGCAGTGACAGCCAGGCACAAGGCTGGCTCCTTGGGATAATCCTTCTGAAAGGGGCAGTGAGGAACAAGCAGGGGCAGAGCAAGAGTGGATGCCATCAAAACCCTTTGGTTTAGTTCAAAATCAATTGAAAATAATCAGAACTTTGGAAGCATGTGAAAGGGCTCTGAAACTCCAGCGTCAGAGTCCTTAAAGCACTGTGGGGACAGTCACCCGCTGCTTTCCCTGCTGTGCTTGCTGCTGTTTCTACAGTGGTGAAGTTAAATTGTGAGACTACACAACCAGCAAAGCTGAAAGTATTCACTGCACTTTCCTCCTCTTAGCTCAGTCCTGGAGCCTCCCACGCAGACAGAGCTCCGGAGGTGGTGACGTCTCACCCAGTCGGCTCCAGCCTTGGTCATTATCGGAGTGGATGGTCTGGGTCAGGTGCAGCTAAAGCTCACCTTGCCAAGGCCTCAGGGACTATTCAGATTATGACCTGGAAGACCAGCGTCTGCTGTGGGCGCTGCAGGCTCTTCAGGCAAGAGTGACTGGAAACTTCTTAGGCTAGGAGTGACCTGTTCATGGGTTGGTGGCCTTGCTGTGTGTCTTGGCCAGTGTTCTATTGCTGTAAAGAGAACCATGACAACTTTTACAAAGGAAAGCATTTGACTGGGGCTGACTTACATCACGGTAAGGCGCATGGCATCAGGCTGGCAGACACAGCCGGAGACTTTTACATTTGGATTTGTAGGCAGCGCAAAGAGAGAGACTCTGGGTTTGGAGTAGGCTTTATGAAACCTCAAAGCCCACCCCAGTGACACACTTTCTCCAGTAAGGTCATGCCTCCTGATCCTTCCAAATAGTGTCACTCCCTGGTGGCCATGCATCAAATCTGTGAGCTTATGGGAGCCGTGCTTATTCAGACTACGCTGTGTAGCAATGGTGCCCCAAATGTGTGTGTCCGTGTTTCTCCGACATAAGTAACATCTCCATCCAAGATTAGAGGAGAAACAGACTCCTCCAGAAAATCCCAAACCGTTTGAATGAGAAGCAAGCCTTGTGTTGGTGTCTGGGGATCCCCATCTCATCAGGCAGCCCTGACCATGCTGGACAGTTTTATGTCAACTTGAAACCACTAAAGTCATCTGAGAGGACAGAACCTCAGTTGACAAAGTGCCTCCATAAAATTGGGCTGTAAGCAAGCCTGTAAGGTATTTTCTTAATTGGTGATTAATGGGGAAGGGCATGTATTGTTTATTTATTATTATTAATTATTATGGGCAGTGCCGTCCCTGAAATGGTGGTCCTGGGTTCTATAAAAAAGCAGGCTGAGCAGGTATAAAGAGCAAACCAGTAGCAGCTGTCAGAACATTTTGTTTGTTTGTTTGGAGACAGAGACTTACTGTGGAGCTCTGGCTGGCCTGGAACTTGCTATGTAGTACAGGCTGGCCCAAGCTCAGAGAGATCGTCCCAATTCCCAAGTTCTGGGACTGAAGACATGTACTCGGCTTGTTTTTAAGGCTGGATAACCCCTGGAGGCACAGTTCCTTTTCTTACCTTCTTACTCTAACAGATACTGATTGGCCTCCACCTTTGGCAGTTGTGAATAATTCACTGTGCACATTTATCTTTCTGCCCTTGGTTTGAGTTTGTGTTTCTTTTTACAATTGAGCGTAGAGTCCAGGACCATGTGTACTTTACCATTAAACTACATCTCCAGTCTCCAATATCCTGCCTATAATTCTTTCGGCTATGTAACCAAAAAAGTGAGTTTCTGGGTTATTTCCTTAGGGGGAAAAGAAAAGAAAAGGAAAAACATGATCTCTATCTAGCCCAGGCTACCCTCCAATTCACACGTTCTGTGTCTAGCTCCCAAGTGCTGAATTTCAAACACCTGATTTATGTCCTGCTGGGATGGAATCCAGGGCCACATGCATGCTGGGTAAACCCAGCCTGTTTTGCTTCTTGGGGAGCCACAAGAGCAATGGTCCCAGTTTCCACCCCGCTCCCTGTGCGCAAGGTTCCAACACTCCGTACGCCCTGTCCCAGCCTTGCTCCCTCCTGTTTTGCTGACCTGCCTGTGCCAGTGGGTGAGAGGTGGTTTTGTTCTGTTTTGCTTTGTCTTAGAGAACCTGTAATTTCCACTGAAACACACAGCAGCCTCCCCCTAGAAGGGTGTCTTACAGAGACAAGATACATCCCTCCCAGACCAAATGTTTTGGTCCCCTGGAAAGTTCTCTCTCATCTCTTCCCCTCAGTCCTTCCCCACCCACCCTCAGGTGTCTGTCACATGGAAGAGAGATACCTTGCCCTCAATGCTCCCCAAAATAAGGAGAGAGAAGGCTTTGGTGGACTAGCATCCTCTTCCCCCAACACTGGCTTTCCCAATGTGTCCAGGAAGCAGAAGGTTCAAATCTGCAAACACATTCTAACATGGCAACGCTGCTGCGTCTCCCTCTCCCCACACCCAGGCCGGCTGTGTTGCTTTTGGGGGACCTAGCACAGGATGTAGTGTCCTCTGCTCTGCAATAGTTGGATGGTATCAGGCCAGGTGCTTCCGGGAGGTTGATCCAACCGTGGGGAGGGTTCCTAAACCCAGGCCTGGGGCAGCCGCTGGAACTTTTATTGCTGTGCTGACCTCTTCCCAGACTTCTGCCCCAATTCCCAGCTGCTATAAGTTGGTCTAACCCACAATCCACACAGAATGAGGAATAAGTCACCCTCCACTGAAGAACCTGAAAAGAAACTGCATTCCCCGACCCCGTCCCAACCCACCCCCAACACACCCAGGCTCGGGCCATTTGGTGAGAGGAAGTCAGTGCTCTGAGGTGATTTCTACCTCCCCTTGGGCCTGAATACTGAGTAACAAGAGTCTGTGCTGGTGGTAAGAATGCTTTGTGTTTTATGTAACCCTCAGCAGCTCTTTCTAGCTGGCACTTGACCAGGGTGCTGCGCAGAGCAGACAAAAGGAAGAGACTCAAGCAATAACCACACAGTGCATAGGCATTTGCCGAGGGCGAGGGTAGAAAAAGGTCTCTTTACTGTGTGGGTAGGTATCTCTCTCAGAAAACACACCCCACGATCTGAGCAGTGATGTAAGCAAGTGCTCCAGCCTGGGTCAGTGAGGACACGGCACAAGCAGCACAACCAGGAGCTGCAGAGGCTGATCCCGTCTGGTAGATCTCCTCCGATCGGAAAAGGGCTCTCGAGACAGCACTGTCCGCTCCAGGCACCGTCGTGGGTTTCCATGTCTTAAGCAGGCAAAAACTGGCTGAGTTTGAATGTGGGCAACCCATTTCACCCTGTTCTACACGGTGTCCCTTAGGAGCTCAACAGCTCTGCGGCCCGGCTCTGCAGAGAGCTGTTAGGGAGAATGGGTTTTCCCAGTCAGAGATGGTTACTTAGGAGAGCCACCAGAGAAAATGGGTTTTGCTGCTGGGAGCAGTGAACGGTTGGTACTCTTCTTTTGAGTGTGGTTGTTGTTGCTGTTATTACATGCCTGTGTGTTTTCACATGTGAGTACAATAACCCAGAAGAGGGAATCAGATCCCCTGGAGCTGGAGTTACAGGCAGTTGTGAGGCACCTAATGTGGATCTGGGAACTGAACTCTGTGAGAGCAAAAAGCACCTGAACGCTGAGCCATCTGGCCAGCTGTAGTTAGCCCATATATTAGTTAGGGTTTTCAGGCTTAGATACCATGACTAAAGCAAGCCTTAAAAAGGACAACATATATTTGGGGCTCGCTTACAGGTTCAAAAGTTCAGTCCAGGGCTGGAGAGATGGCTCAGCAGTTAAGAGCCCTGACTGCTCTTCCAGAGGTCCTGAGTTCAGTTCCCAGCAACCACATGGTGGCTCACAACCATCTGTAATGAGATCTGATGCCCTCTTCTGGTGTGTCTGAAGACAGCTACAGTGTACTCATATAAATAAAATAAATAAATAAATTTTTAAAGGGAAGAAAAACACAGTTCGGTCCAGTATCATCAAGGTGGGAACATGGCAGCATCCAGGCAGACATGGTGCAGGAGGAGCTGAGAGTTCTACATCTTCATCTGAAGGCTGCTTGAAAAAGATTGGCTTCCAGGCAGCTAGGACAAGGGTCTTAAAGCCCATGACCACAGTGACACACCTACCCCAACAAGGCCACACCTCCTAGTAGTGCCACTCCCTGGGCTGAGCACATACAAACCATCACATCCCACTAGTGAAGGGAGAAGGACCAGGAGTTCAAGGCTCAACTAGACCTTCTATAGAAGCCCCCATTTCAAAAAGATGAAGAACAATAGCAAAAACCAAAGCAAAGAGCTTTTTTCATTTTAGCTGTAGTAAAACAAGGGTGAACTGAAAGGTCTTAGCTGTCTCCCTACCCTGCTCCTTGTTTCCACTTCCTTCTTTTCAGCCTCATCCAGGCTTTAAACTTGAGCTGCTGATCTTCCTGCTTTAACCTCCCAAGGACTGGCGTGTAGGTCTGTGCACTGGACCTTCAATCTTAATATTCTCTCTCTCTCTCTCTCTCTCTCTCTCTCTCTCTCTCTGTGTGTGTGTGTGTGTGTGTGGTGTGTGTTGTTTTTGAGACAAGATCTCAATATATAGCCCTGGCTGGCCTCAAACTCACAGAGATCTGCCTGCCTCTGCTTCCTGAGTGCTGGGATGAGAGGCCTGTGCACCGTACCTGAGGTCTGAAGCATTCTTAAGTGTGTAGGTTCATTATGAGTAAGCCAGCAGTCCCCAGCACTCCCCACCTCCTGCTCATAGTAGGCACCTCTCAGAGAATGAAAGTGATGGAAAACCCAGTGGTGCTCCCCTTAAAAGTCAGCTGCCGGAAGCCCTGTCCTGGAGACTTGTGGCTCTCAGCAGTCAGCCCCTGCTGTCAACAGTCACCTCCACATACACACCACGGTAGCAGCTTGCCCAAGCCAGAGAGAACAGACAATGGCCATCCAGGGATAGGCTGTTTAAAATCCTCATCTGTGAGCTTCTGGGTCAATACACAAGTGCCCCTAGAATACTGTTCAGGCCCCGCCTCAGAACAACAGCCCTGTTGGGAGCTGCCTTCTGTGCACTCTTGCCAGCGGTGTTTCCCCACCCTCACCTGCGCTGGAGCACGCCCTCCGCATCCTCACTTCTGATCCTTACCACTCTAGAGGTCTCATCTCTGCATCACTGTGGGCCATATGGTCTGTTTAGATTGGTGCGTGTAAAGGATTTTGAGACTTGCATTCAAAGGTAGGATCAAGCCAGACAGTGTGGTGCATGCCTTTAATGACAACAGTTTGAAGGCAGAGGCAGGCAGATGTCACACAGAGGTGGCTGGAGCTGAAGGCATGGCTCAATGGTTAAAACTAGTGGCTGCTCTTGCAGAGGAGCTGGGTTTGTCTCTCAGCATCTACATCTGACAGATCACTTGATATAACTCTAGCTCCAGGAGATCTGACATCTCTGGCCTCCTCTGTAGGGCATACGTGTAGATGAGGGGAAAGGTAGACCCTAGACCCCTGGTTCCAGCTTCACTCATGGAGATACACCAGCAGTGCCTGGGCACCCAGGGAGAAGACTGGGGACCACTGTACACTCCCTGTTCTTCACTTTGCCCTGCCTCCTCCTGGCAGCATGCTGATGGCACCCAGGCACCCCCATCAGAGACGCAGCATAGTACAACACCCCATGAGCATCATAGTTATGTGAACACCCTCATAGGGAGACACGCACATGTAATTTAATATGATAGGTAGGTAGGTAGGTAGGTAGGTAGGTAGGTAGATAGGTAGATAGATAGATAGATAGATAGATAGATAGATAGATAGATAGATAGATAGATAGATAGATAGACAGAGATAGATAGGTAGGTAGGTAGGTGTTGGGATTCTGTAAACCCCACCCCTCAATTACCCAGCAGTAGCCAGGTATGTTCTGCCCCAGTGACCTGACACTATAAAAGGAGCTGCTTGACCCCTCCTCTCTCTCTTGTTCTTGCCTCTCGAGGCCTCTTGACCTCTTGCAACCTTGCTCTCCCACCCCTACCCCTCTTCTTCCCTTCCTTTCCCCCCTCTCCCTCCACATGCTCATGGTCGGCCTCTTCTTGTCTATTCCTCTCTCTTTCTGCCTCTACCACCCTCTTAACTCTCCCATAACCTGAATAAACTCTATTCTGTACTATACCGTTGTGTGGCTGGTCCCTCAGGGGGAAGGGATTCCCAACCCCCCTCAGAGGCACCTCCATGGGTCATATGCCTCCCACTCTCTTCATCCTTCCCCTAACATTGGTGCCGAAACCCGGGACGTCATCTTTTCACAACATTGGTGCCCTGTGACTTTTCCTTTCAGTGACTTTTCCTTTCAATGGTGCCCCGTCATCTTTTCCTTTCAGTAGGTAGGTAGGTAGGTAGGTAGGTAGGTAGGTAGATAGATAGATAGATAGATAGATAGATAGATAGATAGATAGATAGATAGATAGATGTAGACAGACAGACAGACAGAAGTAGTATCAGCACTTTTATTCTGCAGTTTTCCATTAATTTCCAGGGACAGGGAGGAACACTAAGACATAGCTGTGGCTTCTTTTGGTTTGGGATTTAGCAGCAATGCTCTTTCTTAACTGAGATCTTTCAAAAAGGGAGGTAAGTAAACACTCACTAGGTGAATAAGCCACGGTGTCTTTCTGGCAGAAATGCTCTTACCCTCACAACCCTGCACCCGGAGTCTACCCCGCCCAGAATACAAACCCTAGCTTCAGGTGCTC
Organism: Micromys minutus; assembly: GCF_963924665.1. Taxonomy (NCBI): domain Eukaryota; kingdom Metazoa; phylum Chordata; class Mammalia; order Rodentia; family Muridae; genus Micromys; species Micromys minutus. Next base: position 74,056,240 of record NC_137976.1, on the reverse strand, counting down.
CCTATAGTGTGCCTTTGAGACAGCCCCTCAGAGTGAGGCCACTCCCAGAGGCCCGGGTGGCATCCCCAGCACCACATAACCCTGGAGTGATAAGCCCAGCACTCAGGACACAGAATCAAAAATCAGGAATTCAAGGTCATCATTGACAACATAGCAAGTTCCAGACATGCCAGGCCACAGAAGTGAACATCCATTAGGTCTTTTTAAAACATTGTATGTTTTATGTATATGTGTTTACATGAATTTGTGTGCACCATATAACTACAGGCATCTGAGGAAGCCAGAAGAGGATATCAAATTCCCAGGAACTAGCAGATGGGAACCTCCCAATGTGGGTGGTGGGAACAGAACCTGGGTCCTCTGAAAGAACAGTAAGTGCTCTTAACCACTGACTTATCTCTCGGGCTCTAAATCTGAGAGTCTGTAATTGCTGACCTGCAGAGAAGTGGGCTTGAGGGGAGGCATCCTGGCTAGGGGAGCTGGTGGTACCTCTGTGCCTGCTCTAAATGCCCTCCTCCATTCTCCCCTCTGTCACTGTCTCCATGCCTCCACCCACTCATATACCCATTTATCCTTTCACCATGTGCCCACCCAGCCCCTCTCCCAGCCCCTCGTGCAGGCATCCATCTGCCTACACTTGTCTCCCCTCTGCAGTGCCTGTCCGTCCACCCTGTGAATCCAGCACATCCAATGGCTATGCATGTTGCTCTAATTCTGCATGTGCATTGCCTGCTACATGCGCATTACCTGTTACATGTGCATTGCCTGTTACATGTGCATTGCCTGTTACATGTGTATTGCCTGTTACATGTGCATTGCCTGTTACATGTGCATTGCCTGTTACATGTGCATTGCCTGTTACATGTGCATTGCCTGTTACATGTGCATTGCCTGTTACATGTGCATTGCCTGTTACATGTGCATTGCCTGTTACATGTGCATTGCCTGTTACATGTGCATTGCCTGTTGCAGAGTTCCCAAGGTGAGGAGAACCTCAGGAAAGGCCAGTCATGGGCTGGGCCACTGGGCCAACCTCTTTGATGGACAGATGAGAGCTACTTGGGAGAGAAGCTACTTGTGATGGTTCATATATGTTTGGTCTAGGGAGTGGCACTATCTAGAGATGTGGCCTTGTTGGAGTAGGTGTGTCACTGTGGGCGTGGGCTTTAAGACCCTCACTCTAGCTGCCTGGAAGTCAGTCTTCTGCCAGCAGCCTTCAGATGAAGATGTAGAACTCTCAGCTCTGCCTGCCTGCACTATGTCCGCCTGGATGCTGCCATGCTCCCGCCTTGATGATAATGGACTGAACCTCTGAACCTGTAAGCGAGCCCCAATTAACTGTTGTCCTTATAAGATTTGTCTTGGTCATGGTGTCTGTTCACAGCAGTAAAACCCTAAGATACTGCTCAACACTCCAGGATTCTACGCTTGTACCAGGACAGGCTTGCTGAGTCCCTCGGCGAGACTGTTTTCAACAGTCACCAGCTTTTCATCCAGGCTGTACCAGGTCATGGCCCAGCATCAAACAGCTGTTTCTGCATCTCTGCCCATGCTGTCTCCGGTCTGTAATCTACCAACTGCTTTCAGTCTTTTTCCTGTGGCCTTGCAAAAGTCCCTTGAAATCTCTAGGTTTCAGGGCTCTGTTGGCTGCATCGCTTGGATGTATTTCTGGCTGTGGACCCCTTTCCTCTAATTTAGAGAATGTGATTTTCTTTCTTTTTGCATACTGGGGAGTGAAAACCAGGAACCTTGAAATTAGATGCAGGTGGCTACCCTAAGCTTAGTTACTAGTGCAGGACTAGAGTGCCCATATACCGAGTCTTGTTCTTTCTAGAGCCACTGGGGTCTTTATGTCTTCATAGATTTTTATTTTTGTTTTGTTCTGTGTTGGTTTGATTTTTGTTTTTTATACTTTTGTGAGAAAGGCCTTGCATATTAGTTTGGGGTGTTTATGGGGTGTTTATGGGGTGTTTTGGCTTGTTTTGGCTTGAGCTTTTGTTCTGTTTGTTGCTTTTTTTTTTTTTTTTTTTTTTGGTTGTCTGGTTGCTGTCTTGCCTCATGTAGTCTGATTTCTGTCTTTTTTGTGTTTTTGTGGGTTTTTTCTTCTGTTTCTTATTTGTTTTTGGCTTTGCTTTTTTTAAAAAAAAAAAAAGGAAAGAAAAGGTACAGAGTTGGGTGGAGATACAGAGGAGGTGAGAAGGAGAAAAATATGACCAGAGTATATTGTCTGAAAAGAATTTTTCAAGTAAAAAATTAATTAATATAAAAAGAATCCCAACAGTCTTCTACATCTACAGCTTCTGCGTCTTCAGGTCCAGCTAATGGTAGATTCCAAAGATAAAAAGAGTTCACCAAGGCTGAGCAAGCTCAGCATTTTCCACAGCGCCACAGATCAACCACACAAGCTAGCATCACGTCTTAGTTTGCAAAGCTTCTCCATCTGCCCCGGGGCACCAGGAGGAAGTCGGATCACCCAGGAGCTATCCTGGATGAGGCTATTGTGTTGAGCTTCCCCACTACCGTGGGATGAGCAGTTTCCTCACCACAAACCCAAAGCAACACAGCCATGTGACCACAGTCTGAAGAAACCTTCCTTCTTCATACTTTATCTAAGGTGTTTTCTCACCGTGACAGAAGCTGACCAACCCAATACATAATTCCTTGTCACACATTCTTATCTTGTTCCATAAAGAGAGTCAGGACCTTTAAAAAATTTTTTTTATTTATTTATTTAATGTATATGAATACAGTGCAGCTGTTCTCAGACACACCAGAAGAGGGCATAGGATCCAATTACAGATGGTTGTGAGCCACCATGTGGCTGCTGGGAATTGAACTCAGGACCTTTGGAAGAGCCCACCAACAGCATCTTAATGGTGGCTGGCACGTGCCTGGACAACTGGCCCAGGGTGATTAAAAATGAGCACTTGGCATGGCCAGTAAGTGTTTGCTATGGGCAGCAAACAGCAACAGCCTCAGCATGAACAGCCATTATAAGGAAATGGCTTCCAAATCAGCTGGTGGCTGGGGTTTGCTTTCTCTGCATTCCTGTAGAAGTGTGATATCATTTGTAAGAAGCTGATAGTGTCCTTTTTACCTGAAAGTTGGAAAACAAGGAGACTCAGACTAGTTACCCTAGATACTGCTCATGCATTGTGCCCTTTGGAGATGTTTACAGCTACTAAAACGGTTTGGCTTTTCCCAGCAAGCACCTGGGACGCCACAAACAAGGCGTTCCCCGTACTTCAAACTTCAGCCAAAGGTTTTACATTTCCTCTGAGATCTCCTTCCCATTCTTCAAGGATCATACAGAGCCTTCAGTTACCCCAAATAAGATGAATGTGCCCCAGCCATCTCCCCACAGGCCTTTGTCTAAAAGAGCTGTAACAGTAAACTCCTCAAAGAAAGGCTCCCTACTCCCAGCACCCCCAGCTGGGCTTCCATCCTGCAGACCCCACCCATTCTGGGCTCCGTTTCATCCTTCTAGCCCAATGTGGACACCCTGGGGAAGAGGCACACAACCACAGCTGGTCTCCAACACGAGATATAATACAAGAGGCTATCCTGAGCATTTTGAGCACAGTTTCTGTGAAGCTGGGTGTATTTGTACCTGTGAGCTAGAGCTTTTCCATCTCACAGGTCTGAGCCCTGGGGCCTATTCCGGCAGTGGGCTTTCAGAGTTCACAGCCTCACCTTCTAGTTCACTCTCTGTGCCCCATGTTTGTGGCTAAAAATTTGAGCTTTCACCTTCTTGTTCCTGCTTCCACGCCTGCCACTTGCTGACAAGCCGCCCCATCATGATAGACTCTTACCATTCTGGGGATGGACATCTAAATAAGCTCCTTCTTCCATTGGCTGCTCTTGGTCATGGTGTTTTATCACAATAGGACATTTGTTATATTTTGATATGACAAGGTCTCCTGTATTCCAGACTGAACCTCTGTGAGAGGCCCCTGTGCATTGCTTAGTTGTAATAGTTTCTAATGACATTTGAAAACCTTTCTTGATTTCTTTCTAGTCTAGAACTCTTGGAAATGGAATTTCTGAATATAAATGCCCATCAAGATATCAGAGTTAGTCTTAAGCCTTTGACTTCATGATGACATAAAAGCAATATAAACATTCAATATAAACCATATTTTAATATTTATTCCTTCATTTTAAAATAATTTGGCCTTTATTTATGTATTTGTGTGTGTACTTTTCCAACAGTTGTGAGCCACCCAAGGTAAGCACTGAGAGTCAGTGAACACTACATGCTCTTAAGCACTGATCCCTTTTTCTAGCCCCTCATTTAGTTTTGAGAACAGAATCCAATGTTCACACTCACTATGTCCAAGGAGGACCTTAAACTTCTAATTCCCGTGTCCTCCTCCCGATGCTAGGATAGCAGGTGTGAACCACCACACCCACCTCAACCTTCCATTAGGATCTTCTGCTGATCTAACAATGTGGGACAACAGCAAATGAGTACCACCTTTTCCTTCTCCTTAGCACTTACGGATGGTCAGCCATGCCTCTTACATGCCACACCTGCTCCTCATTCCTCAACCTGAACATCCAGTGAACAGCCCACCCCGGAGAGAGACAGTACACATTTTAGATGGAGCTATGTGGCAGCCCAGCGTTGGTGTTGGCACTGTGACCAATCCCCAGACTGGCAAGAGTGCGCTGTGGACAGCGGTGACCATCACTGCGACACTGTACAGCATGACCTCATATGCAGGAAGAAAGAAGAGGGTCAGGGGGTTGGGGGCCACATAACTCCATTATAGTTTATTATTACCATTGTTCTAGTTTATACCCAACTTCTAAATTAAACTTTCTCATGACATGTCCAAGAAGCTCTTCCATAGGAGGCCGACACGCCCCCCTCCCCCCTCCCCAAAACCCCATCCCCCAAGCCCCCCTCCCCTGCTTAGGCCGCCGCCATGTCTCTAGTGATCCCTGAGAAATTCCAGCACATTCCAGTACTCAACACCAGCATCAATGGGTGGTGAAAAATAGCCTTCGCCATCACTGCTGCTAAGGGTGTGGGGTGGAGATATGCTCATGTGGTGCTGAGGAGAGCAGACACTGACCTCACCGAGGGCTGGAGAACTCACAGAGGATGAGGTGGAGTACAAGATCCCAGACTGGTTCTTGAACAGGCAGAAGGATGTGAAGGATGGAAATACAGCCAGGATCTGGCCAGCGATCTAGACAACAGGCTAGTGAGGACCTGGAGCTCCTGAAGGGAATTTGAGCCCACAGGGGGCTGCTCCACTTCTGGGGAACTCCTGTACTCCTCCCTCCCTCCCCACTATAGGGAGAGAAGACAGAGCTCAGCCATGGCCCTTTCCAGATGCTCACTCTCATGACTGAAACCTGAGCCCAGACAAGACATTCGGCGCAAGAACATTCCTGCTTCTCCCATCTATCCCTTCTAAACACAGAGGCAGCATCCACAGGGAATAGTTTAGTAACTGGAACTGCACTTGGTTTAGGAGCTCCATACATGCCCTTCTACTAATACATTTGGCAGCCCGAGACCCTTGTCTGCATATAATGTGTACGCACACCTTACTTCAAACAATGCACCTAGCAACCTGCTGGCTCTCTGGGACCCTCACCTGCACTGAAATATATGTTCAACCCACTTCATTCAGAGTAAGTTTAACACAGCCAGTAACACGATGCCCTTGGGCATCCTCACTTCATAATCTTTCTGTTTTAAATTTATTTATTTTAAAGATTTATTTACTTATTATATATAAGTACACTGTAGCTGTCTTCAGACACACCAGAAGAGGGCATCAGATCTCATTACAGATGGTTGTGAACCACCACGTGGTTGCTGAAAACTGAACTCAGGACCTCTGGAAGTGCTCTTAACCACTGAGCCATCTCTCTAGCCCATAGTGTTGTCTTTCTAATCTGTGCTATTGCTTTTGCTTTGGATAAAGTATTCTTGCTACTTTGCAACCTGTATGCATCTTAATTTTATTCTTAAATAAGATGCCAAGAACCTGGGACCACCAGACCCAGACACAGGGAGGTTTATTTTGTTTTTCTCCTTGGCACCTAGCTCCACACAAACCTCCACCCTGTGGGCCAAGAAGGCTCATCACTGGGCTATCCCCAGAGATGGCACTGATGCTAGTAAGCCCCAGGGACACCTAGGCTTCGAGTACTGGTACACTGGAGGAAGAGTCAGGCCCTGAACCAAGCTTAGCTGCAGGGTATCAGCGTTCCTGGGGTGTTTGGCCAGCTGTGCCATGTTTCCCCACCTGAGGCCTTCTCCATCAGCAGGAAGTTTCCCACCTCAACACAGCTCTCTCCCAGCACATCTGCGCTCGAGTGCCCAATTTCCAGCAGGGCAGCTTTTACACAGTGACTCAGATAAACTGAATTGTGTCTTAATGGGGCATGCTGGTTCACACCTGTAACTCCAGAATTTAGGAAGCTGGGGCGAAAATATGGGCATGAATCCAAAGCCAGAGGGGCCACACAGTGAGGCCATCCCAGTAAACAAATACAAAGAAAGAAGAAACAGAAATAAAGGTTTTCAAGGTCTGTCTAACTCTAAGTACTAAGTAAAATATATAAGAAAATGATAAAAATAAAACAGAGCTATTCCTCACGGCACATGCTGTAATCCCAACACTCAGCAAGCCGAGGCAGGGTCAGAACTCAGGGCCACCCTGGGGTATAAATAAGTTCTGGGTGTGGGTGACCGTGTTATCTCCAGTTGTAAGAATATAACTGGTATGATTACAAGAGAAAGCACTGGCTGCTCTTCTAGAGGTCCTGAGTCCAAATCCCAGCAACCACATGGTGGCTCACAGCCATCTGTAATGGGATCTGATGCCCTCTTCCGGTGTGTCTGAAGACAGCTACAGTGTACTCACATACATTAAAAACAAAACAAAAAACCAAGAGATTAGGATACACTCATACAGAGGGAAGAGCCATGGGAACACAGAAAGACAGCCATCTTCCCACATTTTATCTCGGGCGCCTAGTGTGCAGAACAGGGAGAGAGTATATCGTTCCCATGGGGCCATCTGTCACACAGGCACATCGGTCATGGCAGTGCTGGAGGCTAAACCTGCCCCAGACTGTCTTCAGACATGAACACATGAGTCACTTGCCAACCCCATTAGCAGTATGTCACTGTCCTGTGACTGTGAAACTGTTGGCAAATGGTCCAAGCCCTGAGCTCTGCATCCGGTCCGAAACGGGTGCGTTTCTTGTTAAAATGGCACTTGTAGCCCTCTGTTTCCCAGAGTCCTTGGCAACAGCCCAAATTATATTCCAAATAGGAAAAGGCAGCTTGGTTTAAAGACTCAAGTCTTTTCAGGCGTCACCTAGATTTATGAGAAGCTGGCATTAAACAGCTGAATAGCAGTGGCCTGTCATTCACCTGTGTGTGGCTGGGAGGCTAATAAACCACACGTCCATCTCTATTGTGATGGCAAGAGTCCACCCCACCCTTCTTCAAAGCCAAGATGTGTCATGTTGTTCCAAATGTCCTTTTGCTAAGTGTGTTAAGTGGATCCAAAAACTGAGCAAGCGTGTGTATTTTCTTTTCTAAGGAAATTCTTGTATATTATTTTAACTCAAAACCTTTCTTCGACACAATGACTAATCAGAGATTTTAAAAAACCAAGGCTCTGTCCCGCCTGCACAGCTGGGAGTCTGCTGCCTCAGTGTGGCCTCCCTAACGGCCAGTTGGAGCAGGTGGGGTACACTGTTCCCCCGAATTCAGGCCAGGCAGAAGTAGCTGTTCCCCAGGCTTCAGAAGGAAGCTCTTGTCTCCCTGGGATTCAAAGATAATTTCTAAGCCTCTCCCTGACAGGTTTGAAGTGGTGGACATGGGGCTTCGCAAGTCCAGCAGTGCAGAGTTCGTGAGGAAGCATTCTCCAAGGACCGAGCTCATGACAGCGGAGCTAATATTTGCTTCCTAATTTCCCAGGGGAAGGCTAATCTCTGGATGCACAGAACCTCTGGAGGCTAATAACCCTGAGAGCAGAAGAAGGAAGATTGTTCTATTGTTGCCTCTGTGAAATGGAGTTTGTTTTTCTTACTATTCTTTTTCTCCTCAGGAAAGCTCTGCCTCAGGAGCCCATACAGTTTACCCTGGAACCCCGGGTTCTGGCTTTCCCCTCATTGTTCTTGCGGCCTTCGTAATCACTTCCATCTCTGTGAGTTCAATGCCAGCCTTGCCTCACGTGGCTCCCCGTACTCGCCCCGTGCCACATTCCCATAGTCAGTCACCAGCCACACACTGGTGAGCCCGAGGCCAGCCTTGAGTGCTATGGGACTGCGGGCATATGACATCCCAGGTACTGTTAAGGAACTACACGTCCCACCTGTCTGACCTCAACCAGAGACAAGCATGACAGACGGGGCACCTCAAAGGCAACCTACTAGAGGGATGTGCCAAGCCTATAGGAAGGTTGGGTAACTCCAGCAGAGGGGGTTTGTGGACAGTGGAATGAAGGTGTCTCCGGTGCCATGTTCCCTTCTCCAGAGAGCCAGCCCTGCAGTAGTTAGAGGTTCCTGGAGCGGGTGAGACCAGACCTCCCTAAGCCCCAAGGCCTTTCCCCGAAGGCCTAACAGAGGTGGTCTCCCTTCCTGCTTATCAAGGTCAGGGGGGTTTTAATTCTGAAGCAGAGATTAATGGTTGAGATTGGGCCCAGAAACAGGTAGAGCAGGTGTCTAGCCAGTGATGAGAAGCTCAGAACCTCACACACTAAGCCTTGACCACCTCTGTGCCACCAACACCCTGTCTGAGCTCTGTCTGCACAGCTCTGTAACTCTCCAGACCTGCAGACAGTCTCCCATGCTCACAGACTATGGTAGGAAATTCCCCGGAACCACATTTTTTACACAGAAACCTTACTGATTTCCAGCAATTATGGTTATCAACCATCTTTCTTCCTTCCTTTTTGTTGTTGACAACAGAAAAAATTATCATATGAAATAAAATATACACCCAAAAAAGCTAAGGGTGGGGGATGTAGGGAACATACAGGAGCACCAAGCAGCCTGGAGGAGGGAAGTCTGTCTCTGACCCCTGCCCCCCCTCCAGGAGGTCTATCTCTGACCCTTGCCTCTGCCCCCCCAGGAGAAGGTCTGTCTCTGACCCCTGCCCCCCCAGGAGGAGGTCTATCTCTGACCCCTGTCCCCCCCCCCAGGAGGAGGTCTATCTCTGACCCCTGTCCCCCCCCCCCGAGGAAGTCTATCTCTGACCCCTGCCCCCCCCAGGAGGAGGTCTATCTCTGACCCCTGACCCCCCCCAGGAGGAGGTCTATCTGTGACCCCTGCCCCTTGGCAAAGGAGGGGATGGTTTTATAATCCTGAATCACGATCTCATTATTGGAGACCAGGCTAGCCTCAAACTCGAAGAGATCTACCTGCCTCGGCCTGGGGCTGGGACTAAATGCATTTGCCACACTACTCTCAGCTTCACTCTGGACAAAGAGTTCCACCCAGGGGTCTTTGTGAAACTTGGGTGTGCGCTTCTGATAGCATCTAGGTGTTCTGAAGAATTACATTCGTGGGAAAAGTTGGAGAGTCAAGCAAAGTTTATTCAAAGAGAACAGTTTTATTAGAGTTTAAAAGAAAACTCCCTGTTCAGGAAAGCTGTGTCAGCAGCTGCCCGCAAGAGGCGATGGAGGCGGGGAGAAAAGAAAGCCAGAGTCAGCAGAGCACTCAGACACATGACGGACAAGCATCCGTATGGTAGGGAAGGGGGCTTTACAGAAAGGAAGAAAGTTCCGGACAGACAGACCTGAGCTCGAAAGAGACAAAAAAGAAAAAAGGAAAAGTCTTACTCAGAAATGCAGATGAATGCAACAGAACATCAGGGTGGTTTTAAAAACTGAGCTGGAGGTGGGGACAGGGACAGGAATTCTAGGAAGAAAAGGTACAATATGTTTTCATTAAAGGGATAATTCTGTTACCCAGCTTTCTAAACATCATTTAAAGTAAGCCCACATTCCTAGGAGTCATCTCTGGTCCAGCAACTTGATAACATGATTGGATTAAGTTTTAGGGGGGTTGTTCTTGTTAGCTCTTTGGTTTGTGGTTGCTGTTGTTTGGAAAAAGGTTTCTCTGTATAACAAAGTCACAGATTGTCTGGAACTAAGCTGGTAGAACAGCCTGGCCTTGAACTCAGAGATCCACCTGCCTCTGCCTCCAGAGTGCTGGGTCTAAAGGCATGTGCCACTGTGCCTGGATCTGTTGTTTGTTTTTTTGTCTTTAGTATCCTGGAACATTAGGTCCCCATCCTGTCCTTTGCCTGGACTCTCTTCCCGCCCCTCACACAAGGCTGTCCATTATCAGCATCCTTTCACGGTTTCAGGGTCTCGGTTCCAGGCAGACTGAAAATATGAAGTGGAAAATTCTAGAAAAACAGTCCTGTGTCTTATTGATGCAGCTCTGAGCAGTGTACAGCTTTCTCCCACGGTCCGCTCCATTCCACCCACAGTGTGTGCAGCCACGAGTTAACAGGTGGCTTCCAAAAACGTCAGTGCTGGTCACACTGTCCTAAAAGAGCGACTGGGTAAACAGAAGCCTAAATTCAGCATTCCTCCGTAATCTTGTAAGGTGCGTTCCCCGTTCACCAGGAAAACCATTGTTTCCTTTATCCACACAGCAGTAAACTACTGTAGACAAGGACTTCTAGTTCCCCTTTCTCCAAAGAGCCTGCATCGGCTCAAAGATCCTTGCTCTGCTGACTCGCATATAAAATCTGTTTGCTGTTCTCCACCCCCAGAGATAGTCTTGACAGTTTGATCCCCAATAAACCTGTCCTTGCCATCAAACGGTCTATTCAGTGGCTTCACTTACACTGTTGTGTTAGAACTGAAGTTCAAGAAACTCTCTTTTGCTTGATAATGACTGTAATGAAACATAATTGCAGTGAGGGGCAACCTGGCAGTGAGGGGGGAACCCGGCAGTGAGGGGGGAACCCGGCAGTGAGGGGGGAACCCGGCAGTGAGGGGGGAACCCGGCAGTGAGGGGGAACCCGGAAGTGAGGGGGGAACCCGGAAGTGAGGGAGCACCTGGGAGGCTCATTTCCCTGAGTAACTATGCCATGCTCAGATCTGTATACAAAAGGTCTCCTGGGGGAGGGAAGAGGAGTGAGGACCTGGAGAAGGCATAGAGGCAGACAAGTGGACATGTAGACAGACAGACAGAAGCAGAAGCAAAGCCATGAGAGTAGAGAAGGGGGGAGTGGGGCAGGGAAATACAGAAATGAAGAGAGAGAAGGACACCAGCCGAAAACTCGTGGGAAGACAAAGACAGACAGACAGACAGACAGACAGACAGTGGCAGTGCTGGAGTAGCAGGAAATTCTCTGATTTTGTGTCCCTATGACATATATGTCACATGTGTGTCCCTAAACTAGCAGAGGCTGAGAGGATGGTACTTAGTCCCATTCCGTGTGTCCTCACTGAAAGATCCTTTGTGGTTTTAAGTTGAAGTAAAATTCATGAAGTTCATCATTTTATCTAAGTGCATAATTAAATGAGACTGAGAACATTTACAAAATGCAAGCCACAGCCTCCCGTCTCCAGAACTTATCACCCCAAACTGATTCGTTCTGCACCCCAAACTTCTCACCTGCCCAGTCCCTGTAAACCACCATTCCTTATCTGTGTCCATCGTTTTGACTAATTTGACGACTGACTACTGACTTTAATTTTTACTACTCCCATTAAAGGGACCATATCATTTTTGTGTCCTAGGGTAGTATCATAGTGTGCTCACACGTGACTGCAGGTGCTCTCAGACACCAAAGGTGTTGGTTGGGTCCTTTGGGGCTGAAATTATAGTTTGTCATTAGCCACATGACATGGGCGTTGGGACCAGTGCACACTCCTTTTAAAGCTGAGGAATATTATGTTGGAAATTTACACATTATTTTTTTGAGAGTTACTATGTGGACCTGGCTAATCTGAAACTTGCTTTGCAGACCAGGCTGGCCAGGAACTCATGGAGATTTGCCTGCCTCTGCTCCCCAAGGCTGAGATCAGAGGTGCGTGCTACCACACTTCACTCTGTGGCACACTTTGTGGATCCATTCACCAGGCAGCTTCTGCCTCTGGCTACTGTAAAACTGCCCTTATGGGCAAGGGTGCAGGTGCCTCTAGGGGTTTGAACTGTTTATATAGCGGTTTATATATTGTAAATGTCAGCACTATACGGCTTTCTACATTCAAGACCAGGAAGCTACAAGTTGCCCTTGGAGGCTGCCTTGGCACTGACTGTGAACTGCTCTGGGCTGGTTTCTTGGTAACAGTTACAACAGACTAACAGACACAGCCAGAAGACCAGGGTGCCACAGAAGTCCAGAACGAGGGACTCACACTGTTCAGGAGTTCTAGATTCTTCTCAGGTTACTGTTGTTTCTACAGACAATCTAAAACTGTTCTCTCGTGTGTTTGCAGGAATGAATGCCCCAAGAGGTCAGGCTGCACGTCCTTCTCCATCACACTTTACCTCATTCTGAGTGAGCCAGGGTGTCTCACTGAAGCTGGAGCTCACCAATGGAGACTGGCTGGCCAGTGAGCCTCGGAGGGTTCTGCCTCGTCCTCCTCAGGTTACTGGTGTGCTGCCATGCGTGGCTGCTGGGGATGTGAACCCAGGACTGCACGCTTGCACAGCAAGCACTTTACCCTCTGAGCCAATCTGCAGTCCACCCTTAGCCCTACAAAATAAACAAAATAACGAGCCAATCATCGAATCCAATACACTTACCTTTCATTAGAAATCTCCAGACAGCGGGAAATTGCTTTTGGCTTCCTCATCACTCACTACAGCCATCTCTCATTAGACATTCGGATGAAAGAAGCCGCTGTATGAGACCAGATTTTTAAATCGGTCCAGCAAAGCTAGGCCCAAATCTCAGCTTGGACAGCAGGCAGAAGGCATAGCTTACCAGGCCGGAATCCTGGGTTGGCATCAAGACACCCCCACCCCCGGGGTGGGGGGCAGGGTTGCAGCACTCTTTACGCTCCACACACTACATGCTCTAGCACCCAGGAATCAGTCAGAAAGGGGATGAGGGTGACGAAGGACATAGGGATCATTGGCAGGACCAAAGGGCTGTAAACAGCAGAAAGATGTTGCTTAACTTCAGCAACGTCTGTGATTCTTTCTGTGTCTCCTGCTGCGAGGCGGCACCTGACTACCCTGCATATACTGTATGCTGAATGGCTCTCTCCGATAGGGACCAATGAGAACCACTGCCCCAGCCTGATGCTTCTGGGCTTGGAGGACCTGGAGTGGCATCCCCAAAGCATAGAACTGGAGCAAAGGCAACACAGCTTGCGCCGCCCGTGTAGCCTGGCAGGTTCTAACCCTACAGTGAGCGAGCGGCGCCCTCTGGTGGACGGCTGAGGAGCCGCAGGGGCGGCCTGGCCCTCCAGAATCTGCTGGACGTACATCTATTAGGAGCCCAAGAAATAATTTTCAAATGAAAGAGAGTTGAACTGTATCGCCTCCAAAAGTCATATGGAAGTCCTAAATTTTGGTATCACCGAAAGTGATCGTATCTTAAAGGATGTAATCTATTCAAATAGTGCCTTGAAAGTAGGCAATTAATATGCCTGGGAAGAAGATAGAGAAGATGTCCCCACGCCCACCCCAACATCCTGACAGCCAAGAGGCCTGGAGTCAACTAGAGGTATGCACAACCAGGAGCCCTTCCCGACATGCACAGGCCGGGCGTGGGGCTTAATTCACAGCTTCTTACACTGGGTGTAGCAACTCAAAACGAGGATCACGCAAATGTGGGACTGAGAAAAATAATGGCAACAGTTAAAGACTTCATCACACAACCAAAAATTAATTATAAGTCAACTGAGTAGTTTACCAAGTGTTTCTGGTGGGTTCATCCATGTGAGCTGGTTCTGAGCATATGTCTGTGCAATTCCAGCGACCTATTCATACACCCCCACCACAGTGTCACCCTAATGCGTGAACTGGGGTTGAGGCTGCACACACAGGCTTTTGCACTCACAGAAACATAATGGCTTTATTAAGGAAGACAAATGTTTTAATACTGTCCTGCTGTCACGCCTCATGTGTCTTTGGATCATACTGTGCTAGAATATTTTTAGCCAGATGTGGTGGTGGCACAGGACTGGAACTCAATATTTAGAACAGACTGGCCATGTTGGCATAAAGGCATGGCCCTTGATGTGCACGGGCACACTCAACTAAAGTGAATTCCTTCAGTATTCAGAACCAGTAACTGGACCATATACCTACTTCATAGAGCCACATGTCTAGGGTCACAAAAATTTCCAAGGCAGAGAGAGGAAGCCAAACAAGGTGTGGCTGAAGGTCTGACAGCCTTTGTCACCATGTCACACATGGCCTCTGTTCACCAAGAGACAAAGTTAACAGGTAAGTACAGCACTGGAGACGGTGACAGCCACCAGGCTCCGGAGCCAGGCCAGTGTAGCTGTGTGTACCAGCCTTTTGTGGTGCCATCAGAGGTGGACCACACGTGCAAGACTAGTGCCTGGGTGTAGAACTGAGGAAGGAGGGGCAGGAGCTCAGGTCCTTCTCGGCTGCAGAGTGAGTTTGGGACCAACCCGTGTTACCCTGCCTGATAAAACAAAGCCAGAGGGGCAGGCTCAGGGCCCCAGATGACCCCAAAGCTTCAGCCCTGTAGGGAGGGCTTCCCAGACAAGGAGCCCGCCTGGCAGAGATTGCCAGGTGGGATTAGTACTGTTTGGAGTCTGGATTTATATTTCTTTTGTGTTCTCCAGAAGCACCCAGAAGCCAGAGGTGGGGGATGAACCCAAAAGCCAACAAATGACATTTATAATTCGACGAGGTGGCACAGTGCCCATGGGTCACTTAGAGAGAGAAGGGGGCTGCCTGGGGCAGGGGACATGTGTGCTGAAGGGACAGCTTCAGTGGGGAGAGAGGTGAGTCTGCAGGGAGAGGGGCAGGAACTGTTAGCACCCCAGAGTCCAAGGATACAGTGCCAGGTTCAGTATAAAGAATGAGGCTAAGACACATGTCATAGGCACACTTGAAGGGCAGAGGTCACCTAACATGTCTGAGTTCATCCTCACCACAAGAAAAAGAATGGAAGTCACTGCTGCTCTAGCTGGCCTTGGGAATCTGGAAGAGGGGCCAAAAATGAGGTGGACTAAAGTCTCATGCAATAGTCAACTTTATTCAAAACATTAAACAAGTTATACTCTGAGGATTAAGAAAACTCACCTGGGGCTGGAGAGATTGCTCAGTGGTTAGAGCACTGCCTGCTCTTCCAGAGGTCCTGAGTTCAAATCCCAACAACCACATGGTGGCTCACAACCATCTGTAATGGGATCCAATGCCCCCTTCTGGTGTGTCTGAAGACAGCAACGGTGTGCTCACATACATACAATAAATAAAATCTTTTAAAAAAGAAAAAGAAAGAAGGGTCACAGGGTAAAGTATACAATGAAAAGAACAAGCCATGCGTGGTAAAAACGTTATTCTATAGAGGTATATGAACGTGAACAGCAACATCGGTAAGCTCAGTCCTGTCTGCTACACAGGGGAGGAGCACAAAAGCACATTCCAGAAACAATTCTGTGCTTTAAAGAAACCAAGGACACAGAGTTCTTGTCCTGTTTTCATGGAATGTTCTCAGAGACATGCAGAATTCTCACGCAACTCCATCCTGGGACTGTGTTCTGACAATAACAAAGGTCTGTGGTTTTGTTTTTCAGAGTCTCTTGTATCCAAGCTTGACTATACTAAGTGTCTAAGGATGGTCTCGAACTCCCAATCCTCCACCTTCCACCTCCCTAGTACCACTGCTTACAGGCTTGCTCAGCCTGCTTTCTCATACCACCCAGGACCACCCGCATCACAACAATCATTTATTAAGGAAATGCCCTGCATACAAGCCGAAGGTCAGTCTAATGGAACCAAATTCCCTCTTCCCAGATGACTCTAGTTTGTATCAGGCTGACAAATTCAGCCAGCACACAAAGCCTATGTATGCCCTGGTAGAGGCAATAATTCAGCCAGCTGGATGGGAGTTCCTTGGTGGGGGTGTCTAATTAAGGGTTTTACTCCTGTAAAGGCACCATGACCAAGGCAGTGTTTATAAGGAAAACATTTAATTGTGGCTGGCTCACAGATTCAGAGGTTCAGTTCATTATCATCAAGGTGGGAGCATGGCGGAGTCCAGGCAGGCATGGTGCAGGAAGGGCTGAGAGTTCTACATCTTGTTCTGAAGGCAAACCGGAGAAAACTGGCTTCCAGGCAGCTAGGTCTTAAAGCCCAAGACCACACTTCTTCCAACAAGGCCACACCTCCTAATAGAGCCACTCCTTGGGCCAAACATATTCAAACCACCACAGTGAGGAAAAGATGCTCTCTCTCCTTACCACCTATAGCCCGTGGAAGAGCTGGCCCCAATGCCATAAGATCAGGACAGTTTGAGGGCTGACCCTGTACCTCACCAGCTGCAACACTTAGGCGAGCAAGACCTGCCCCTCGCCCAGACAGCCAGTAGAGCTGGCTCTAAATTAGGGGGCAGTTTGAGTAAGCCAGCCCCTTGCTTCCTGTAGCACTCAGATCTGCGCGCTGTACTCACCGGAGCAGCACAATAGATCTGGCCTTGTTAGTGTGGGCACGGGTGAGCCGGAGAACTGGCTTTGCCCTTTGCGGGTTGCAGCTTTGTATGACCTAACCTGGGGCTGCATGTGGGTCTGAGAAAGCTGATGGGCTGACCAGCTCAGCTACCACCCAGGTGCACTTATACACACTCGAGCGCACACACACACACACACACACACACACACACACACGGAGGGGGAGGAACTAGGACACCTGCTGTAGCACAGATATATCTTGAGGACATTGTGTGTAATGAAATGATCCAGCCACAGGAAATAAGCACCGTGGGATTCCACTTGTCTAAGCTCTCTGAGGTGGGCAAATGGTGGGCACGGAGGAGTGGGGTGTGGGCCTAGACTGAGCTGCACGGTAGACAAAGGCCTAGAGGCTGATGAATCGCCACTAAAACGAACAACAAAAGAACCAAAACAAAACAAAAACAGAAGCCAAACAAACAGGAAAAGAAATTAACTGAAATCAAAACTGTTTAGGAATGATAGTGCCAGCATTCCGGACAAGTTCAAGGCCAGCCTGTGTTACATAGCAAGAGTCAGTCTCTAAGCGAGTGTTGTGAGAACTAGTTTTCTATCTTGTCTTCTAAACAGTTAGTCCAGCCTAAGAACTTACTGTGCAGCCCACAGAGAAAATACCCACAAACAGACCCTCAGAAACCAAACTCACAGAGGCAGAAAGCTGTTCACAGGGAAACACAACTAAGCTTCCTGCCTGTCCCTGCTCTGAGGACCCTTTTCTACCTCTGTAGCCAGACCCTCCCCCAGTTCTTACTCCCCTTGTCCTGGCAGCTGTACCATCCTCTCATCCACAGAGAGGTTCAAATCTCCCAGCCTCAGAGAGGGGCCCCAGTCATGGCGCCACCCAGCTGCGGCCCCACCCAGTCCTGGCCCCACCCAGCACATTGGGTCCCCTCACAGAGCAGCCCCTGGCATCTGCAGACAGTCAGCTCACAACCTCCTGTGTGTTCTGGAAGAGCTACCATGCTGTTTTCATTTCAAAAGCTCCCTTGGTTCCAGTGACAAGACCTCCAAAGACTTTGGCACTTTCTCCTCAAAGCAGGACACACACTCCTGGCTCCCAGGCCTGCCAGGCTCTTCCTACTTATGCTCTGGGGGATAAAGTTGAAGAAGAACGGGTGAGTGAGGCTCCGGCACAGCCTTTGTTCTTGACAGCTTGAAGAGAAGAGACCTGAGCTCTTGGGGAGCAAATGCCGCACTGAACATACATGGCTGTGAGTCCTTTGAACTTGCCTTAGAAGGGAGAGTGTGGGCATCCAGGTAGCCAAAACCAGAGAACTCACTAGGAAACATGAAGGGCAAGAGTGAGTATAGCATCCCCTGTGTCCAGTGGCCTCTTCATCCTGAGATGCTCATCCCTGGATGAGACGCTTGGAGCTGCAAACTCAGCTGGGGTCAACAAAAGTTGTTTTTTAATAATTATTTATTAACTTATTGTGGGTGTGTGATATTTATTGTGGGAAGGAGGGAGAGAGGGAGAGAGAGAGAGAGAGAGAGAGAGAGAGAGAGAAGAGCAGGTGTTGTACAACACACATATGGGCGTCAATTGCTATCTACTTACTGAGATACTGAGATAAGGTCTCTCACTGAACCCGGAGCTTGTAGATCTAGCTGAGCTGATTGGTCAGTGAGTCCCAGGGACCTATCTCTCTTTTCCCAGCTCTGGGACTAGGTGCAGGTGCAGGTACAGAAACAAGTGCAGGCACAGGTGCAGGTGCAGGCACAGGTGCAGGTGCAGGTGCAGGTGCAGGTGCAGGCAGACATAGGTCTTCCTGTTTGCATAGAGAGCATTTTATCCAGAAGCCATTTCCCAGCCCTCAGTTACTTTAAGAAATAGTTTTCCTGTCCATTTTAACATCCCATCACTCCAGCATCCACCACTCCAGCATCCACCACTGCAGCATCCATCACTCCAGCATGCATCACTCCAGCATCCATCACTCCAGCATCCACCACTCCAGCATCCACCACTCCAGCATCCACCACTCCAGCATCCACCACTCCAGCATCCATCACTCCAGCATGCATCACTCCAGCATCCATCACTCCAGCATCCATCACTCCAGCATCCACCACTCCAGCATCCATCACTCCAGCATCCATCACTCCAGCATCCATCACTCCAGCATCTATCACTCCAGCATCTATCACTCCAGCATCCACCACTCCAGCATGCACCACTCCAGCATGCATCACTCCAGCATCCATCACTCCAGCATCTATCACTCCAGCATCCACCACTCCAGCATGCACCACTCCAGCATCCACCACTCCAGCATCCATCACTCCAGCATTTATCACTCCAGCATCCATCACTCCAGCATGCATCACTCCAGCATCCATCACTCCAGCATCCATCACTCCAGCATCCATCACTCCAGCATCCACCACTCCAGCATGCATCACTCCAGCATCCATCACTCCAGCATCCATCACTCCAGCATCTATCACTCCAGCATCTATCACTCCAGCATCCATCACTCCAGCATCCATCACTCCAGCATCCATCACTCCAGCATCTATCAGTCCAGCATCCATCACTCCAGCATCCATCACTCCAGCATCCATCACTCCAGCATCCACCACTCCAGCATCTATCACTCCAGCATCCATCACTCCAGCATCCATCACTCCAGCATCCATCACTCCAGCATCCATCACTCCAGCATCCACCACTCCAGCATCCATCACTCCAGCATCCACCACTCCAGCATCCACCACTCCAGCATCCACCACTCCAGCATCCACCACTCCAGCATTCATCACTCCAGCATCCACCACTCCAGCATCCACCACTCCAGCATCCACCACTCCAGCAAGGGTTGTTGTGCTCCTTGTCTCCAGGGACTGTTTGCCTTCCACTTTGCTCTCCAGCTATACACATAAATAATAATACTTAGAGAAAACCATGGCTGTGTACTGCTGGAAAATACTTTAAGCAAAGTAAAGCAGAGGTAAGGCAGATAGTATGTTACTGAGCTTAAATCTAGCCAGTGTGCACAGGGCACAGGATCTCACAAAAGCCAACTCCACACAGTCTCATCTCCCTGAGCTAAACCAACCACATGCTGGAAAGTGTTTAATTTCTTTCAAATAACATAGGAAGATTTTCAGTGTGTGTCCAGCAAGTGACCCACAGAGATCCAGCTGTGACATTCACTTACAGTCACGGAAACCGGAGTCTACATCGGGAGGATGGCAAGCATGGATGTGTGTGGAGGGTGTCAGATGCCCCGGAACTGAGCTGCCATGTGGTGCTGAGGATTGAACCCGAGTCCTCCAGCCTGTGCTCTTAACCACCGAGCCACCTCTTCAGCTCCCCATTTTAATTCTTCAAGTACATATAAGTAAGTACATTTATCTCATTAGCATGCAAATTTGGGGATGCTTTTAATAAATAAATAGTAAAATTACAGGTACACCAAAGACATTTTGAAACAATATTCTTTATAGTTTGTTATCACATAAAACATTGATTTTTGTAGCTCTATTTTATACGCCTATGTAACCAAGGCTGTGCAAAAACTCCTCAGGGAGAAAGGATTAATAAGGGGAGAAGTTTCAGAAATTTTGGTTTTAAGTGCCAGGGAACACCGGGTCAGACCCTGAAATACCTGCGTGATTGTGCCAAGGACCTGGGCAGCTTCAGAGCTTAGGGTAAATGGATGCTGTGTAAGCAGTCCCTCCAAGGCACTAATAACCGTGTGTGTGTGTGTGTGTGTGTGTGTGTGTGTGCTTGTGCGTGCATGTGTGTGTGTGTGTGTGTGTGTGTGTGTGTGTGTGTTGCAGTAAATATTAAAAAAAACAGTAATTGGTTTATCTCTTTATCAGCCCTGATATCTCACTCCTCAGGCCCAACCCTGAGCACCTCTGGCACCGGGTCTGAGCTGCCACCAGGCCCAGCTTGTCCAACTCCCTTCCCTTGGTGGTTTACTACCGCCTGTTCTTGGCCGCTGTCCCGGGGTGTTTCTCTACCCCAAAATCCCACAAACACAACTCTACAGCCCGATAGCTTTTCATACAGGTTTATATATTCAACTCTCAACCCACAAACCCTCTACACAACAGGATTGCACCAAATAGACAAAGATACAAACTGCCCTTCTATATGAGATATTAGACTTATAAAATCCTTAATGTTCACAGCTATTTAACGCCAATTAATATCACCTGGGTCCAGCTGCTCCTTGGGAAGCTCCATGTCTCCACGACCTTCCCCCTCCGTCCTCTGACCTCCTCAGACTTCCCAGCCCCCTCTACCTACCTCTCCCCGCCCAGTCACTGGCTTTCCTTTATTTTACTAATTAAAATGGGAAGGTTCAGTTGGAGTCACGTGACTACTCAGCCCTTCTTAGGGAAGTGGAATAACATTAAAATACAGCTTCAGAACAATCTACGTGTGTGTGTGTGTGTGTGTGTGTGTGTGTGTGTGTGTGTGTGTGTGTGTGTTAGTCTGTATGTCTTTGTACATGTGTCAGTGTTTGTGGGCGTGTCCACGCGTTTGTGTGAATATCTGTCTGTCTGCATGTGTCTCTGTACATGTCTGTGTATGTGTCTGTGAGTGTGTCTGCGTGTGCGTTCATGTGTATCTGTGTGTGTCTCTTCTCCACGTGCAGTCAATGACTGGAGCAGAGCCTTGTCCTTAGGGGGGGGTCAGAGCCGTGAGACACCCCCACTCTGGGTGACCAAGACCAACTTCAACTAAAACCACACCAGAAAAAGCCGTTTCTGTCTAGCAGGTGCCCATAGAGGTCCAGCCATGACATTTACGGCCCATCTGCCTGATATCTGCGATCTGAGGCCCCCTGTCGGTGGAAACTGGCTGAATCACTCAGATTGCCCCACCACGGTTTAAGTCACCTTCTGCCTGGGGCTCCGAAGATCTGGGCTGAAGTCGGGCCTGGACTTAGATATATACACTGTTTCGACCTGTGTGTCTCCTCCTCTCTGGGTCTTGCTCTCTGTGTGTCTCTGTCACTCTCCCTCACTGCAGACTGAGCTGGGGCCGAGCCATCTGCTGACCTCTCTGCGTTGCTCAGGGCAGGCCCTCCCTCCTGCCCTTCTGCAAACCGCACTGGCGAGACTGGAGTGTTTGCGGCAGCTTG
Source organism: Micromys minutus (assembly GCF_963924665.1). Lineage (NCBI taxonomy): Eukaryota > Metazoa > Chordata > Mammalia > Rodentia > Muridae > Micromys > Micromys minutus. Next base: position 74,034,474 of record NC_137976.1, on the reverse strand, counting down.
GTCCCACCCTCTCTCCCTCCCGCCCTCCCCCTCTCCCGGCGCCGCCTGCCCGGGTCACACGCTCCGCCCCGGTTGAAGCAATGACTTATTTGTGTATTGAGGTCACGCTGGCCCCTGGGGACAGAGTTGTCAGCCTGTGCCTCAGCCACAGGGTAGGCACTCACCAAGTCAATAATCGGTCTTTGAGTTTTAAAATTTTCCATAAAGAAGGCATTTTATGCTAAAATTATAATATATGTTTTTGTGTGTGTGTCCTTCTATTCACATTTTTTTAGCTATATAAGGTTATTTCTAGGTTCTTTTCATTTTCTCTCATTCACTTTACGTCTTGATCACAGTCCCTCTCCTCTCCCAGTCCACTGCCCCCCAACCCCTCCCCTTCACCCCTGAGAAGGCGGTCCCCCTGGGTGCCAGTATTTCTTTGAAATGAGAATGTGCCTCAGGATTCCTCAGGTGAGGTTTGGAGGATCCTGAATTAGGGGCCAGCCTGTGCTGCAGAGGAAGAGGGTGTGGAAAGGAGAGGTGGAGAAACGGGGAGAGACAGGAGAGGGAAACCGGGCTTGGCTGTTCGTGTTAAACTAGTGCTTAGGAAGAGGAGGCAGGACAGTCAGAAAGTCAAGTCCATTTGAGGCAAGCCTGAGAAACATGAGACCCTGTCCCCCAAACTAATGAGCCCCTCCCACTTAATAAATAAATAAATAGGCTGAGCTGGGTTAGAAATAGCATCTCGGGGTTAGGGTTAGGGTTAGGTGGTCCACAGGACTGGAGGAACAAGCTGTGCCTGATATCCTTGCGCTCTCACGGGTTACCTTGCTGGCCTTTCGAGCACAGGACCCTAGCCTGGGGTTACACAGACACCTCCTCCTCTCCAGGTTCCCACTGTCTGGCGAGTCCCTCGGATGCAGGGCAGTTTGCAGCTTGCAGAGCTGCAGCCTCAGAACACCAGGGGATGAGAGGTAGAGAGGTCTCTGAGCATGGTGGGCACAGCCTAGGGCTCAGGACCCGTTTCTTCTTCCCTGTGACATATGTCCAGGTGACAACAGTGGGGTTCCCCTATACGAAGGGTGGGCTTACAGGCCCCCTTGGGGATATGGGTTTCTGCGTAAGTACCACACCTAGGGGAAAATGAGCTACATTTGTCTTTTTTTTTTTAAAGATTTATTTATTTATTATATATGAGCTCACTGTGGCTGTCTTCAGACACACCAGAAGAGGGCATCAGATCCCATCACAGATGGTTGTGATTGCTGAGAATTGAACTCAGGACCTCTGGAGAGCATCAGTGCTCTAACCACTGAGCCACCTCTCCGGCCCCACATTTGTCTTTCTTAGGCTGACTTATTTCAGTGACACTGTGCTCTCCAACTGCATTAATTTTTTTCTGCAAATTATATCATTTCATTCATTGTGGAAGAATAAAACTCCATTGGCTACATACACCATATCTTTTTACCCTTCATTCTGGTGATAGATATGAAAACTGATTCCGTATTTTGGCTGTCGTGAATAGGGCTAGATATAGCAGTGCACATCTATATGACGTGAAGATCTATGTGGAAGAATGACAGGGAACAGGAGAGACAATCAAGAGGTGGACAAAAACACACCAATGCACATGACACAGTGATGCCCATGGGCACAATGAAAATGCCTGGTTCTGGGGCTGGAGAGACGGCTCAGTGGTTAGAGCACTGATGCTCTTCCAGAGGTCGTGAGTTCAAATCCCAAGCAACATCATGGTGGCTCACAACCATCTGTAATGGATATTATGCCCTCTTCTGGTGTCTGAAGACAGCTACAGTGTGCTCACATACATAAAATAAATACATCTTTAGAAAAAGAAAGAAAGAAAGAAAATGCCTGATTCTAAGAGTGGTAGCCAGCACAGCAAAGCTCACATTTCCTGAACGTCCGGATCCCCTTAATTAGCCTGAGATGCAGACACCTGTGTTCAGCCAAGACGCTTCCCACTCACCAACCCAGTTTGCACCGGACACACCCTTTCTGCAACAAACCACTTCCCATTTCCTCAGGATTATTTTTCAACACCTTGGGACCCATTATTTTGTACCCTAGCCAAAAGAATTCATTTGTTTTTCTAATTTATGTATTCTATTTTATCGTATTAATGTTTTGTCTGCATATATTCATGTGTACGAGTGTGCTTGGTGTCTGAGAGATTAGAAGAAGGCATCAGATTCTCTAGAACTGGAGTTACAGATTGTTATGAACTCTCATGTGGTTGTTGGGAACTGAACTTGGGTCCTCTGCAAACAGCATCCCATGTTCTTAAACACAGAGCCGTCTCTCCAGTTTTAATTACCTTATTTTTAATGGTGTTTTATTTTATGTTTCCCCAATAGCATTTTTTTTTGAGATGGGATCTTACTCTGTAGCCCAGGCTAGCCTGGAAGTGGGGAAACTTGCTCTGTTTTCCCTGCCTCAGGCTACTTCTCCCAAAGCTGGGATTACAGACCTGCCTGGTTACACAGGGTACCCTTAGCAAACCTTTACTATACAACTTAGTGTTAACTAAAAACCAAAGCAGAGGGTCACACAGCTGTCTGTACCCTTGCCTGCTGGGACCCTAGGCTTCCCGACTGAGGCTGAGAGCCCCCGGCCTCTCTCCAGATAAACCGGGCATTCCCGATAGCATTTGCCTTCTCTGGGTACAAGCTCTAAAGGCATGTCCCTGGGTATTGATGGCCATTCGTGCCCCAGCCAGAGTCCAGCTAAGAATAGAAACAACCAGTATGAATTGGAGTTCAGGGACTGTTGGTGGTAAGTCTGGAACCATCAAGCCTCAGGCAGCCGAGCACAGCTCAGCCTGCTTTCCACAAAGGGCGAGAGGAGCAGGCCAGCTGCCTAGTACAGAGCAAGGCCTGACAGAGGGCAGTGGCCCCAGCTGGGCCATTGATGTTTCTCCCTCTCTGGTGGCCATACATTGTTTGATGGGAGTTTGTTTTTCTTGGCTCTAGGTAGCAAGATTAGTTACACACTTTGTAATTTTTGGTATTGACGGTATTTTTAACCAGCACAGTCAGCATCGTGGGAACATCCTGGAGTTCCCGGCATGTCTGTAGTCTAAAATCAACCCCGTCCCCGCTCCCAGCCTTCCTCTTTCCCCACAGAATGGCTCACTAGGATGTCTAACTTGTTCATTCGGCATTTTAGTCTAAACATGGGTAGGTGTGGGGAACTCAGGAATCCCCACACTGTAATGGTTCATCTTCACCGTCATCCAGATGTAGTTACCATAGGTACAGCCAGGTGTATCTGTCACTCTGTTTCCAGGAAGGTAAAACTTAACCTTGCAAGTGAACAATGCCATTGTTACGAAATATAAGTCAGTGGGGGCGGGGTACATGGTGGGCCCAGGTAAAGGTGCCCCCTGAGAAATCACACTAGGTGACAAAGGAGGTTTACTGGGGGTATGGGAAAGGGGGACAGAGAAGGACAGAAAGAAGTACTGAAAGGGAGAAAGAGACCAGCTGGAAACACACGGGAACAGGAGAGAAAGGAAGAACCGGGAGGCTAGCGGCATTTTATACACCACCTGCACCCATCACCCTCCACCTCCTCGCTGTGGGTAAGATAGGATGACTGCCTCACTCTCCTTGGTCAAGACGGACAGAGTCCTTACACTGCAGCGTGGAGGAAAATGAACCTTTCTCCCTAAGACTGTGCCTGTCGGGTATTTTGTCAGCCACAGGAACACTAACCGATACAGCTCTCACCTAAGGCTGATTCTCCTTTCACCAGCCCCTAATGTGTGATGACAGAAGGGAACATTAAAAGGACCACGTGGTGGTGAATAGTTAATTCACACATGCTCTGCACCCACCCAAAAGCTCTGGATTCACAAATAAAGAGCACATACACACACACACACACACACACACACACACACACACACACACACAACCTTCATATTTTGATATGCCTTGACTAGCTCTTGGCTGGGCACTTCCAAACCTCCCTGAAGCTAGCACACTCCCCTCTGCTATTCTAGACTCAAAACTTGTTAAATCGTATTTTATCTCTGCTGCTCCAGACCCAATCAGGGTCACAGCCCCTTGGACACTGCAAACAGGATTTTTTGGGTAACACACTTAGCATGAGAACACAGCCACTACAGGACCAGGTTGCACAGCGTGTTTCAGGCAGGAAGAACCAGAAGCCGGAGACCTTCCCCTCCCAATGCGAGAGAGAAGCCCTGTGTGTCGAGTACATTCTCCAGTGAAGGCTAAGAAAAGCAAAAGAGAAAGGCATTTGTGATCACTCATTTAGAAAGTGTATTGATTACCTCTGCTGCATAACCAATAGAACACAACATAAATAGAGAGTATCCTTTAAAGGCCTGTTGCCAAGGAGTGAGATGGTGGGACCTTTTGGACGTGGAGCATAGTTGGAGGAAGTTAGAGCTTTGGGGCATGCCAGTTCAGCAGATACTGGGAGGCTGGCCTCTTCTCTCTCTTTGCTTCTGGACCACGAGGTAAAGGGCTTCCTTCACCGTACATCCTGCCGTGACACTCTGCTTTGATGCAGGCACAGAGCAATAGGGTCAAACGAACATGCATTGGGACCTCAGAAACTACACGTCAGAATAAACCTTTAAACTGTTCATCTCAAGTACTTTGTCACAAAAAACACACACACACACACACACCACCACCACCACCACCACCACCACCACCACCACCACCACCATAATGATCTTATTATTTCAGTAGCTCAAGAGATCGTGAATGATAACTTCTGTGTTTATATAGCACAGAAGGGAAACTATAGTTGATAACAGCAAATCATTTGAACGGTGTAGTAGAAAGGACATAACGAATCTGCTCAGGACTTCAGACAGCCACACTGTCACCCAGACAAACTCTAAGACTGAGTGAAGGTCCCGTGTATGTCCTCTTTAGACCTATTTTATAGGAAAAGCCACCCTACTCTATATAGAGGTTTCCAGGACAGCCAAAATTATATAGTGAGACCTTGTTTCAAAAAATCAAAAGGATAGGTAGATAGATAGATAATAGATAGATAGATAAATAATAGATAGATAGATGGTAGATAGATAATAGATAGATAGATGATAGGTAGATGATAGATAGATGATAGATAGGGATAGATAGATAGATAGATAGATAGATAGATAGATAGATAGATAGATGATAGATAGATGATAGATAGGGATAGATAGATAGATATATAGATAGATAGATGATAGATAGATGATGGATAGGTAGATTAATAGATGATAGATAGATGATAGATGAACAGATTAGCATGAAGATGATGTCATTTTACAGGAAGGCAGGTTCAGGATAAAGTGAAACCTATCACTGGACAAGAAGGAAGGGTACTCAGGGAAAAATCTTGGAAGGAGAGAGAAAGAGGAGAAGCGGGAAAGAGAGGCAAGATGGAGGACAAAGATGACCCGTCTTGGTCTGCACGGCTCTGAGTAGCCATAGGTAGTTATGTGTGTCTCTAAAAGAACTCAATTTATAGTACCTAGGTGAGCAGTTTATATCGTTGTCAACTGGTTGTGAGTTTATTGTGTGGCTGTATTGTGGAATGGGAATTTAACACATAAATCTGATTGATAAATTACAAGTTTCTGGAGTTTTGATTTTGCTGGGCTGTGGGGAATGTGAACAGAGGTCCTGGCAGGCGGAGAGACAGCCAGGAGAGGGCGGCTAGAGAGAAAAGGGACCAGCATGGTGTGGTACCATGCTGGAGCGGAGCGGAGCGGACCGAGGACAAGATGCGTGTGCTGGGTGTGGTAACAACCCGAGAAGGGAACAGTGAGTAAAATCAATGTGGCAGAGAAGCAGCCAGAGTGGGGCGCTCGACTCTCAGCCCTGCGGATTGCAGACTTCTCAGCTTCGCTCGGACTGAGAATACGCGGGAACCGGTAGCCACAGGTTTTTAATATTTACTGCAACATAAGTAGACAGAGGATACATAGATTAGTAGATAAATAGATATTTTTATGTCATTGTATGAGTGTTTTGCCTGCGTATATCTGTTTATGCACATCATTCACGCGGTGCCTGCAGAGGCCAGAAGTTGTTAGAGCCCCAGAATGCAGTTACAGCGTTGTGAACGGCCTGGTGTGGGTGCTGGGAACTCAACTTGAGTCCTTCGGGTGCTCCTACCCAGTGAGCTCCAGCCCACATAATTCTTTTAAACTTATACATTGTTAGTTATGGGAATTTTGGGGGCCAGGGAGCCTGAAACTGAAGGTCACTGTACTTTTACACTCCTGCCTTCTCTGAAATCCCCAGGGCCTGCCCAAGCCTACTTTACAACTAGGCTCTGCCACCAGGGGGCACTGCTTGCTACCGATCATAGACAAAAATAGCCGAGGAAGTCTCCAGGCTTGTACAGAACGCGTTTTTTATCCACTGAGTCATCTTGCTAACTCTTAATTTCTTTTTTAAAATAAAGTTACTCTTCTGTGGGTATTTTATTATGGTGTCAAAACCCGGATCAGAAGCTGGGAAAGTGGATTAGTGTATAAGGCCTTGTGAGCACGCAGACTTGAGTTTGAATGCCTCCAAACCAAAGTAAAAAGCCAAGCGCGGGGACACACCTCTATAACCGAGCACTAGCGCAGGGCAGGGGCAGAAAGCCTGGGCTTACTGTTGAGATAGCGTGTTTCAAAAGTAGAAGATCTTCTAAGGATAGCACAAAGGTTGATCTCTGGCCTTCACATGCACATGGACATGCGTGTGCTTTCCCACACGTTCATACACATGCACACACACATACATGTATTTTTAAGACTGCCATTATTCCCCATATGCCCCTTGGGGTGGGAAATGTCAGAAAGGTCAGAGTGAGAGCAAGAAGCCAGTCCCTCGTAGAAGAAACCACCGGAAGCCCGGAGGAGTTACTCTACCCCAATAAAGGTGGGGCTCTCCTATGGGGTATAAATGGAGACCTTGAAGTTGCAGTACCAGAAACAGACACACACAAGTACACACACTCACATACACACACACACACACACACACACACACACACTCATACACACATACACTCTCACACACATGTACACACATACATACACATATACACACATGCATTCATACACATACATACATACTTACAATTTTTAATGGGGCAGGAAGAAGCATTTGAAGTGATAAATGTGTTTTGACCTTGACTATGGTAGTCACTTATAGATACACGCAGTCGGTTCTTGCTGTCCTCAGGTAACTGGTTGGGAAATAATTTTTTTCAATCAACTTGGTTAGACCAACAGGAGACCCTATTCCTGAATCTGTGTTTCTTTCCTTTAGTGCCAAGTATCCAATCCTATTAGATTACGGAGTCAAACTCCCATGAGTAGGATGAGCTATGTCAGGGATAAAGACAGGTCACTTTGGCAGGTATGTCCGCTCACCTGGTTTGGATAATAGGTCATCCTTTCTGCAAAAAAGTAATTTACCTTACCAAACTACTGTTATTTGGCTTGTGTATTCCTTTATGTGACATCAAGATTTTTCTCAACAGTTGAGTCAGGGCTTCTCGAGGACAGCCAGCCCCACAAATGTTGCACCTTCTTTGAAATGACAGCATTGGCAGAGGAGCCTCCACATCCACCCTCTGGTGTCTTAGGACCCTCTCCCTACTTAGAACAACCGACACTGTGTGTCTACCGTGGCTGGATTGTTGATTGAGCAGCAGGAAAAAGTCTGCAAGGTTCAGTATGGAAGCAATCCCGTAAACCAGACCCCACATCGGCAAATGAAGGAGAGAAATAACTCCTCAGAGTTGTCCTCTGACTTCTCTATGTGCACATAGAAAACACACACCTCTTTCTCCCTCTCCCCCTCTCCCTCTCCTCACTTTCTTCCTCCCTCTCCCCCTCTCCTTCCTCTCCCTTGCTCCCCCTACCCCCTCTTTTTCTCTCTCAATAATAAACAAATGAAAGTTGAAATAAGAACCAGAAACATTAACTTTTCTTGAGTCTTGCCCTGTGAAGTCGCACATGCCCGTCAACCCGGAATTTAGGCAGCAGAGCCATTGGTCGGTGATGCTCTGGGAGTTCGGGGCCAACTAGGACTACATGGTGAGATCATGTCTCAACAGTAAATAGTAAGAATTATCAGGTCTGAAATGGAAGTTTCTGTGGGGAACAGGCCCGACACCAAGCAGTGAGGCAGCAGAGGTGGTGGATGGAACTCCCACAGATTAAAACAGTACATGAAAACGCTGCAAGAGATGGGAGGTGACATCACAAAGAGAAAGCATGCAGCAGCAAAGGGACAAGATGGAAGGCTTTCGGGTGGGAAACTGAGAGGTGAGACGGAGACCCACTGTGTAGACTCAAACAGAAGGAAGAGAATCAGTGAATACTGGAGCAAGAGGAATTAGCCAGGGAGGCGAGAGAGAAGGAAGAGAGGAGACAGAAGAGGAGGAAGAACAGGGAGAGGCTCAGAGATGCTTGTGTGCTTAGTAACTTGGAAGAAAAGACACAGACCCAGCTTAGAAAGTCCAAACAGCGATGATGGTTTCGAAACTCTCCAAGTTGTCAACTGTCCTAACCCTACAGAGGAAATCCACAGACTGAACAAACCTCAAACAGAATAGAGAAATCAACTTCAAGGCACATCATATTTAAACTTCTAAAAACTAAAGACAGGGCCTGGAGAGACGACTCAGTGGTTAGGAGCACTGGACACGCCTGGAGAGGACCACCGTTCCATTCCCAGCTAACGCAGAGACTCACAACCATTCATAACCCCAGTTCAAGGGGACCCAGTGTCCTCTTCTGACCTTCATAGATGCCAGGCACACACGTGATGCACAAACACTAACACTCATGAAGTAAATAACCAAAAGCAAAGAGGAAAGAATCCTTTAAAACACCTGGACAAGACAACCAGTTTGTACCACAGCAGCTTCCTGAGAAACAAAGGTCACAATAGCTTCCAAGGAAAGAACCACCAAAAGCCATGATCCAGGGTTACATACTCAGGGGCCATGTTCTTCAGTGATAAGGGAACCAAAGGAAGAAACTAGGGTATGTTACCAGAAGATCATTCAGGAGAAAAGGCTGAGGAAGAAAACACTAAGATAAGGAAAGCAAGACACCGTGCCCTCCTGTGGCATTTGCATGAGCAGGGCACAATGACTCGTGTGTTTGAATGCTTAGGTGTGTTCACTATAAGGAGGTGTGTCTTGCCAGAGGAAGTGTGTCACTGTGGGGGCCAGTTTTGAGGTCTCCTCTGCTCAAGCTACACCTAGTGTGGCACACAGTCTATTTCTGCTGCCTTTGGATCAAGATGTAGAACTCTCAGCTCCCCCAGTGCCACATCTGTCTGCTTGCTGCCTGCTATAACAACAATGGACCGACTGAACCTCTGAACTGTGAGCCAGCCCCAATTAAATGTTGTCCTTCATAAGAGTTGCCTTGGTCATGGTGTCTGTTCACAGTATAAACTCAAACTAAAACATCTCTTCTTGCTGCAGTGTCCAGTGACATCATACCCTGCTGCAGTGTCCAGTGACATCACACCCTTCTTAATGCTGCAGTGTCCAGTGACATCATACCCTTCTTAGTGCTGCAGTGTCCAGTGACATCACACCCTTCTTAGTGCTGCAGTGTCCAGTGACATCATACCCTTCTTAATGCTGCAGTGTCCAGTGACATCACACCCTTCTTAATGCTGCAGTGTCTAGTGACATCACACCCTTCTTAGTGCTGCAGTGCCCAGTGACATCACACCCTTCTTAATGCTGCAGTGTCTAGTGACATCACACCCTTCTTAGTGCTGCAGTGTCTAATGACATCATACCCTTCCTAGTGCTGCGGTGTCCAGTGACATCACACCCTTCTTAGTGCTGCGGTGTCCAGTGACATCACACCCTTCTTAGTGCTGCAGTGTCCAGTGACATCATACCCTTCTTAGTGCTATGGTGTCCAGTGACATCACACCCTTCTTAGTGCTGCAGTGTCTAGTAACATCATACCCTTCCTAGTGCTGCGGTGTCTAGTGACATCATATTCTTCTTAATGCTGCGATGTCCAGTGACATCACACTAAGGCAGAAGGAAAGTCACCCTATTATGATTTGTGTCTTTGTCCCTCTAAGGTGCCTTACTAAAGGATGTCCCTGGCCTATGCACCACTGGAAGCAGACAGAAACTCTGAGAATTAAGACTTTCTTGGAGGTATTTAGTCCACTACAGGTGTGCCCTTGAAGGTAAAATTGAGACACCTTTTCCCTCCTGACTTTTCACTTCCCCAATACCAGTCATAAGATGAATGTTCTGCACTAGCATACACTCTGACCACAATTCAACCAAGTACAGACTGAGAACTCTGAATCTACGAGCCAGAATATGCCTTTGTTCATTCTCTTATATGAAGCTAAGCATCTCATGTGTTGTCATGGTAATAGTAACAGAAAGCTGTCTGATACAATTTATTTTAATTTATTTATTTTATAAAATATTATAGCTCACAAAATTTGTTACATAATAATATATGATGAATACACTTTTCTTTTTCTTTTTTTTCTAAGAAGGACGGAGGCTTCCACATTTTGGCCTTCCTTCTTTTTGAGCGTCATAAAGTCTGTGAGTTGTTTCTTGGGTATTCAGAGCTTTCTGGGGGCTAGTATCCAATTATCAGTGAGTGTATACTATGTGTGTTCTTTTGTGACTGGGTTACCTCACTCAGGATGATATTCTCTAGATGCATCCATTTGCCTAGAAATTTAATTGTTTCTAATAGCTGAGTAGTACTCAATTGTGTAAATGTACCACACTTTCTGTATCCATTCCTCTGTTGAAGGACATCTGGGTTCTTTCCAGCTTCTGGCCATTATAAATAAGGCTGCTATGAACATGGTGGAGCATGTGTCTTTGTTGTATGTTGGAGCATCTTTAGGGTATATGCCCAGAAGTGGAATAGCTGGTCTTCAGGTAGTTCTATGTCCAATTTTCTGAGGACTGATGCACTTTATACAGACATAAGTTTTGTGTAACTGATTACACACGAATCAGCTATGATGCTGGTGAAACACATCATGCTATCAGCAAACCTACAAATCATAATATTCTGATATTGTGTGTGATACACAAATGTATCCGATGTGACAAGAATGACTGTCACTGCTCTGTGGAGTTACTACGTGTTTTGTCACTTTAGAAAACATTTCTTTCACTCATTAAAAAAGGAATACTTGCTGTATCAGGGCACGGCGCACACACCCTTAATCTCAGCACCCAGAGGCAGAGGCAAGCGGCTGTCTGTAAGTTCCAAACAGGCATGTTCCAGACCAACCAGGGCTACTCAGTGAACCCCTTTCTTAAAAAGCAAAATAAAACAAAAACACACTGTAAACTGCTGTGTCCTGCCGCAGTAGTAGCAGACATACTTCACTTTTCCCAAGTCTCTGGCTCCGAGTGCCAGGAACAGGCAGCCCCACACTGAGAGGCAGAGGCATAGGGTCACAGTTTTAAGAATTCTGGAATTTTGGTTTTTTTACAAACCACAGAAGTAATATAAGAATATGCCTTCATTTTAATCTAGGTGTAGGGATGCAGGGATGCTTCAGACTGCCCAGAGCAACTAGCTATGATTCGCCTCGTGCCGTAGCAGAACGGTGATTTTTGCTAGCTGCAAATAATTTCTGCAACTGTATGACGTTTGGAATTCTGGGAATGATTCAGAGGGAATAGAAATGCTAGAGCCCTGAGAGGTCAGGTAGGTGATTGTTGGTCATTCAGGGAGGTTGCTTTTGGTTTGTTAGCAGCCATGGTCAAAGGAAAAACAAAGGGAAAAATTAGATACAGGAATTTCTCTCTCTCTTCTCTTTTTCTCCTATCTAGTGTTAGGGAGTCAAATTTAATAAACGGTGAGAAGAAGACGAACCCACAAAATATATTTTAAAAAACCAGCTACAGAGGCAAGACACAGACAACACATGTCTGTGATACTCGCATGAGGAAGCAGAGGCAAAAGGAAAGCTGAAAACCAGCCTGGACTATAGAGCAAGACCCTGCTAGTCTGCTGGGTTTTTTGTTTTGGTTTTGCTTTGCTTTGGTTTTGTTGTTGTTGGATTTTTGTTTGTGTGTGTGTGTGTTTGTTTGTTTGTTTTGGAGCAGCCACATCAAAGTATTTCATCTGGACTATCTAGTCTGTAATGTTAACACAATTACCAAATCCCTCAGCAAAACATTTCTCAGAATTGAATATGCTGTTCAATGGTCCACAAATGCACAGCTGTGCCATTGGAAAAGCAATGGAATGTACAAAAAGCAAGATTTTATACATTATTCAAATTGTTAAAATATCAACACTAATAGCTTATCATACGTTACCTTTAAAAAGTAGTGTAAGGACTTTAGAAGTAGCCAGTAAATCAAAAGGGAACACTTTAAAACTCTTTAAGATTGGGGAAAGAATGCATAATGAAAAAAGAGAACAAACAAGCCAAACAATAAAGTTGCAGAGTTATATCATGACATCTCAATACTTACAATAAATGTAAACTGTCCAGATTCATTAATTAAAGAAACAGAGATTACCAGAACGGATTAAAAGATGATTCAACCATACAGTGCCTATAAGGAATTTACTTAAAACGCTTCGTTCAAATATTACTCAGAATAAAGCAGGGCATCAGGTAGAGCAGTCAGAGGGTCAACCTACTAAGCCTACATGAACATCTTAAACAGTATACACAAAACAACCAAGCTACAAAATACAGAAAGCAAAAAAGATGTGGAGCTGCCAGGTAGAGCCTCACACACCTTGAATAGCACTTACTTAACGGTGTGGAACAGTAAGACCAAGAGCTCAGCCTGAGCTATGCACTGAAGTTCTGTCTCAGAGACACCCGGGCTGTGGGATATCTGCTTCAGATGCAAATGAACACGCATTTGATCTCTAGCACTGCCATGGGGGGGGAAGTAGGGGGAAGAATCTGATTGGCATTTCTGGAGTCCTTCTCCCCAGTAACAGCCAAACACATTCTTTTCAAGAGCCTACAACATAGGTCTATGATAGAGACACAGTCTGGGTCCTAAAACAAACCTCAACAGTTTTGTTTGTTTGCTTGTTTTTCATTGAAATCATAGTTTTCCCTCTAACCACAATGGATTCAAAAGTTCGAATCAGCAGTGGAGATAGCCGCTAAAACTGACAAGCGGCCACCTGGGGGGCCTGTTAAAGATGCTGGGCAGAGTGAAACCAGCAAAGCTCAGGACAGAAAGAGCGGTGCTAGGAGAAAGCTATACAGCTTTAAACAGCACACCAGAAATGAGAAAAGTCATTTTAAAGGCGAGTGTTGTGGTATGTGCCTGCAATCCCCACACTCCGGAGACAGAAGCAGGGGAATCAGGAATTCAAGGCCATCCTGGACTATACGAGACCTTCTCAACAAAGAAAGGAAGAAGGGGAGAGGTGGAGTAAGAGAGGGAGGGAGAAAGAAAGGGTGGAGAGAGAGAGAGGAATTGAAACCAAAAAAATCAATAAAAAGTAAAATCTGGCTCTTTTAAAGGATAAACTGTATGGACAACCTTTAACATTGTTGACAGGAAGAGGAAACAGTTTACTGTTAACAGGAGTAAAAGGGGACATCACTATGACTCGTGCATGCTCGTGTGTGTGCTTGTGTGTGTGTGTGTGTGCATGTGTGTGTGTGTGCTTGTGTGTGTGTGTGCATGTGTGCTTGTGTGTGTGTGCTTGTGTGTGTGTAAATGTGTGTGTATGCATGTGCATGTGAGAGACAGTGTGTTCATCTGTGTGTGTTTATGCATGTGTGCACCTGTGTTTAGGTCTCATGAGTCTGTCTCCTCACATGTTCCAAGGCAGATTTCCTGTGCTTGACTCTGTCAAAGAATTCTTTCTGCCTCCTGAATGTTCCCCCTTCTATTTTACAACTAAGCCATAGACCATAGGCTTTTAATTTGACAGGTAATGCATCCATACAATACACAAAATATTCTCCCCACAACCAATGGCTCCTTACAGATAAATGGGGCCTATCTAAAATACATCAATAATTCCATTTATACAACATCCAGGTGAAGGTCAGAAAGGAAGACATGTGCCTAGAAGTAAAAACAAGAGTCATTAGCATTCCAAATCCTTTTTAAAAATTTCATATATGTGAGTACACTGTAGCTGTCTTCAGACACACTAGAAGAGGGCATCAGATCTCATTACAGATGGTTGTGAGCCACCATGTGGTTGCTGGGTTTTGAACTCAGGACCTCTGGAAAAGCAGTCGGTGCTCTTAACCATTGAGCCATCTCTCCAGTCCCCAGCATTACAAGTCATGGGGAAAAAAATAACAGAAGCCAGAACAAAGGACAGTTTTTAAACATTCAAATCAAAGACTCACAAGATGACCTCACAAGAGCAGCCTTCTATGGCTTCTCCTCCTTTTCCTTTGACTTCTCTTAGTTAGGGTTACCATTGCTGTGATGAAACATGACCACAGGCAACCTTGGGAGGAAAGGGTTTATTTGGCTTCCATATCCTGAATCACAGTCCATTGAGAGAAACCAAGACAGGAACTCAGAGCAGGAAACTGGAGGCAGACGCTGATGCATAGGCCAGAGATGGGTATTGTTTAATGGTTTATTACCCATCGCTCACCCAACCTGCTTTCTTATACAACCCAGGACTACCAGTTCAGGGGTATCCTCCACAACTAACTCTCTCTCTCTCTCTCTCTCTCTCTCTCTCTCTCTCTCTGTCTCTCTCTCTCTCTCTCTTTCTCTCTCCCCCCCCCCAATGTAGCATCTCTTTGTTGTAATCCTTGCTGTCTTAGAAAGTTTGTGGTTAACCTCAAACTCACAGAGATCTGCCTGCCTCTGTGTCCCAAGTGCTGAGATTACAACTGTGCATCAGCACACCTGACTAGGTGCTATCGCAGAGTTATCTCATCTGGGCTGCTCTTAAGTCCAATTGACCAGCCCCCAGAGTCACATTTGTATGACTCCCCTAATGTCTGGTGGCTTCTCTTCCTCCTCCACCTTTTTCTCCTCGTGGTTCTTCCCTAACCCCAAAGCCAGGAAACCTAAACCCCATCTATGTCTCTTCTGCCCAGACATTGGCTGTCAACATCTTTATTTACCAACCGGAACTAACTTGGGGGCAGGGTCACATGAGTCTATGTGCATACTCCACCTTGTTCACATTTGTGTGATACTGAGTTTGCTCATCCCACTGAGATTTGCGCCCCAGTGGGGCATGAGCTCATTTTATCACGGAACTGAGTTCGCCATAAGCAAAATATGAACACGTTGTTTTGTCACCACCATGGCTAATGACCTCAAGGTGGCAACAATAATGTGTCTTCAGCACTGTCTTAGAGCAGCACTGGGCGTGTGAGTATATAAGACCTCAAAGCCTGCCTCCACAGTGACACACTTCCTTCACCAAGGCCACACCTCCTAAGAGTGCCATTTCTTATGGAGCAAGCATTCAAACGCATGAGTCTATGGGGGCCATACCTATCCAAACCACCATGGAAGCTATGCTGATGTGGTCAGACAGACCAAAGGAAGAATTTTCGCTTTGCACCCCAAGGTCATCTAGGGGACTCTTATTCATCTCTCTGTGTGTCATGTAATTGTGGGGACTCACCTGATCTCTTGTTCAGGGAGGATATGGGGACCTCATTTAGTGAACTCTAGCTACTGTCCAGCATCTCATGCCACATGGCTTGGGTCCTGCAAACCTGACTGGGGTGGTAAGGAAATGCAGATAGGACAGACGGACAAATAGACACGTACACAAAAAGCTGCCACTAGGTGAGCTGTGCGCTCTCTGATGGAGCCCACTTATAAAGTGCAGCACAGAAAGGGACATGAGCTAGTCTGGGAAGGAGTCTGTAGGTGAACAGTTTCAGGCCATAAACTTTGCAGGAGGAGGGAGCTGAGCCTGCTAGTTTCTCCACATACTGGTCAACCATTCATAAACACTCATTTTATACCGTCAGAATTTGTAGCCAGACCAAAAGAAGTCTTTGCTACCCTTCTAAGCCTCTCTTGTCTTGTCCATGTGAAGAATCAGCCTGCCTCAGTCTTAGGCGTAAAAGCCATCTTATAATAAAGACAAACTAGGTTCATTCCTGTTTATGACTAAACAGACTGGGACCTGCCCCACCTGTAACCTTAACTACAGACGGCTCTGTACTGTCTGTTCCAGGAATGGCGACCATGGTTTTGTTTCAAAAAGTTATTTATAACCATCTTGCAGCCCCACCTTTGTTTCAAAAAGTAAATGGCCACCTAGGACTGCCTTGTTATGACGGTGACTCGCTTTTTTGTTTGCCCCTAACCCTCCACTTATTTTGCCTGCCGTATCTCCCATTTGGAGCCATTTCTCTGATCTAGAAAAGCCTTGTCCTCCTCTTCCTCACATCCAATGCTGACCTCTCAAACCCTGCCTCAGGGGGAAGCAGTCTGTTTACATGAGTAAAAATAATCTTGCTTTAATTCATTTGGCCATGGTATGTGGGTCGGTGGCCTTTCTCCTCCCATCTCTGAGGTTGACGCACACCCACCCCAGCAATCCCCACTCACGTGGAGTTTCTTTGGCTCTCCACAGTTCAGTCCACACAGAGAAAGATTGATGCAGAGAGAAATTCCCTCGCTGTTTCCAGGCAAAACCATGGTCAAGCACAACCTGTGAGTGGCTCCTCACACAGATGGACAGTTGGTGAAAGGACAGAAAGGGAGAGGAAGCCGGTCTATAACAAAGATGGCAAGCCTCCCGGATGGCTTTGTCCTTATCCTGACCCAAGACAAAAGCCAGAAGCTTAAAAGCAAAACACAAAAGCTTTGTAGACTTCTCCCCTCTGCTGACAGACTGGCTCAGTAAGTTCAGATCAGAGCATGCCACCAACAGTTCTGGACCAGTCGATCATCTTAGCTTTCTTCAGACGGCCCAACCCTAAGTTAGAGGAGGAAAGTTCTTTAGCCTAGATATTCAGCTTCCCAAGCCCCCCCTCTCCTGTCTGCTCTTTTGGGTCCTTGCCCCTGTCTTGGACAGAGATTCATGCATATGTTCTTACCTCCAGTGAACACCTTTCTCCAGCTGTGGGTTCTGTCTGTTGTACCCACCATTTCCCCACTACCTCCTGTCAGGCTTGAGATTCTTTTCCTTCTTTTAATTCTTTAACTGGCAGAGAAAACTAACCAAATCAGGACCCCTGGACAGTAACACAATCACATCAGATTGTAAACTTGAGCTCCAAACAATGGGATAAGACAGAGTCACACCTACATCACAGATACAAACAAACATATCCCTGTGCGCTTGCTAGCCTGAGTTACGCTTGCTGTGCACTTGCTAGCCTGAGTTGCGCTTGCTTCGTGTGTTTGTAGAGTACCTCTACTCACTGAGCCACCTCCCCAGACCTCTGCCTTGTGTTCTGAGACAGGACATCTCACGGAATCTGCAGGTTCCTGACTGACAGGACTGACTGGCCGGTGAGCTCCAGGGATCTGGCTGTTTCTCCCTCCTACACCTCTGTGCTTAAGTGTCTTCCTGGGTGTTGGGGATTCAGATTCAGCTCCCCCTGCTTGGGCAGCAAGCTCTTTACCAACCAAACCATCTCCCTAGCCCCATACCCTTAATTTCAACAACTCAGAAATGAAGCAATCCCTTGGAAAATACAGAAGTCCACAGTGTAACTGGCCTGGTGGCAGAAATATATTCTATGAAACTATTGAAAGAGTAGGCCCCAAGAAATGATTAGTCTTTCCCCAGGAATCTTCTCTTGGGAGAAGAGATGTCTAAAGCCCTTGGAGCAACTAGCCAGGAACTTGTCTACTGGAGAAAGATTTACAACCAGTAAGAGGACCTTGCAGAAGAGACACTTGACTGGAAAGACTTGGTTCTGAGACAACAGGAGGCAGAGACCACACCATGCACCGTGCACATAGACCTTGCTTTGTACTTAATCCTACCTTCAAATCAGAACCAAAGATCCAAAGACGGACTTGTAGGAGTCAGCGGATGTGCTTGTTTCTCTTTCCAGTGTAGCTGCATTGGAAAAGTCCCCTTTTCTGCATTTTACCAGTAATTTGTTAATTCACATATTGAAGACAACGTCCAAACCTGGCTAGCTGGGGTTGCAGACTGTAAACCTCCATTAAGTCTGGCAGCAACTTATCTAGCATTAAACATCTAAAGAGTTTCAGTGGGTACATCTAATTCTTCACTAAACTCTCCAAGCTCTTAAGGTTGAAATGAAAACCAATTTTTAAATAATTCATCACTTCTCTTCAAGAAACAGAGGAAATATGTCGGTTGAGGAAGTTAAAATGTTACTGGTATAAAACCCAGAAATAGACAGAAAAATAAAATAACTTAAAAATCGATTCTCCTTCATTAACGTACATAGGAAAGCCTTTAACAAGATAATAGCAAGCAGTATTCATCAACACATAAGAACAGCTCTTCGTCTGGTCAAGTTGAATTCATTTCCAGAATGAAAGGCCAGTGAGACATTCTGAAAGCCGGTGTGACAACCACATTGTTATAAATAAGTCCCAAGTCGGAGAGTTAGAGACTAGCACATGAATTGGCGTCTGGACAAGCAAACCCTTATCCTTCAAAAAGGTGTGCTTGGAGGAGTGACGAAACAGGGACAGGAAGTGTCCTTGGCTTTTATTCTAACTAAAGTAGTGACCTGTGTGTTTTCTGCACTCGCTGTGGTCCAGCCTCACCGTCTGCTCTGATTGGGTAGTCTTAGAACTGATGCATAGCAGAGCACAGGGAGGGACCAGTCACATGCAAACCAGTGAGAAAATAAAAAGCTGTCAGTTCAACGAGGTGATGTGGCTTTAACCCCTTTCTTCCCAGCACTGGAGAGGCAGAGGCAGGACGATCTCTGGGAATTCCAGACCAGCCTGGTTTACAGAGCGAGTGTCAGGACCCTGTCCTTCAAAAACAAAACAAACAAAACTATGTAAATTTCTTATAGCAAATGCAAGTTTTAGTGTTTGGTAGGACAGACTCGAATTTAATGTTCCCTACAACGTTAAGAGGTAGAATAGCATGAAAGAAGAAAATTTACATCACCAACCGAGGTGAAAATTTTTCTCATACACTCGTGATAAAAAAACAATTTGCTAGCTTAATAAAAAACATTTACAAAGCACCCCTATCAAAAACAACACTTTATCAAAAAAAAATGTTGCAATTTTTGGAAGATAATTTTTGTAATTATTGTATGTACAGAAAACTTAGTGTACATTTAGCCCAGTTTAGTGGTGAGTTCTTTTGCCTCTGCCTTTTCCTGCTTGGCAATGCAAGCTACGTTGACTCCCCAGTGACGGTGGATCTCATATCTGTCGTTATAATTGGTCCTAATAGCTTTTACCTGCTTAGCCAGAGAAGGTTAACCCTGAGTTACCTGTGTGAAGACAACAGTGGTGCATGTCTTCCTGTGGACCAGGCGCCCAGCCTGGCCTTTCCCTTGATGATGCCTTAGGGCACCCCCATCTTTAGACACAGGGCAGGCAGGAAAACCACCAGCTCAATGGGGTCTAAGTCATGGGCAGTCACCACCAGCTGAGCCTTCTTGTTCTCCACCAAGGTGGTGACTGTATTGACTCCTGCTCGGAGGACAGGTGGTCTCTTAGTTGGGATGTCCCCTTTGCCAGCAGCTTTCTTCTCAGCATGGGCCGGTAGCCTTTGCTTCTTCTCCTGCTTTGTCTCTGGCCTGTACTGTGGGCAAGCTTAAGCATCTGAGTAGCTGTTTGCCTGTCCAGGGCCTGGGTGAACTGGTTAATGGCAGGAGGTACTCCATTTGAGGAAGAGTATTGGATCTCTTTTGGGCTTGATATCCTGCCCAATGCCAAACTTCTTGGGCCTTTTCTATCAAACAAAGGATCGGCCACCTTTTTGGCCTCCTGCTTCTTGACTATGGTGGGGCGGGGCCACCTTCTTCCCCCTGGCCTCCTCAGCAGCAGACACTGGCTGAGGTTCCTCTAATCCAGTTCAAGTCTGATGCTATCTGCTTGGAGATAGCATCAGATCCCACAGGCTCAGAACCCAAAGTTGCCTTCCCACACACACATACTTCAGATACCAGTCACCAGCCTGTGGTTGACTTATCTCTGCCTGTGCTGATTGGCTGTGAGTGGACTTCTGACAATCTTCACTTTGGGGCCAGTTTGCTTGCTTGAACAACTATAGAATCAGGGAAATGCGTGCTTTTACGTCACTACTTTTGTTCTTTTTTTTGCAGTTGTTACTTTGGTTTGGTTTGGAGGAGTTTAACACGGGCTCTCGGTTAACCCAAACCAGCCTCAAACTCCCTAGGTCACCGAGAAGGCCTCTTACACCATCGCCCGTGTGCTGGGATCACGGGCGCGTGCCTCCACATCAGCTCATTTGTTGGGACTATAAAGAACATCACAGAGGAAGACATGTTGGGGGAGAGGACGAGCTTCCATACTCTTTCTACACCTTCCGGGTCCTACCAGAGTCAGCTCTCCGGAAGCTCCCTGAACCTTGCCCTTTTAGATTTTTCCGGAACTGCAGCGCTAACAGACAGGGTGGGGAAACCCAGCAAGGCCTGTCTGTCGAGATTCCTCTTTGTGCAACATTTCTTCCTCCCAAGCAAGGACTAGGGCTCCTGAGGTGGAGGTCTTACATACATCAGTCCTCTATGTCTTTGGGGCAAACAGCTCAGAGACGCAGGTTTCCAGGGCCTGATTTGATCCCTAAATCACCCCAGCACCATTCTGGTCACTTAGGAAATAAGAAGAGCCATGTGACCCTTGAGCTTGAAGGGTGGATGAAACCAGACCACCTATCGCGGTGCCCACCCTGTTTATCATTGACGTGGTCCACTGCATACAAACACCAGGGC
Organism: Micromys minutus; assembly: GCF_963924665.1. NCBI lineage: Eukaryota > Metazoa > Chordata > Mammalia > Rodentia > Muridae > Micromys > Micromys minutus. The sequence goes on along the minus strand of NC_137976.1, from coordinate 74,013,607 downwards.
ATCTACCAACAAAACAAAAAAGCTGAGATACAGTGGGCACACCTTAAATCCCAGCAGGCGGATCTCTGTGAGTTCCAGGCCAGCCAGGGTTACAGAGCTACACCTATCCCAACAAGAGAATAACATGTGTTTCTTATGCTAGTGGTACACAAGGACACTGTACGTGTCTCTAAGGGTTATTTATTTTTACTTCATGTGTGTGCTTGGAGCAGGGCTCAGTTACTCTGCAAGAACAGCAAAGCCGAGGAGTGCTCTTAGAACTGAGCCAGCCCTCCAGCCGCAGCACACTGACAGTGAAAATAAAATTTGTGGGCATAACTTCTTTCCAAGGATGTGTGCATGTGCGTATGTGTGCACAAGTGAGTGTGCCTGTGACAGAGGTGCCAGGTGTCCTCCTCTATCATTGTCTGTTTGTTCCTTTAAGACACGGTCTTCCCTAAACCTGGGGCTTGTGGTTTCTTGGCTAGGCTGAAAGCCAGGAAGTCTCTGTGGCCCTCTTGTCGGTCCCTGACTGAGCCAGCATTACGGATATAAGCAGGATCTGAACTCAGCTCCTCACGGCTGTGCAACAAGCCAGCAATTGCTAGGCCTATCTCCCCAGTCTGTCAGGCATAACAGCATACTGAGACTCTCTCTCTCTCTCTCTCTCTCTCTCTCTCTCTCTCTCAGTGTGTGTGTGTGTGTGTGTGTGTATGTGTGTATGAGTGTGAGCTTGTGTGTGTATGTGTGTATGAGTGTGAGATTGTGTGAGTGTTGTATGAGTGTATGAGTGTGTGCTTGTGTGAGTGTGTGTGTGAGTGTATGAGTGTGTGTTTGTGTGTGTTTGAGGTGGGTGCATCAGTGAGGCTCAGAGGAAAACTTTCAGGAGTCAATTTTCTCCTTCCAACTGTGTGTTCAGAGGCTGGAACCCAAGTCATCATGTTTGGTGGCAATCATGAGTCATCTTGCCAGCCCCACATCTCTCTATGTAGTCAAGGACAAACATGAACTCCTGATTCTTCCGTTTCCATTTCCTGGGTGCTGGAATATCGAGTGTGTACTGAAGTTTGTACACGTACGGATTTTTACATGTTGAAAAGTATGAGGAGCTGACGGCAGTGAAGGACCGAATGAGTGTTTTGATGCTGCATCAACTGGATGGATTTCCAGAAAACCGTGCTGCATGAAAAAGCCATACTCCCAAAGATTGCACATGGTTTCCACAGCCGTTCATAGAAAGGTTGAAATGGCAGCATTTCACACATGGACGAGAGTTACTGGCGGCAACAGGGCAGAAGGGTCATCAAAGTCTGAAGGAAGGGGCTTGTGGTAATGAAGCCATTGGCAGCCTTCATGGCACGGAGGTCAGCGTGAGGAAGGGCAGTTTTTCAGGACTTCAGCTTTAGAAGGAACTGGGTTCAGGATAAAAGGGGCCTCTCTGTTACTACCCCCAACTGCATGTGAAACTACCATTATCCCGAAGTAAAAAGTCTAATTAAAACTCTCTCAAGTGCACCACAGGCAGTGATGTGTAATCCGGTCCTGAAGAACAGATCTGGACCATGCCTCCTGCGCCTTCGCTGGGAGTCTGTCTAGCAACAAATCAGCATCTTTTTTTTTTTTTTTTTTTTTTTTTAAATTACAAAGTGCAGGGCCACCCTCCGAGAGGGAGGCCTTCAGGAGCAGATGCTGTGCTGTGTTTTTCAGAGCAACGAGTCTTGGTAGTCATTCGTGCTCTTGCTTGATTCACTCACCACAGCTTCCTCTGGGCTCTTCACAGGGTCCCTGCTGTCACTGCGTCCTACAGGGGGGATCTTCCCCCTTTGCCTTCTGTCCTCACCGCACTCTGTCCGGTTGTTGCTGCAATAGGCTTCTGAGTGTTGCCACACCTGGGGTGGGGGTTGGCCCTCAGCCTGCAGGAACCTGTTGGGGAAGCTTGGTGTCCTGCGTATGAGGCAGAAGGCAGAGAGAGGAACCACCACCTGTCTCAGAGTCAGCGCTGGTAGCTCCGCCTAGAGCCGAGAGGATGGGCGCACCGAGGGAGCCCCACAGCAGGGCAGGGGCGGTTCGCAGTTGCAGCCTATGATTTGCTCTTCCATTTGTGGTCACAACAGTGAGTGTGGAAGCAGCAGTTTAAATGGAGCCAGTGGCTAGAGTTGCCTCGTGGCTGACACTTCAGTTCTGCACTTGATGAGTACAGAACTCCTGCTTGCTTCTCTTCCTCCCTCTCTTCCTTCCTTCTTTTTGGGTTCACTGGCACCTCAAATATATCTTTGACCAGTCCCTAAGATCTAGACAATGCATCTTCAGCCTCTTGGGTGACAGACGTGGTCCCCCTGCCTCCCTGGGGATCTGTTGTACAATAATCTCTTCTCTAAATTACAGAGTCTGTCACGGCCCTTCAGAGCTGCCTGGGGCCTCTCTCCACAAATGCACACACGTGGACAGGAATGGGGGCAAATGCCTGTAACTCCAGAACTTGGGGTGATAAAGGATAGAGACTGGTCTGGATTACATAGAGAGATCCTGTCTCAAAGCCAACAAAGGAGCTGGAGAGACGGCTCAGCAGCTAAGAGCATGCACTGCTCATGCGAAGACCTGAATTCTACTTCTTAGCACCTCTAACTGTAGTTTCAGAGGCTCTGACACCCTCTTCTGGCCTCCGAGGGCAGCCACACAAACATGGTGCACATACAGACAAGTATACAGACACATATACACTCAAATGAAAATAAAATAAGAAATTACGGGATCCATTAACCCCCTCAACAAGACAGAACCAACAGAAGACATTGCTTACAACACAATGCAGGGAAGGCTGGGAGGCTGAGCTAAGTCCTACGGAATCCCGGTGAACTGTTTTCAGATGCTGAGGTGAAATCCAGGACCTCACAGCCTAGACACTTGCCCTGCCACTGAACAGCAAGCCAACCCTCCTTCCTTGTCTTTTTCTGACCACATCTATATACAGAGGGCTGGGTGTCTGAAGGTGTTAGGTGTGTCTTGTCTCTCCCCACAGGTCCATAGTCTCCCTTCCTGGAAGTCATAGACCCACTGAGAAGACATTTAGCACATCCCCCAAGGCAACCCAGCTCACTCCTTAAACCTTGCCTCCACTTCTTTCCTCTGGTGCTCTGCGCACAGTGTGTTCACTGCTGCGTTGAGATTTGACAGGCAGGAGCACGCATCAGCAGTAGGGCTCCATCACAGCTCCTAAAGTAGCACTGGCTGCTCAGATATGGAGTTCAGGATGCTTGCTGCTGACACAATGTTCTGGTTCGGTTTGCTGATTTACTTTTACGCACGTGTGCTGGGAGGACATACAGATATTTCTGCAAAAACAACCGGAGAATAACAGTAACGACCAAAAACTGGAAGTTATAAAAATATTTATTAAGATATATGAATGATTTGCCTCTGAAATTTTCTATTTTTTTTTAAGATTTGTTTATTTATTAAATAAGTACACTGTAGCTGTCTTCAGACACACCAGAAGAGGGCATCAGATCCCATTACAGATGGTTGTGAGCCACCATGTCACCATGTGGTTGCTGGGATTTGAACTCAGGACCTCCGGAAGAACAGCTGGTGCTCTTAACCGCTGAGCCATCTCTCCAGCGCCTCTGAAATTTTCTATTTAGTATTTTCAGACCACAGTTGACTACCAGTATCAAAAGCCTTAGAAAACCAGAGGACTGGGGCTGGAGAGATGGCTCGGTGGTTAGGAGCACAGGTTGTCCTTCTAAAGGACCTGGGTTCAAGTCCCAGCATCCACATGGCAGCTTATAGCTCTCTGTAACTCCAGTTCTAGGGAATCTGACATCAGATACACATGCAGGTAAAATATCAATGCATGTGAAATAAAAATAAATATTTTTTAAAGAAAGAAAAGCAGAGGATTGTCCTACTCCCCTGTGCAAATGTTACCAACTGTGCCAAAATGTGTGCTTCCCCAGCTGAGGACCAAGGTCCCATGCTGTCCCCATGTATCTGGACACTGCCTGGAGCTCTTCCTGTCTCTTCTGATTCTGGACACACCTGGCCATTTATTCCCATGTGACACAACATGTCTGCATGTTAGGGCGGACACTAAGTCCCTCTCAGGGCTCACAACATTCCTGCCAGGTGTCTCCTGAGGCTGAGTCACTGTCAAGGCCACACCTGTCACCAGAGACTTCCTGGCACTTGGTTCTCTCTGGATGGATTATGCCTATGGAGTTGCAGGCAAAGGTTTCCCAGCTCCCTCCTGCCATGCATGGTCCAGTGCTGCCGGCTCCTGCCCTGCCTCCTGACTAAAGCTCAGGCTTACACGTTTACCTTTGGAGCCACGGCCAGTCAGTACTATGGCTTCTCATGCGTCCTTTGCACGAGCCCTTGCTGGGCTTGATCACTTCCTTACTTCCTGGTGCTACAGGAAAGCTCAAGGCTCAGCCTGTGCTTTTCAGTCCTGTGGCTCTGAACTGGAGAAAAATACTCGTGTATTATTTTATAATGCTACATACAAATACATAATTAGAAATTAAATATCCAGTAGTATTAGCATGTTAATATGATATATAAATTATATGTAACCATATATGTATCAATTATATTTGCAATCCAATGGGACCGCTACCTCTTTCATGACACTCCCGTCACAGCTTCTGCTCCCTCCTTACGGATCCTGTCTATACTCTCAGCTTTCTCCAATGTCTGAATATTTTTTCTGCCAGAGTATTCCAGGCTGACTCCAAATTCACTATTCCTCTACCTCAGCTTCCCAAGTGAAGGGTTAGGGACATGGGCCACCTCAGTGCACATTTAGGGTCATCTGCTCTAGATGCTCTCCTTGGGTCATTTACTTTTGCACAGCCTCTCTTTCCCCCAGTGATTTGCGCTAACACCTTTGCTGCAAGTCTCCAAATAAACTTGGACTTATTTCCAAATTATCTGTGCTTCCATGAGAGCATGTCCTCAGATGTCTGTCAGTGTCTCCGCGAGAACATGGAACGGCTGGAGAGACAGCTCTGCAGTTAAGAGCACGGACTGTCCTTACACGGATCTGGGTTGGGTTCCCAGCACCACATGGTAGCTCAGCTCAGGTCGAATGCTCTCTTCTGGCTGGAAAAACTGCATGAATATGGTGCATAACTATACAGGCAAAATGCCCACACACACTTACAGATTATCCTTAAACACATGAAATGATGGGGAGTGAGGCAGGTGAGCTCTGTGAGCTAAGGCAGGCCTGATCTACACACCCAGGTTACATAGTGAAGAAGGAGGAGAGGGAGCAAGGAAGGGAGAGCAAGACTCGCAAAAGCGCGATGCTCTGCCTCACCAGAATATGCTCTGCCGTGTTGACATGCAGAAGAGACCCTCATCTAGGCCAGCAATGCATTCTTGGAGTTGTGTAGTATGAGTTTTCCTGAGGAAACATCAAGTGTAGTCTGCTGTCTGTAAGCAGGTGCCCTGCCGGCGTAGTGTGGAATGGTACCCTTTTTTATTATTATTATTATTATTATTATTATTATTATTATTATTATTATTTCATGATACAATCTCGTCACAGATGACACAGATGATAGACCAAGAAACGATTCCACCCAAGTCTAGCTTTGTGATTTTCTTGGGGTTATTCACAGGGACATGGATAGGAGTGACTTATAGAAGTACGGGTGACTCAGAGGCAGCCAAGGAAAAGGAAACACACCCCAACGTGGGACCAACACCAAACCTCATGCCTGTGGTTCCCTGTGTGACTTCATTCAGGCAGCTCAGGGAAGAGTTTCTCCACCACCGGGCTGTGTGGATCTTGAAACAAATTTGAGCTTTCAAAGTCTCCTGAGCAAGTTCTCTGCATCATGGATTCCTTAGTTTCTTAAGTCTTGAGAGTCTCCATCTTCTAGGAGAGATGCTTCAGTTCAGAGCACATAGCCACACATCTTCCAGACACTAGAGCCATGAAGTAAAGAAACCTCTCTGCTGTCATTTAGTTATAGGAACAAAGATGGACGAGACATCTGTCACTCCATAGAAGCAGACGTGACCTAAATATGTGTGTGTGTTTTTAATATTTGAAGAACCACATTACACTTGCTTTCCATTGTACAAATTAGTTTTAAAAATCATCTTCTAAACAGAAAAGGTTCATCTCCCCACCCCATATAAATTCAGTTGTGTTTGTCTGGAAAGATGATGCAAGGGAGAAACCATCCCAAGAGGTTTAGGTCCCACATCCTGGCTGACTTTGAAAGCAGAAATGATGACACTGTTATAGAGAATTCCTGCTGTTGTCTCACTGTAAGCCATTATCCTGTAAAATACCTTTGTATCTTCAGCCTCCAAGGATCTGAGACAGAGAAGTTTCTCTTCCTGGCCTTGAATTTATCTATGAGAGAGGGGGTGAGGGAAAGAGGGAGGGAGGAAGGGAGGGAGGGAGAGAGAGAGAGAATTATTATTTTGGCTCATAGTTTTAAGGATTCCACAGGCCGTGAATGTGAGCCTGAGGCAAGGCCGCACCATGAAGGAAGCAGTGAGGTAAAGTGTTTGCTGAGCATGCATGGAAACAGTTCATCCCCAGCACCTCAGAACTGCTGGTGGCACACGCCTGTAACCCTAACACTTGGAAGGCCGGAGCAGATGAGAAATTCAAGGTCTCCTGGGCTACACAGTGAGTCCAACCTTGTCTCAGAAAGAGTTTTGTGGGGTGGAGTGGAGAGGAGGAAGGGCCAGCCCCCACCATCCCTTTGAAGTGGAGAGAAGGAAGGGCTAGCCTCCACCATCCCTTTGAAGGACAACACTCTGGACTGAAGACCTTCTCACAAGGCCCCACATCTTAAAGGTTTTCCCTCAACAGCACTTCACAGGGAGGGACCAAACCTTTAACACATCAGTCTCTGGGGGTGTTCAAAATCCAAACCACAGTGCACACTAAAGACGTAAATAGCCCTCATACTTAATGATTAACTTACTGTATCAACAATATGATCATCTAAGTATACAATCAGCTCACACAGATGATCAGCAAAGCTGGACACGCGTTTATCCCAAGACGGACATGTGTCATACACATGGGGCAGTGACTTCTCAGGCACTTAGCAGCCTTATGTGATTTGTGGCCACCATGATGGGTCTAGGCTGAGTTTTCCATTATTTTGGCTGCGTGCTTGGGCTCCCTCACCTTGATGCCTGTAGAGAGAGTGGCTCTGTATCCACAGGGACCTTGTACTTCCTGTTGAAAGGCAGCCCCTCCTCCCCAGAGAAGTTCTGTTCTGAAGAAGAAAACAGTCATGGTGAGGCATTAGCAGAAGCTGGCACCCTAGCAAGAAAGCACAGGAAGTTTCCATGGCTTCGGCAATTTGATCTAGGAAAATTGGTCTCTCCCATTTGGCTGACAGAAATCTGTTTATTCTTCAGACAGTAAAATGCCTTTTTCTTTTCAGTAGAGAACTTTCCTCTACTTCTCAAACCTCCAACTTAGAAATGTTCCAAGGGGACACAGATTGCATTTAAGAAGGGCAACGGAAGCTTGTGGGGCCTGGATGCCAGTCAAAGGCTCTGTTGTCTTGGAGTTCTCCCATAGGCTAGCATTCCAGGCTCGCCATGGACCCCGCCTCTCTGTCCTCATCCCCCTTCACCTTCTACAAGAGGGGTGTCCTTAGCTTCCTGGCTGGGTGGAGTGTGTCCACCCAAGATGCCCACTGCTCCTGAGTAGCCCACCTGGCCCAGCACCTGGCGCTGGCGTCCTGAGAACAGCAGCAATGGCACAGGCCGGAGTGACAGTCTCATGGCTGCCCGCTGACCCAGTGCCGTAATGCTCACAGAACAGGAGCTTCGAGTTTTCAGGGCGAGGCTCTTGAGCCTGCTTGGGTTGCAGGGCTGGCTTCTCCTGCTGCGCCCCTGCCCCAGGGCAAGGCGGCCTCTTCCCCTGAGCTTTGACTCCTTTTCCTGGCTTGGCCTAGGTGGTTTTGTTTTGTTTTTTAACTTTCCCCACTATGTAACAGAATCCCTGTTTTCAAAATCCCAGAAGCACAGTTGTGCACCGAGAAACCTGCCCATCCCACTTGCCCACCCATGTCCACAGGGTCACCCTGTGCAAGTGCCCTTGGGGGCTTTATACAGTGTAAGCATGTTTGCGTTCCTACAGGCACTGAACCTATTTGTCACTTTAACACGGACATCAGCATTCATCTGCTTGCAACCTTCTTATGGACTTTTAGCACCTTTAAAGTTGCATTCAGACACACATTTACAGCTTTAACCACTATTTACCGTCCGGTCCATGTCACTGAGTACATTCAGACTGCGGTGAAATTGTCACCACCATTCACCTCCAAGCCTCTTTCTGATTATTCCTAAATAGAAATTCAGCCCTAGTCTGTTCCCAGCCATGGGCACTTGCCCACCATTCCCCTTTCTGTCCCCTAGGGGCTGATGACTCTCCACAGCTTTGTCAAATAGAGTCGTGGTGTGGGGCTGGCCTTCTTTGTGAGTCCTGCAGGCGGGGTACAACTGTGAATGCTAAGGAAGCACTCGACCTGAGCCGCTTATCCTCACACTTCATGGAGCCCAGGCTGGCCTTGAAATTTTCTGTGCCTCGCTTCTGGAGTACGAAGGTATTGTCACACCCAGAGTACACCACCACACCCAGCTGTAAATGGCTGATTTCATCTACTGTAACAATTTCAAGGCTTAATCCACATTACTGCAGATGTCATAAATCTATGGCATGTGCGTTAAATTTCGATTTTAAATATTCTGGAGTTAGTGCTGCGAATGTACTAGAAACTTCTGAGTGCCCTGTGAATATTCTCAATCAATGCCATCTATTTGGGAAAAGGCCAGCTGGGAATTCAATCCCAGAGTTCGGGAAGTAGAGGCAGGAGAATTAGGAGTTTGAAGTCATCCTCAGCTACATAGGCAGTTCCTATCTCAAAAACAAGCAGAGAAGCAACAACAAAAACCACTGGTTTTGGTGGTGCCTGCCTGTAACCCCAGCCAGAGCCAGGGTGCTCTGAAGAAGCTGAAGGCCAACCTGACTTGTGGGGATTCTAGCCGGACATAGTACTTGTCTAACATGTACAAAACTCTGGGCTTCGTCCCTAGTATGAAAAACACAAAACATGTAAACATGTGCTGTGAGAGGAAAGAACTGTGTGCTGAAGGCATGCGCATTGGAAAGTAGGCGAGTGTTCCGAGCTCAGCAATGAACAAGCTGAGGCGTAGCAGAGGCTGGGCCTCCTCACTGGAGCCTTGCACAACGCCATGCTTAGAAAACCACCGGCCAGACAGGGTTATCAAACAGCTAAAATGAGGTCCCCTGAGGTCCCCGTCCAAAATGACCTGGGTCCTTGTGAGAAGAGGATGTCAAGAACAGCCCAGAGGAAAGTGCCTGTGGGCACAGGAGAACACCACTTCCGGGCGGGGAGAGGGCTTCCAGGCCCGGGAGAGGGCTACCGGCATTGCCTGTGGCGCTCCATTGCCAAAGTCCCAGGACAGACGTGAGAAAAAGTCGATGAGATTCGAAGGTTGAAATCAAGAGACCTCACCATGGTGTCTGCATAGTGAAGCAAGTGACCAGGCGGTAGACCCCAGGGCGTTCTATAAGCTGCTGGTGAGCAAGCCTCCCCTGAGGGACAGGAAGGCCTGAAGCAGGGCGCTGGGCTTTCTGGATGTTTACAAGCGGCTGTGAGAATGGCAGCTTACAGAGGTGTCCACTGTTCAAGGAGGGCTGAGGACTCAGCAATCAGGACCCACAGCTGCTTTCCTGGGAGTGTTGATGCCTGTCTGGTTCTGCTGTACTGGGGATGGAACCCAGGTTCTGCAACGATTAGGCAAGGATGCCCCAAACCCGGCTGTAGACTCCTCAGTCCACTGCACTCGGCAGACCAGTCCTGACATATCCTATACTCAAGCCAATGAAAACCAAAACTCAGCAGATGCTCCTGCATCCGTTTCTGTTCAGGAGAGGCTGCATCACTGTTCCATGCCTGGTACACATAGGGAGCAACGGTGAAACAGATATCCCAGGGCCCTGCTCTCCAGGACAGAAGTCACTCCAGGGCAAGAGGGGCACGTAAGTGGAAATAGGAGACTCGTAGATGAGCCACAGTCGTGATGGAAGAGCAGCAGCCAGGCTGAACCAGCTGCAGTAAGGTCCAGCATCTACAGGTCAAGGACGGGCTTAAACACATACCATGGGGACAGAGCGTGGTCCTTCTAGATGGGGCTATGCAAAGGTTTGTAACTGAGAGGAAGAGAGTGGTCTCAGTAAGAGAAGCCAGGGCTGAGAGTTCAGGCTGTTCTTTCAGGATGGTCTTTCCTCCCTTGGGCTGTGACATTAGTCGATGCAGCACTGAGGCTGGGGCTCCAGCAGTTTGTCACCTACCCCCAGTGATGTCTTAGGGACTTCGTTATATACTGTATTGAGGAGCAGGGAGTCAGTGTGCACGGGAACAGTACTAAAGTCATTACAAACTCTGGGGGCTTCTGCCGTATTGATGCCTTGGAGACAACTGGCCAAACACAACACAGGAGTCCCATTTCCTGGCTGGGCAGGGAGACAGGACCAGACTCCACTGCCACCGCAGGAGGCAGCCTCTTATTCAGTGCCATTTCTGAAGCCTGAGAGGCTCCATCCAGCTCGGAGTCATGTCTTGGAGCCCCAGCCAACCCAAACATCCTTGTGTGTGTGGGTGGGCCTTTCTCAGCAGAGCAGATCTGCAGGGCTGCAGTAGGGATTCAGCAGCCCCTTGACAGCAAACCCACACGGCCAAGCTTTCCTCCTTTGTCACACCAGCTGTCCTGGGAGTACCTATGCTGTGGGCCCCAGACATCTAAACTATCTCCCAGCCCTCCCCACCCACCATGCACACTGTCACCTTCCCCAGAACAGACACCACCCTGACCCTGGCCTGGATCAGAGAGTCCAAATGAACACCTACCATAGTCTATGACATACTGCCACCAGAGAGGCTGACCAAGATCAGCATCTGGGCTGAAAAATGGAGGTTAAAGGTTAGCCCTCCTTCTCCCATCAAAGGATGAAAACCTATGGCTTGTATTTTTCAAAGACAGCCATGACACCCTCTTCCAGAACATGGTTCTTCCTCTGGAAGAACTTCTGGGTTGAAGTAAGAGACTCCCCGATAAATAACACACTGGAGAATCAATACTACAGCAGAGCTCCTGAGGCCAGGCTGGACTGAGTCGGTCTAGAAGCCATCGAGTTTTTAGGAGACCAGGCTAGCCCACCTCCAGATAGGAAGAGAGAAAGCCCCGAGACCCTGGAGAGATGACCAGTAGTAGAACTTCCACAGAGTCCCCTGAGTCAAGCCCAGTTGGATTTTTAACCCATACAAAGGATGATATTTTGACAAGTGGGGTACCCAGAGAAATAGTTTGTCATTTCAAAGTATGTGCTGCCCATGCCTCAGAGGGCTGAAATCTTGTTCCCAGCTCTCATGTTTGGTGACTCACAGCCACATCCCCAGCTCCAATGGCTCTTTGAACCTCCAAGGATACTTGAACACAATACAGTTATACACACAGAAAGAGACACATGCTCACACATAAACTAACAATTAAGAATGAGTACTTTTAAATACATAATGTAAAATACAATATGGCTTTTTTTGTTTGTGTGTTCTTTGTTTTAGATGAGAAATTACTATGTGGCCCAGGTTAGCATGGAATTCAAAATGTCCTGCCTCCTCCTTTAAGAGTTAGGATCATGGGAATGCACTACTATTCTCGGATTAATAAATAATACTTAAATAAATAAATTTGAATGAATAAATTGATATTTGAAGTCACTACATTTGGGTTAGTGTGCAGCCATAGGTAACTTTCACAAGTTGCTACAGTGCAGTGAGAAGGCCAAGCTTCTCCCTTGGCCAAAAGTGCTAGACACACTGAAGTAGGAAGCTAACCCTGGCTCTGCCTAGCGTCACACACATTGTTCATAGCTGGGCACAGCAGGTTCCCATTAACCCAGCACTGCAGTCAGAGACAGGCCAGTCAGGCAAACACAAATGAAAACTGTGAAAAGCTACATTTGCGTGCCCATTAGGCTAAAATAAAAAGACTGATGCTAACAAGCGTTGGTGAAAACACAGAACAAGTGTGACTCTCATAAGTGCAGGTATAAATGCCACACAGTAAAACCACTTTGGAAGCAATTTCACAGTTTCTTATAAAGTTATGTATTTATAGTACTGAGATGGCTCTGCCATTCTACTCCCTAGTGTATGCCTAAGAAAAAAGAACTATAGCTCCAAATAGAGAGTCATTTATACTCACATATGCATGGCAATTGTACTTGTCATAGTTGATTTACCAGTTAGACCCTAGCTGCTAGGGCAATTGGATATCCATATCATGATCTTTATTGAAAGAGTTCAGGTGAGACACAGAAAACGGAGTGTAAGAGACAGGTGGAGTTTACTGCAGAGCAGACCAGCTTACCCTTCGGAGGGCTAAGAGTTGACAATCTCGAAACCACTTGTGCCTACTCTACATTTTAAACCGACTTTAAACTCTCAGCTCTGGAATATGACCTCCACAGGAGGAATGACAGTGTTCCTTTGTTCTTTATCAGAAAGCTTCCTCTAGATGATAATATTGTAGGAGGCGCAGGGACCCTGAACCAGGTGTAGATAGTCATCGATTAACGACCTCCTAAACAGTTCCTCCCAGAGCCAGAGAAATGACTCAGATCCCTTCCTTCTGAGAAGTAATTAGAGTCCTGCAGTCTTAGTTTCACAAGCTGTTGATTATAAGGGGTCCTGCCCCAGTGTTCTGCAATCTAGCCACTAACACATAGGCAAACAAAACCTCAGTTTCAATCTCGTTCCTTCTACAAAAGTTAAATCAAAGTAGAATTGTGGGTAGTATAGTGCACATGTGCACGTGCATGAGTGTGTGTGTGTGTGTGTGTGTGTGTTCACAGATGCACAATCAAAATGTAACTGTGGATATAGTTTGTATGTGTGTATAGGTGTGTTCACACAGATGCTCTTTGAGAGGGGGCTCTTTTTGCTTAATTGTATTGCATTTTATTTGTATTGTCTTTGAAACAGGATATTTCTAAATAGCCTTGACTGTTCTGAAACTCTCTGTGTGGAACAGAGATCTGACTGACTTCGCAAGGAACCATACAGCCATGCAGGGAGACAGATGAGACCAAAAGTTAGAACACAGAGGCAGGGTGTCTGAGTATTATGGGATGGTAAGGTAATATGGGACACTGCCATCAGTCTGCAGCACAGCCTTGTGAGGATGGCTGACAAACAGCACACATCTTACTGTAGGCAGACAACGGGAGCATGAAGAGGCTAAAACCCAGCAATAGCTGATGCTGGCTGTGCTCTTCCTACCAGCCTCACGGCCTCCAGAGAGGAGCCTCCATTCTGGGTTTGTGATGCAGGGAGCCTGGACCGATTCCTCACACCCCCGTGAGCCTCGGCAGATGGAGTGATATAGATGCCATCAGACCTGGTGGTTTGGCCCGGGATGGTGGGAGGATAGTGAAGGGGTCCTGTGTGGTACACAGCCTGCAACCCTTCTCTGCTCTGGGCCTCATGGGAGTATGACCACCTTCAACACAGACTGGAGCTTTCTTTTGCTGCTAAGCATTTCTGGGAGCTTCTTGGTAGGAGGGCTAAGGAACTGCAAAGCGGTTCAGTTGTTTGTTTTTTCAAATGTATACGAATAGTTTACCTACACATACATCTGCGCATCACCTTCATGTCTAGAGCCTGAGAAGGGCAGAGGAAAGGAAGATCCCCTGGAACAAGTAGTAAGCCACTATGGAACCACTGAAAATTGAACCCAGATCTTCTGGAAGAGCAAACAGCCAGTGCTCTTAACCACTGAGCCAGTTCAAGTACTTCAGGTTTTTCAGAGCATCTAAACCACGTGGGTTTTTAATGTCATAGCAATGAAGTTCCAGTGTTAGCTGTTGCAGGGAGAGGAAGATGGCAGGGGACATATGCCAAGTCAGCAGTGTCAGATGGCCCTTCTTACTGCACATGGCTGCTACATCCAGGTCTGGTCCTGGCCTTTAGTCTCCTCACTGAGGCTTGTGTCTTTAGCTTTCTGGAGAGCACATGAGAGGCCAGCTTTTTTCTTCTTGAGTCTGGAACATTCATGTACCTGTAAAGAGTTTAGACTCTGCTTGTCCAGACCAAGGATGCCGATGGGATTGTCACCGAGGAATAGATAGATTATAGATTGCTTCCCTCTAAGTCATGAAGAATGAACTCCTACTGTTTCTGCTGTGGTAATCAAGCTCTGTCCTGCTCCAGAAAGCTGTGTGCTCTGCTGGGAATTACTAGACAAAATTACATAGATGGTCCTTGTCACCTACCTTCCTGGTAGGTAAAGGGCTCCCAGAACCCTAGCCCTTGAGAACCAACTGTGACTCAGGAGTTGTCTTCTGGAAGACATGGAAGATATCACTGCCCAAGCAAGTCCTTGTCCCAAAGATAGACTATGAGCTTGGATAAGTCTCATTTGGGGGGCAGCTCCATGTACAGAGTTCTCAGCCAACCTCCACCTTGAGGTCCCTTGTTCTCTCTCAGTGTGCTTATGTGGAGGCTATTTTGGTTTTCCTTGCAATCTGTTGCCTCAGAGGAATAGTAACCAGGAAGGTTAGAGTTCTTGGGTAAGCCCAGCACTGGACAGCCAAGATGCTCCCCAGCCATACAGGTCAGGCCCGGGGCCTGCACTGCCCTGGCCGTTCCAATCACTGCTTCCCTTTTATAGCAGACAGGTTCTTCATAAGCAGGTGGCCTGCCTCCTGTGCCTGGGGGCTCCCCTTCTGCTTTAAGATTTCTCTGCCTAATTTTTCTCCCATAAATCACCCCCAGAACACTCCCGGTAATCCTTTTGTGGTTCAGGGTTGAGTTTTCCAGGAGACTAAATTTAAGGGATCCCAGGGGTGTGTGCAGGCCAAGTTTTCACCCTGAATGAAACATTGGTTCCTCACAGGCTGACTTGTCCTTTCTAAACTGGACGCCCCTGTGTGTGATCAGGTGATGGTAGGTGGTGGGCACTGGAAGTGTGTAGGAACAGCCCTCACACTCTGAACCTCTGCAGTCTATTCTGAATGTCTCTCTAAATGCTCATGTTGGGAGGTATACTCCTTTAATCCCAGTATGTGACAGGCATAGTCAAGTGGATCTCAGTGAGTCAAGGTCAAGCACTGTGTACATAGAGAGGTCCAGGCTAGCCGTGGCTACACAGTGAGACCCTGTCTCAAAAAATAAATGAAAGAAAAAAAGAAGGGGGAGAGAGAGAGAGAGAGAGAGAGAGAGAGAGAGAGAGAGAGAGAGAGAGGATCTTTGGGGATCTTCCTGTTAAAGTGACAGTATTGTGGGGTGGGTCAGTGACAGTCACTGTGACGAAGCATCAGTGGCTGAAACACTGTGTGTGACTTGCTGTCTGTGTCTTGGTTTCCCTTCACAGTTCTTGCTCCTCTTTCCCTCCCCATGGCTGGTCATAGGACCCGTAATTTCCTCCTTCAGGGAGTTCTTATGAACTGTCCTCACCCCAGAGGGTCCTGTCCCACACCTTGGAGAAAGGAGTTAATACAGAAGGCTCAGCACACAGGCCCTGCTGAGTTCCCTGCCCAGGCAATTTTAGCAGTAGACATGCAATAAACTCCCTACAAAACAACAGAAGGACAGGGTTTGGGGAGTGTCCAAATCACTGCACACAGGGGGTGCAGTGCCTGAGGGTGGTGCGGGGAGTGGGGCTGAGTAGCACTCCCTCCTCCCACACCTCCACACAGTCCTTCACTGGAAAGTTTGTCATGTACTTTAAAATAAATGGTAAATATAAATGTTTCCTGGGTCCTGTGTTCCCTCAAACAAATTAACCATTGCTAAGGAGCGGCTACAGAATTCTCAGTACTGGCCAGTAGGTCAGAAATCTGCTGGGCTCAGGTCCTGTAGAATCTGAAACTGAATGTTGAGAACACTCAGTCAGAGTCACTGCAGAGCTGACTACCTACCTGCTTATAAACAGAGAAACACTTCTCAGGCTGCAGTGTGGACTGTGCTGTGGGGCAGAGGGAAGGCGGGCACTTGTTTTCTCAACACAGTGTCTGTCTGTCTGTCTGTGAGCTTGCATGCCTATAACAAAGTACCTGGGGCAGGCCACCGATGAAACAAGTGACTGGGCTGGCAAGATGGTGTCAGGGAAATGCATCTGTCACACAAGCCTAATGACCAAAGTTCAATTCCTAGGACCAATCTACGTGTGGAAGGACAGAAATGACTCCCCAAAGCTGTGCTCTGGCCACCACACATGTCCCCTCCACTAATAATATTAATAGATTTTAAAAATAAATTTTAAAAGAGGTTTGTTTAGTTTACAGTGTTCAAGGCTTAAGGGCATGTTGCCCACAACCTTGCAGACCTGTTGACAGCTCTGTTATAACATCTCACATGGCAAAGACGTGTATGCATGCGTGCATGTCTGTGTGTGTGTGTTTCTGTGTGTGTGTGTCTGTGTGTATGTGTGTGCAGAACTGAGTAGTTACATCTTAAACAGGAAGGACAGAAAGAGACCTCAGTGTAGACTCTGGTTCCATAAAAGCCCTCAACTGAGAAATACCAGGCCCATGAGGATCACACTAATCTCTTCTGTAAACAGTGTATCCAGTAACCCACCAGGTTTGACCTTCTAAAGGGCAAAGGGTAAAGGGCATTTTCTTTCTGGCCTCAAACTCACAGAGAACTGCCTGTTTCTACCTCTGCCTCCTCCCAGGTGCTGGGATTATAGGCAAGTACCACCAGGTTTACATGGAATCTCTTAAAGACAGCTTTTGGAACAAGGAAGGGTGATGGGTAGCATCACCTAGGGCATGGGCTGGGTAGCAACATGTGGGGCTGGCTCTGGTCGGCCATCAACTTCACATGTCTGCCTCACCATCTAGGTACAGTGTGTGTCTCTCTCCCACTCAATGGTACATGCATGGCTTTGTCCTGTCAGACACACAGCAAATACTCAACCGAAAGAAAGAGGTACTGAGTGGAGATCATGTTGTGCCCTTAAAGTGTGAGCAGGGAGTCTCCATCCAGGCCAGCCCCACTGTCAGCCATAAGCAAGACAGAAGCAATGGCTGACTGAGCTGAGACCTCCAAGCGCATGTCCTTCCCAGGATATGGCGGGCCATCTGACACTTTAAGACTCAAGCAGTGGATACCTGCCTGGAGGCCCTGTGGATGCTTTCCTATGCTGTTCTATACTGTCACACGGCCCTGAGCAGTCAGACCCTCAGCCAGTGGCTGGGTGGAGTGGGGTTAAAGCTTATGCCTGCAGAAGGTGCTAGAACCACGGCCGCTGGCCCTTGTGACCCGTGTGGAGGCCACAGCCCTGTTTTTTGTCCTGCTTATTCCAGAAAGATGTTCAGGTCTGCTCGTGCCCTAACACTTGCAGGTCATGTCTAGAAGATAGGATGACTGAAGGGCTGGGGAGCCCAGGAGCCCCAGAGCCAAGAGGAGGACAACGGCAAAGATAGACTTATCCGAGCACACTGGCTGGCTTAGCCAGTGCCGCTGCTGCTCTAACCTCTGGACCACCTCGCCTTCCCACACACGTAATCTTGTGAAGTTTACTTGGAAAGACATATGTTTACTTTGGCTTATGTGTATATGAGTGTGCCTAGATTTATGAATGTATATCATATGTATACCATACTCCTGAAGGTGCCTGCAGTGGGCAGAAGAGGGACTGAGCCACTGAAACAGGAGTTAGAGGCAGTTGTAAGCCGCCCAGTGTGGGCGCTAAGAACTTGGATTCTGAACTGCTGAGCTGTCTTTACAGTCAATAAGAGATGTTTTAATGCCTCTGTGCTTCTGGGAGAACCCGGATGCTGGCACCATCTCCTAAGTCACTCTTCATTTTCCTCCATCTGTGCCTTTCCAGAAAGTTCTAGAACAGACAACCGCGGAAGTGTGGGGTGCTGTGGCCTAACCCTGCCCTGTGTATGCTCCAGGTGTAGATAGGGTCAGGCTCCTGGAGAGCTAAGTGACAAGCAGCCATGTCTGAACAGTCCTCACCCTCAAGGATCCCAGCCTAGACTGCGCCCCATCTCTCTCCCAACACGCTGCCCCAGAGCACCTCAGGGGACTCTCCAGCTTGTCAGATGTCTTGGAGGTTCTCTCCACCTCCTCAAAGACCCCGGCTGCTCTGAGTCCCCAGGCTGGCTCCCTCCCTCGAAGCATAGATGCCCTTTGTAGCACTACCCCAGCTGCTCAGTGCGACCAGGGCTCAGCCTCCCTGGAGCCTTACAGTACACACAAGCACTTTAAGCAGGGTCAGCCAGCACCCTCTTAGCAGGAGCAGCTGCTGGAATTCTATGCCCTCCTAACGTCTGTCTTTGGTGACAAGGACTGGTGTGTGGTCCCCTTACATTCTTCTAGCAAGAAAATCAAGGAAAGCATTCTCCAGTATATTTTAATGTTCTCACATTTGCCCTGTGTTTTGAGACAGCCTATGCCTTTGGGATCAGACATCTCTGAGCCTCAAATCTCCATAGATCCCCCCTTGCAAGATGATACAGAGGTAGGGAAGTCTTGGTTCAGAGCCTGCAAACTGCAGCCTCCTTTACTCTGACCCCCTTGGCTGGCTTTTCCCACCCCCACTTGCTTGCCATGATGCTGGGTCTAGCATGAGACAAGGCTTTCCTGGGTGCTGGGCTGGGCTGGTCACTGTGAGCCTACTGTCTAATCTGCAGAATGTGAATCACAGTTTCTGACTAGACAGAAGGGGCTGGGAACAAAAGTGTGGCTCTGTGGGGATAGCGCCACACTCGGGACACTGGCAGGAAGCCCTGGTACAAAGCTGTCAGGTGCAAGAGGATGAGTGCACATCTGGTTCAGTGGGGGCATCGGTGGCAGCAAGGACGTGTGAACACACCCACAACAGCACAAAGGATGGTCAGGAAGGAGCCTGAGCTCTACTGGGAGAGGGAGGGAGAGGGACAGAAGGAAGGTCTTCGGTTGTAGTGGGCTGTACAAGTAGGCCAATCCCCTGGCTGGGCTGGGCCAGGTCATATCCCTCTCAGAACTGGGGCTGGACTCCATAGGCCTGGTTTTAATTTCATGCGGGTCCCCAGCTCATTCTGAGCTGAATTTGCTGTCCTGTGCTTAGACACAAAAGCCAGGGATTGCATCTCGAGCCAGGCTGTTCTGAGGTAGTTAGGGGGTGGGAGCTGTAGAAGGTCTTGGGAGGAAGGTCTCACCTGCTGCACAGTTTGACAGTCTGACCTTAGCTCTCAACCTCAGAAGTGAACAGCAGTAAATATTCTAGAATATTCTTACCATTGGCCCCAGTTGCTCCCATCTGTGGCTCAGAACAAACTCCCCGCCTCTAAATTCCAGCATCCTCATTACCTGCCTCACTGCGTCTGCTCACCATGGTTTGCACCATTGCTGCCTCCCCAAGAGCGCTTTGCTCACCCCAACTGGCCTCGTGGTGCCAGGAGAAAGTTCTCTCTGCTGTCTGTGCTAAGAGGAGGAGACACAGCATGAGAGAAGTTGGATTTTTTTTTCTGAAAAGTGAGCTATTTGTAGCCCAAGCTGCCTGAACAGATTTTTCTTGACATAGTTTATTTTTTTCGCTCATTAACTTCTTTTCCTTATGAATTAAAAAAAAAAAAAAGACATTTCCCCCACGCAGAAGCCTTTTGTTTACTTCTCGGTACTATAGCTAGCGTTGTGACAGCAAAGCAAGTGCCCACTGGGAAGGCCAGCATATTGAACAGGTCCCGCCCTGCCACTCCCACTACCTCTGACTCTTGACAGCCCACCAGAGGCTGCTGGCTGTGCTTTCCGATGGGCAGAAGCCATACAGGAGTTTTGTTCAGACTCGGCCTCTGGCTATTCCGGCCAGAGTCTATGGCCTTTGTGACACTCACACTGTCCACACGGCAGAACTGGGGACGGGTCCTACAAAACCGATGGCTGATAATGCCTTCATGACCTACTTTCCTGACCTCAGAAATGTCCCCTGTGCATACAGTGTCTGTTGAGTCACAAGTATTCCTTCTCGGCACAACATGGCAACCTCCTTCCTCTGTGAACTACTTGAAGATGCCCCAGGGCTCACCAGGTGACCAGAGTCCCAGGTCAAGGGAGCAGTTCCCAACTGTCCCACAAGACTGAGTATCTTAAGCTTCCTTCAGATGTATTTGTATCTGGTACCAAGCCAGGTTGCTCCTAACTGCATCCTCAGAGCATGGCTCTCAGGCTTCAGTGACACCAGCCCGTTTACTTCCCACTGAGCACTAGGCCAACTGCATGTCTTTTTGAACCATAATATTTAAAAATGCACTTACTCTAAAAAAAAAAAAAAAAAAAAAGTGCTTACACGGCACAGCTCATTTGCCCACCTCTGCAGTGGTTTTCCTGTTGTCGTTGTTACTATTATTAATTATTATTATTACTATTATTGTCAGGCCCCTGTGTCGAGGGCTCATTAGAATTGTTTTACAATTTACCCCTCTTCTATGCACCAGCCTCTTCCTCTCTGTGCTTCTCTCTGGGCCAAGAGAAACCTCCTAACTAGAGAACATCAGGAGTAGCCCTCCCATGAGAACCCCGAGGAAGATTCTTCCTCCCACCTTGTCTCTGCCATCGAGTGACAGTAACAGTCAGCACATGCTACGTGTCCTAACTTCCCTTCATGGGTTTCAGGACTGGTAAGCTCAGAAGTCCTGGCACTGACTGTGCACATATCCCGTTAACAGAGCTCCAAATTCCTCCCAAGAACTCCATGAAAAAGTCACTGAGGAAGTCGAGCCTAAAAGATGCATAGACACTTTTACCGGAGTCATTAAACCAGTGTTTCCTATACAAAGTGATTAGTATTTGATCGCATGGGGCTGCCCTCTCTAAATTCCAAAGAGACACCACAGTGTGTCACATACCCCATCTGATCCTTAGGCTTTAGATGAAAGATTGGGACAATGGAACAGCCCTACCTACCCTGGTCACAGACTCTCTGGTGAGGCTTAGGCCAAAGACACCTGGGATGTGACAGGAGGCATTCACACTGTGGGTCGCTTAGTCCCATCAACTTATTGAAGACAGTGTCTTCATGTATAAATGTGGCTCTGAGCTTCATGGTGCCCCTCAGCCCCCTTCAAGCCCTCTCCAGGAAGGTAGCTGGGGAGAGCACATATCACAGAAAACCAGGACCAGAGCTAGAGCAAGGAGGACTAGGGTGGCCTTTGGATTGTGCCAGTCAGGTCACATGCCTTCAAGGTCTCCCATCTTGAAGTCCAGAAAAAGAAGTTATGCAACCATACACTGCCATGTGCTTTATATCTTGCCTAGGTGTGTGTGCCCAGTGTAGAGTGCCCAGCACCCAGCAGACTGCAGGAAAGCTCAGGTTCTGAACTTCTGCCCACCAAGTACCAAGAGCAGGGCTCCAGGCCTGCCCCTTCCAAACGTATCTTGACGGGGTGAAGAGGGGTCCGTATATCCCTGGACTCACACACGAAGCACAGTCCTGGGACATGCTTTACAGAATAGCCACAATGATGGAAGGTCAGAGGCCCAGGAACCAACCGGCTTCCAGCGACAGCCAAGGGAGAACCCAGTCTAGGTCAGGGATAGATGACAGGAAGGGGAGGGGGCGTTCCGGACGAGGCCGTGGGAATAGCCCTGCTGCACTCGCGCAGCTGGGAGAACCAAAGGCCTGGGGGGGACCACAGCGGGACGCCTTAGTCCCCGCCCCCACCGGCCTCTCCGGGTCGCGCGTGGGCGCGGCGGGCGCCGATTGGCTGGCGGGCGCGAGGGAGGGGCGGGTGGTGGCGGCGCGGAGGGGCGGGTCACCCCGCAGCCGGCCTCGGCCTCCACCGCTGGTCGCCGCGCCCCGCCCGCGCGCCCGCCGCCACACGTCCCCCGCCGGCGGCCACCATGAGCACAGGACTGCGGTACAAGAGCAAGCTGGCGACCCCAGGTGAGCCCAGCGCCTGTCCGCGTGCCCGCGCGCGCCTTTGTCCCCCGCCGCCCGCCCGCCTCTCACCGTCTGTCTCCGTCTCTCCCCTGCCCGCCGGCCCGGACCTTCCCGGACTCTCCCGGACCCGGACCACGACCCGGACCACGCAGAGGACAAACAGGTACCGGCGCTGCGCCGCTCGGCCGATAGTGAGACCATGGCTGTCACCCATTGTGGCACCGATGCTGGTGGCGCCCAGGCGTGACCCCGCCCCCGCCGGGCCGTCACCCAGCCCTTTGGCGTTAATCGATTGTCTGTAGGAGCAGCACTGCCGCTATGGAGGGGAAGAGTAGGCACCGTGCTTGTTTCCCTGACCTGTATAGCAGGGGCCTAGGCACCTCCCCAGAAAGGGAGGCTGGGATGAGGGCCTCTCCTCTAGTCCAGGGCCAGCATCCCCTTCTTAACCTGACGGAAGGCCTCGTGTCCTGGGTCCTGGGTGAGGCTGTAGTTATGACAGGCCAGGAACGGGAGTGGGGGGTGGGGAGGGGTCCACCAGTCTCCTGAGCAATACTCTAGGGGCCTATCTGCTTACTCTGCTTCATGCCCATGCACCTTTGTGTCTCTCTCCTGCACCTAAATTTATGCTCACTAGTCTTTGGCAAGCCTCTTCCAAGATCTGGAACTTCCAAGGCTCCCCATCTGAGTCATCCTAGTGCCCAGCACTAGCCCTCCAAACCTTGGGTACAGCTAGGCTTGTGGCTTTCCAGAGGGAGTGTCAGACTACAGTGAAGCTGGTCTGGGTAACCTGTGAAAATCCAAAGGAGCTGAGGTTGTGAAAGCAGAGTGCTGTGGAAGTGGGTGGCCAAAGGGGATGTCCTCTGTGGCTTGAGCTAGGCCTTGTTTGACACCCGAAGGCTTTGGTAAGCCTCTCTGGGGATGGACATTCACACCTAGCATTGGACCCCAGAGTACCAGACCACCATCATACATCAGGCAGAGCAAAAGCAGCTGGCAGATGGGGTGAGCTGGAGAGTCACAGTCTCCAGGCAGGGACATGCCCCGCCCAAGACGGATGAGGCTCACTGGGAGGGGCTCCCCCAGGAGCCTTCCTAGAGAACTGCCTCCCCATTCTCAGTAAACCAGACAAAGCCGATGGGGACTCACGCTGTCTGGCTATTGTGTGTGGGGGAGGGGGACAGAGGCTAGGAAGGCAGTGACCTAGGCTTCTCCTGGGCCTCGGGAAGGTCTTCTGAGTCACCTGGCTTGGGTACTCGCAGCTTAGCACCATTCCTGTTCTCCGGTCTGTTGCTGCTAGAATAGAGACCCCTCCCCTTCCTGATGAAGTCTGAGCCCTTCAGGCCTGTATCTGCCCATCCTCTGTCAGTTAGGAGCCAGCCTTACACCACCCCTTATCCCAGGCCTGAAGGAAGAGAGGGAGCCCCAGAAGAGAGCCAGAGCTCTGGTGTCTGAGCTGGGACCCCGTGGGTCTGGGGAACCAGCACACAGTACCTTGGGTCCCAATATGGCTGTACAGAGCTGGGCTTAACCAGGCTTCTTTCTGATTCTAAGTGGGGGAGGGGGTTAGAGCAGCAGTCTGTGTAGGAGGAGGTGTCTGTCTATCTGCCCTTTGCACCCACACCTCTTCTTGGGCAGTGCTGAGGACTTTGCTGCTTCAGAGACCAGTGATAATTCTAAGGATGCGATGCCTCAGCAGCCTCATTCTCATGAAGAGGTGGGGATAGCTGTGTGGCTTCATATCCCTGAGGATTGTTTGTTGAGCCTCCGGAACTAGAAAAAGAAGGTGCAAGGCCCCTCCCTTAGGGAATACACAGTGTATACACCAAGTGTATACTTGGGTGATACTCAAACAGGCTGTTTGATTAAGCATGCACCTTCCCAATGAACAAGTTGAAAGGCAGTCTAAGACTTACTAGGTCTGTCCAGCATCAGGGTATGGCCCAGCCAAGGCCATCCGTGTGGTCTTCCAGAGATGCTCTACCTAGGCTGGAGATACCAACCTGTCCAGGTGGAAGCTGGGCTGACAGCTGTGTTTAAAGTGGTTGGAGCAGGGGTGGGTTGCAACTCAGTCTAAAGGCTTCCTGTAGGTCAGGCAGGAACCAGTAACCACTTTCTGGAAGCCAGAACTGGGAGGTTTTCTTCTCAACCCTGAGATGAATGGCTTTCCTGTTGTAGCTGTGGGCTCAGGCTCCTCCCCAGGTGCTAGTCGCCCTGAGGGGGGCCCCATAGCAAGACCCAGGGTGGAGGCACCTCCAAGAAGCCAAGAAGGTGAAGCTTCATGGAGGAGGAATGGTACCTTCATGGGGGAGGGTGGTCTCGTCCTTTGCCCACTCTGGCTAGTCTAGTTTGTTGCGCCCTGGGGCTGGAGCTCCGATTCTGGTGGGGTTGGAAATGAGGAGTCAGGAAAAGTTTGGTGGCTCGGGGCCAATGGCTTCCCAATCCATCAGGACCCTGTGGTTCCTGGAACATGTGGTACCTAAAGTGATGGCATGTTGTGGGCAGGAGCTTGGCCTAGCTGTGGGCTGGCCAGAGCTTCCAAGCGCTGAAGAAAGCCGGCCATCTGAACTCTGACCACTGCATCCCAGTCTACCCGCCTGCCTCTGCCTCTCAAGTGCTGAGATTCCCCTCGCCCGTGACAGGGCTTTAGTGCATTCGGTTCTCAGCGCTTATGAAGATGCCACGCGGGAAAGAATGGTCCCCCAATCATTGGCACGTGCACAAGCGCAGGGCTGGGGAGGAAAGAGTGAGCCCAAGGAGCGGGGAGGAGCGGGTCTGTGGGCAGTTTGATCCCTGAGGCACGGTTCGAGGTTTTCGGGCGAAGTGCGAGGACAGCAAGGTGTTGGCCGGGGCCGCTTCCCCCGCCGTTGCGTGAGTCCGGCGTTCCTCGGCGCCCTCTGGCGGGCGGCAGCGGCGCGGCGTCCCGGAGGCAGTTCCGCGACCGCAGACACCTCGCCGCCCGCCTACGGACGGTCGGGACGCGGCCTCGGGTGCCACGGCTGCGCTCCGGCTCCACGCGGCGTCCCCGCCCGCGCGCCTCTGCCCGGCCCTGCCCATCGCAGCCGTTTCCTCGAGGCTCCGCCTGCGGCCCAATTTCCAGGCGACCGTTTCCCGGCGACGGCGGGCGGGGCGGTCCCCTCCGCCGATGCCGTGGGCCCGCGAAGCCCCGCCTCGGGCTCGCACTGGAGCCGCTGCTGAGCCTCGAGCGGCCACAGCTCGCGGTCCCCGCGCAAAGGCAAGGGAATGGCTCGCACGACTTCTGAGGTCAGCGGCCTACCAGATGGGCGACGTTCCCTCTCGGGGCCTCAGTTCTCGCGTCTTCAAAACCTGAGACAGAAGAGGGCTTAAGAGCAAATTTACCCAGCGCGAGTCGCTCCAGATCCCTGGCCCCGACTGGCCCGACCCTGGTGTAGGGTCGGAACGAGGCCGTCAGGGCCCACGGGGTCGCCGCGATGGATTCACTGGCAGCACCCCAGGACCGCCTGGTGGAGCAGCTGCTGTCGCCGCGCACCCAGGCCCAGAGGCGGCTCAAGGTGTGTGTGTCTGTGTGTGTGTGTGTAAAGGATAGAATCTGGGTCATATGATCAGTCTTGCTTGGTCAAGACCCTCCGGCAACTACAGAAGGTGGCAGGGGCTCTTGGGGCAGATGTCCACTAGGAATAGGTGCCAGCAACGCAGACCCTTTGGCGGGGGAGGCTCGGTACCGCAGTCTATAAATAGCACTCGCTTCGATGCTGCTTTAGGAACCACCACCCCCAAGCTTGGATCTGGGCCAGACGAGCCACCCACCCCTGGATATGCCAGGGATGAGTTTGTGCTGAGGTCTGGCTATTTCCATCTATAGAGGTCCGTGAATGTGTCTGAAGGGTCTCAGTGGGTTCCACCACCCACCTCAGGAGATGCCCCTAGGGGGTTAACTTTCCTCATTCTCCACCCTAGTCTTGGGTTTCTGCTGAGGCTGGGATGGGGTGCCTTCGCCTGCCTGCCACCCCCTCACCTACCTTCCTCCTTCCAGCCTCTGCCCTACAGCCTTACCCCATTTTTGTTGATGAAATGCCCCTTGCTAGGGGCTGCGCTTTCTGCTCATCTGAGCACCATAAGAGATAAGGCTTCCACTGAAGATCTAGGATATGCCACTGACCTGCCCCAACCACCCCTGCCCTCAGGACATCGACAAGCAGTACGTTGGCTTCGCCACGCTGCCCAACCAGGTGCACCGAAAGTCAGTCAAGAAGGGTTTCGACTTCACACTCATGGTGGCTGGTGAGTGGCCAACTTGTACGTGGAGCCCATGAGGCCGTGGGTCAGACTGTCTCAGACCCAGTCTAATCCAGCTCGTTTCACTGTTCCTGTGGCCAGGTGAGTCCGGCCTGGGGAAGTCTACCCTTGTCCATAGTCTCTTTCTGACTGACCTGTATAAGGACCGGAAACTGCTGAGTGCGGAGGGTGAGTGACCTTCAAGCAGCCCTCACCAATACGCCCACCCTGCCCTGAGAAACCTCAGAGAGCACCTTACAGGCTGCCTGGGGCAAGGGTGGGTGGTGAGGAGTGGCCGGAATAAACAGCCAGACAGAGCCTGAGGCCAAGGCACCGGGGTGGGTAAGGACAGGACCCCTTACCGCCCAGCAAACCAAGGTGGAGATGGCCGGCAAACACTCCCTCTCCTGTCTCTGCAGAACGCATCAACCAGACAGTGGAGATCCTAAAACACACCGTTGACATTGAGGAGAAGGGAGTCAAGTTGAAGCTCACCATTGTGGACACGCCCGGGTTTGGGGACGCCGTGAACAACTCTGAATGGTGAGGAACAAGTTCCCAGCCCCCAACTGCCAAGACCTAGCAGGCAGCTCCTAGAGCGAGCCTCCTCCCTCTGCTTCCAGTTGGAAGCCCATCACTGACTACGTGGACCAGCAGTTTGAGCAGTATTTCCGTGATGAAAGCGGCCTCAACCGCAAGAACATCCAGGACAACCGCGTGCACTGCTGCCTGTATTTCATCTCCCCCTTCGGACACGGGTGTGTGGCCATCCTGGTGCCGGGACTCAGGGTGGATGTTCCTGTCACCCCTCCCCCAACAATGCCTACCCCACCCCCTCTCTCTGCAGACTGCGGCCAGTGGACGTAGGCTTCATGAAGGCGCTACATGAGAAGGTGAACATTGTGCCACTCATCGCCAAAGCTGACTGCCTGGTCCCCAGTGAGATCCGGAAGCTGAAGGACAGAGTAAGTCTTCCACAGCCTAGGGGGTCTGGCCAAAACCTCCAGGGGAGCTGGCCAGTGCCAAGTCAAGCTCTCTCCTGCTGCAGATCCGGGAGGAGATCGACAAGTTTGGGATCCACGTGTACCAGTTTCCAGAATGTGACTCAGATGAAGATGAAGACTTCAAGCAGCAGGACCGGGAACTGAAGGTGAGCATGTAACCAGGAGGGGTGGGGGCAAGGAGGTAGCTGGGGCAGAGCACTGGAGGCCACACAGACACTGGGGGAGGGTTGAGCGCCCAGGTGCCACATGGTGAGAGCAGGAATCACTTGTTCACCTAGAAGAGGGACTGTGCCCCGATCTCCTGGGCTACAGGATAAGGAAGTCACTGTGTCCCTGTCTGGTCTGTGGTGCATCATTTGACCCTCCCCTGGTCCTACAGCACTTATTAGTACCATTCTGACCTGCTTTCCGAGAATCAGCCTGGTGGCCCTGAGATAGATTTGGAGTTCCAGAGGATGGTGGCTTTGAATACCCCAGAGGCCAGAGAAGTTATGACAGAGAGCTAGGCTAGGAACTAAAGCAGATGGGCAGGGTCATCTACCAGTGAGCTCTGACCGGTGGAGGAAACTCCGGGAAGCATCCAGTGCCAGAGAAGTGCGTGGGAGGGGTGGCGCCAGTGCTGGAATGGCCTCTGAGCTGCTTTTACAGACTAGGCTGGGCTGGGTCCTCTTCCCCAGGAAAGTGCGCCCTTCGCCGTTATTGGCAGCAACACTGTGGTGGAGGCCAAGGGGCAGCGGGTCCGGGGGCGACTGTACCCCTGGGGGATCGTCGAAGGTGAGATGAGGCAGGAGGCATCGGGTGAGGGCTGGGAGGCTCCTCTAGACCGACACCTACTCATTGTTGGCTTCTGCCCACAGTGGAGAATCAGGCGCACTGCGATTTTGTGAAGCTCCGCAACATGCTCATCCGCACTCACATGCACGACCTCAAAGATGTGACGTGTGACGTGCACTACGAGAACTATCGCGCCCACTGCATCCAGCAGATGACCAGGTGGGCCATCCCCACTGGAGCTGACCCCACAGAAGGCCTCCCTGTCCTGAACTTAGGCATCCCCGCCCTCCTAACCCGAACCTCCCAACAAGCACAGCTCTCTCCCTCACAGCAAGCTCACACAGGACAGCCGTATGGACAGCCCCATCCCTATACTGCCACTGCCCACACCAGACGCAGAGACGGAGAAGCTCATCAGGATGAAGGATGAAGAGGTGGGTGGATATCAGGAGTAGGGCCAACATTGGGGGGAGGGGGAGCAGAGGGCAGGGCTAGGCCTCCGGTGTTTTCTCACTGACTTGGGTCACCCCCACCCCCAGCTGAGGCGCATGCAGGAGATGTTGCAGAAGATGAAGCAGCAGATGCAAGACCAGTGACACCCGCCCCAGCTCCACGGTGACACCCGCCCCAGCTCCACGTTGCCAAGGATAGCCAGCCGGCCATTTTCAGGCTGGCCTCTCCTACCCCTGGATCCCAGACTGTCCTGGATTCCACCCTGGGCTTATCTGGATCTCAGAAGGCCTGGACCTAACCCTAATCCAAAGTGGCTTTGACCAGACTCTTCAGACCTGGAGCCACAGAGCCGCAGCCCCCAGATGACCCTAATTTATTCTCAGCATCCACCCTTCCAGAGTGCTCTGAATCACAGCACCTCCTGAACCTCCTGCCCCCCGTCCCACCCCGCACCTCCCCTCCCGTCTGAAGGGAATAAGTTGTGCACAACCTCCAAAATCCCCCTTCCTAGAAGATCACTGCCCCCAGCGGGCGAATAAACCAGGGTAGAGGAGGGCCGTGGATGCAGGATCTCGGGCCTATTACCCAAACTAGTGCCGCAGAGTGGAGTTGGGAGCACCCCCCACCTCGGTTCCAATGGCTACAAAGCATACACTAATGTTCTACTGAGCGTGGAAACAGGCTGCTTCCTCCCTTTCTCCCTAATTATGCTCTGTTCAGGATCAGAGCCGGCGGCGGCGGGGTTTGGAGGCCGAGACCTTTAGGAAGACCCCAGACCTAGAGGCTTCTGGAAGGAAGGCAGAGCTGCGATGTGTTACACCAGTCGCGCCCCTTCCTGGGTCTACCTGAAGAACTCCAGGGGCTGCAGGAACGGGAGTCCCCTATGCCTAGATTACTTTCGTCCACCCATAGGTCAAGGTCTTTTCTTCCCAGGTAGCTCTGTTCCGCAGGGATTCCAACCCTTGGCCTCTTCCATCTCTCCACCTGCATGATTTCTACCCCACACACCCCATGCTCCATTTTGTTCTGTTGTGAATGCCGCGTCCTGTCCTGGTGACAGGAGAACAAAGTTGGTGAACCGAGTGTCCGAGTGTTCCATGAGCCACAGGGAGCGGGCGGGGGCGGAAGCCCGGTTTGCCTGCGGGCCCAGGCGATAGTACCCTATCTGCCTCCGCAATGCCCTTGTGCGCCGGCTTGGAGTTATTTCTGGCCAGGCGGCAGAACTGTGGTCTGTTGCTGTAGACTCAGGCAGGCTCTCGGGCCAACACCACTCCCGAACGAAGTAGGCCGCCATCCTCTCACCATGGGCTTCCGTGAGTTCTAGGGCTGGGTCTGAAGCTTTCTGGGAAGAGCCACTTTAGCAGGTGTTCTGGTTTGGGCAGCAATAGGCAAAAGCTTGGATCAGAGGTGGAAGGAAACTCCAGCCAGCGTTTAGGGTGGCCGGGGTGGAGGGACTTGCGGACTCGTGGGGGCCTGGCCTTAGGAGCTGGCGGGAGCAGCGCCAGCGTTCCCAGTGATGTTCCCGGCTCATCCCAGCGCTTCTCTTCCAGGGCCGCGCGGGGCGCTGAGCCTGCTGCTTCTGTTGCTTGCGCCGCCCATCCGCCCAGCCTCTGGCTGTCCCGCGCCATGCAGCTGCGCAGGGACGCTCGTGGACTGTGGGCGCCGCGGGCTGACCTGGGCCTCGCTGCCAGCTGCCTTCCCTCCCGACACCACCGAATTGGTGCTGACCGGCAACAACCTGACGGCGCTGCCGCCCGGGCTTCTGGACGCGCTGCCTGCGCTGCGCGCAGCGCACCTAGGCGCCAACCCCTGGCGCTGCGACTGTAACTTACTGCCGCTGCGCGCCTGGCTGGCCGGCCGCCCGGAGCGCGCGCCTTACCGCGACCTGCGCTGTGTCGCGCCCCCGGCGCTGCGCGGCCGCTTGCTGCCCTACGTGGCGGAGGATGAGCTGCGGGCCGCGTGCGCGCCCGGCCTACTCTGCTGGGGAACTCTGGTGGCGCAGCTAGTGATGCTGGTCCTCGGGCTGCTACACGCGCTGCTGCTGGCAATCCTACTGGGTCGCCTGCGGAGGCTGCGCGCGCGTGCGCGCGCACGCTCCATCCGCGAGTTCTCGCTCACAGCCCCGCTGGTAGCCGAGTCCGCCGGAGGCGGTGCGTCCTAAGAAAGGACAGGCGCGGAGCAACAACAACCTGTAAACTTTACAGGTCCCTGCTGGAGGGCCCTCGCCTTCGCCTGGATTGGCCTTGGCCTCTACTCTTGCCCAACCTCCCAGACCCAAGCTCTGCAAACCTGAGTCCACATGGGGCCAAACTGCTGCCAGTACTACCAGGGTGAGACAACCTGAGTCTTCAGAGCCTGGAGTGGTGGAGCGGCCCTGTCTCCTGCCAGACTTCGCGCTGAATAAACCTTTCTCCTCCTCAACTGGTGGTTTCTGTACCACCTGACTTTGCCACATTCTAGAAAGGGCCTGAGGGGATGTTGTTTTAAAAGGACATAATCGCTTCTTCACACACTGCCAAACTGACCTAGGGCAAACAGGAGTCAATGGATAAAACTCCCTGAACCCAGCTGTCTCCGAGGTCATTCCGCAGTGTGAATGCGGTGAATTGAGAGGTCCCTCTGGCAATGAAGAAGCTTGAAAACAGCACAGGCAAGGCAGCTTGGTCCTCAGAGGGGTGGCTTGTGTGGACAACCAGGGCCATGAGAACCTTTCAAGGACAGCTCAGGAGTTGAGGTGACCCTGCCGTGTGGACAGCTATTAGAGCACATAGAGACAGATGGTTGGGGTGATTCAAAAACAGGTGACTGTAGTCTGTGGTCCATGGGCTATTTCAGTGGGGAGTTGAGCTCTGAAGGGCAGGTAAAGCCAAGTGACAGAGACATGATCTAAGGGCCTGCAGGCATGAGTTAACCAAAGTCTCTGAAATGTGCTGTGGAGTGAGTCAGGCCTCCTCCCACAACCCTGAACCCTCCAAGTATCCTCAGATCCTCCTATCCCATCTCACCAACTGACAGCCTCAGGCTTCCTGACAATTCTCCCCACAGAACAGTCACCACGCATTACCCCAGTCTCTGCCTCCTTTTTTTTTTTTTTTTAAGATTTATTTATTACATATAAATACACTGTAGCTGTTTTCAGACAGACCAGAAGAGGGCATCAGATCTCATTACAGATGGTTGTGAGCCACCATGTGCTTGCTGGGATTTGAACACAGAACCTCTGGAAGAGCAGTCAGTGCTCTAACCACTGAGCCATCTCTCCAGCCCCCACCCCCAGTTTCTGCCTCCTTGACTACACAGCTGCAGCACACCTGCCCAGCCCTTTCCATATGCTGCTTTTGTTCTGGTCCATAATTCTCCAGCAAGTTCCCTTCCTCACTGCTCCAGACAAAGCTCTTCCCAGCTCCTATTGTCTGCCCTACTACGGAGCTGAAAAACTAGGCACTGTTTCCTCCCTAGGTACCCACAGGAGTAGGTGGCACCTTCCCCAGTACTGGAACCAGCTTAGGTACCAGGCTCAGAGCTCCTCCGTACCTGATGTCAGTCCCACCTGAGTGTATCCATAGATACTGGAAGCTTTTGTTCCTGACCATCCTGATGGTCCTGATGAACAACCTTGGGTCTGGGCACAGGAAAGCACTAGGCCTCCTCTGACCACCACTGACCAGGTCGGGGAGGCTGTAGCTGACATGGCCTTTGTCTTGGCCTTTGTGAGACAAGACAGATGACCCTCCAGTAGGCTGATGCTATCTAGAGGCTGCCAGTCAGACGTGAGGCATAAGCCACCTCCTCCTTTGTGGGCAGGTGCGGGGCATCCGGCCCATTGTAGGCTGCAGCCAACTCTGTACTTGTCCATCCGGCCTTATCAATGCATCAGAGACTGTGCTCCTCTTTGTTCACCCTCCCCAGGGGTGGCCTGTCTCCCCCAGAACCCCTGGTTGAAGTACACAGATAACGACTTAAAATCAGTTGAACACAGTGTGGGGGTTGGGGGGAATCTCCTCTGGTGTCAAGAAGCTCTTATGCCTCCCCATGCTCCTTCCCCTCTGTGGCTATGATGGGTGGAGCCGATGAGACAGGCTCCCTGAGGTCTTCCTTCTTCTCGCTGATGCCCTTTAGGGGAAGTCCCGGGCCTAGTAGGAGCACTGCTCATAGGTAAAAGCTCCAGGGTCAGTGTCTTTCTGAGAGTCTGGGTTTGGGAATCCGAAAGGACACAGGGTCACTGTCTTTCAGTCCTTGTCTCTGCTAGAAAGAAACAAGGCTGGCATTACGGTGTGTTCAGATAGAAGGGTGGACTTCTTGCTTGCTGGTTAATGGAGCAGCTGTACCCAAAGTTTCTCCAGGAGACCTCTCTGGACAGACTGGCTGGTGCCAAGACTGGCCTGGCCTTAGTGGCTGGCTCTCCTAGTGGCTTGGGGATTTCTCCAGTTCAAACTCCTGACCCTAAGCTGACCCTCCACGTGCTTAGCCTGGGGTCTCACTCAGCCTCCAACAAATGTAGGGAAGTGGATGGTCCCAGCTCAGTGCTCCTGAATGCACACTCCTCCTCCTCCTCAACCCCGCCTCCCCCATTGTTATCCACTCCAGAGACAGCACACCTGTCCCGGAGTCTCCTCCCCAGCCACCAACTGGTCCTCTCTGTGGTCTGGGGCTCCTCCTAGATGAGTGTAAGTCACAGGTCCCCTCTTAAAGACCTATTCAATATAGCTACACGGACACGGCCCTGGGCTGACTGGTTCTCAGTTACTTCTTCTGAAGCTCAGAAGTCAGAGGTGACTTCACTACACTTCCCTTGGGCTCCCAAGACTTCAGTTTCAAAGGGAGGTCCTACTCTCTGCACCCACCACACCTGTGCCAGCCACAGTGGGTCTGCCCTGGCTCATGTGCCCTTCATCCTTATACAAGACCTCATTCAAACTAAGAGATTTCCTGCCTCCGCTCATCTGAAACGGGCACAGAGGTACATTTAGAGAGGTCAAGCCACATGTGCACTGCCATCCAGCCAAAGTAGCTGAATAGATGGAGTTCCAGTTAAGCTACACAAGGCCACCAGCCTAGGCATAGACAGAATGGTGACCTCCCGCAGAGAGCCTCTATCTCATTGTGAAATAGACACGTGCTGCGGGAGGTGGGGGCTTTGACCCCCCCCCCTTAACTGCCTATTGCCAAGCCCTGTATTCCCCTCAAGCACCATGACCCCCAACTGGCACCAGAGGGAGCTAGCGATCTGTAAAAAACGCGGAGCTCGGCCCGCAGCGGGCAGCCAAGGACGCCTGGCAGTTCACTGAGAGAGCGCGACCGTCTTGACTGCACAGACTGCACCGAGGGGGCTTGGCAGGTCATTCCCTCCGGGGATGGAGAGGAGGGCACTGCGAGGTCGCTGACAGACGCGAAGAAGAGTACAGTCCCCCTTCCTCCTATCCTTTGGCGCACTGACAACCAGTCAACCGCAAAGATAAGGGACCTCTTCCGCCTGGCCCTGGCGGGAAGGACTTAGGCCAATCCAGGTGCGCCCCCCCTACACACCCCATGTTTGCTCCGTAAACATTCATTGACCCCCAATGTGTGCATTGTGAGGGGGCGGGGCTGACGACAACCGATGCTGGACTCCCATCATTTCTATGAGAAAAAGAGGCTCCAACATCTCTAGGCCACCCTGGTGACCAGGGTAGCACTGGGGTTCTCCACGAGTCTTCTATAGCCTGAAGAAACCTCAAAACTGGACTGACCTGATTGAGGCCACTGCAAGGAGGACGCCCTGGGAAAGTGTGGGGGCCTCCAGACATAGGAGGGGGAGGCCCGCACCCGCTGCCCAGACAGAGCAACAACATTGGGGTGGGTGGCCCGTAGCTCACTGCAGCGTCTGCGCCCACCCCTAGCGTTTCCGATGGAAGACAGGCGGCAAATGATAAATCACCAGCTCCCACTCCCACCCACCCAGGGCTAACTTGTGGACAAGAAGAACTGCGTGTCACAGAGACAACTGGAACAGA
The DNA here is from genome assembly GCF_963924665.1 of Micromys minutus. Lineage (NCBI taxonomy): Eukaryota > Metazoa > Chordata > Mammalia > Rodentia > Muridae > Micromys > Micromys minutus. The sequence goes on along the minus strand of NC_137976.1, from coordinate 73,979,196 downwards.
GACAGGAGACAGGCTAGAGCCAGAGGCCTTCTGACACCAGTCAGTTCTTTACTGGGGTGTCTGAGTTCCCCAGGTACCCTTCCATAAAACCCATCTGGAAACCAGCTGAGAACCGTCCCCAGCACACTGACCCTGACTTGAGGTGTGTGCAATGCTCCTCCACCCCACCCCCAGGACCATAAATCAGCAGGGGGCACTTGGAGTAGTGCCCCCAGTAGAGTGAGGGTCTTCAGGGGTCACTGATCCTAGTGACTAGGCCTGGCCTTGGCTGTGTCTCTCCCTTCTTAAACAGCTCTTGTGGGACCTCCCAGCCCCCAACCCTTTCTGGACTATAATCTGGCCTGGAGTCCTCTATACCGTGTGGTCTCTGTAATGGCTGCACATACTTTCTGACTTCTTTTCTCAAAGACAAGAAAAGTCACAAGGCATAATGTGTCCTCCTTAGGAGAACTCGTGGGGGGTTGGGGGCTGGCCTGTCCATGGTCCTACAGAACCTGTGAGGGTCAGTAGATCCTCCTCAGTGAAGCTGTCTCTAAGGTTGTTGCTGTGTCCAAGAAAATGCTGCCCACGTCTCCTTCCATCCTATCTTCCTGTCACCCCCTCTACCTAGAGTGCCGAAGGCTGGTTAGACAAAGTGCTGAGAAATGAACCAAGTAGAGACCCCAGGAGTGAGACACATACACACACACACACACACACACACACACACACACACACACACCAAGGAGGTGTGAAGTCAGTTGCAGTACAAGAGGCTGATGAGACCCCAGGGCCAGGCTCCAAGCCGTGCAGGGCATATGCCATATCTGCGCTGCCCATTTTCCCACCCCCACAGAGCTTCCCTTGGGGCCATGTGTGGAGTTAAGGTCGCTTGTGCACTGAAAAATAAATAAATAAATAAAAACAAAAAGAACCCCCTCAAGTCAATCACTAGAGGCATCTTAGAAGAGGGACAGTGGGGGTTGAGGATGGAAGTTAGCTGTGACTCAGTGAAGGGCCAGCTCCTCCTCCTCTTACTGGGATAGCTCTCTGCAGAGATCCTGGGAGGCTCATCTAGCTGCGCTTGTCTAAGTATACCAAATGCATCAGGAGCTCTGGGCCCACCAGGCTGACCCATGTATGGCAGAAGGGTGCAAGAGCACCTTCCGAAGAAGCCAGTCTGTTCTCTCTCTACTCAGGGTGTGGCCCTGTCTCCTGTATCACACAAGACTCCCCACAGCATCTGATTTGTGTGGGTAAACCTCAGGAGCCCATTCCTTGAAGGAAAACCATGTGGGAGCTGAGGAGATTCCGTGAGATAGGGACAGGACTCCAGGCAGTGCTGGCCAGTGAAGCTGTCCAAGGCCTCTGCTGTCTGGGGCACCGGTATCTTGGTGAGGGGCTCGGGACTTCTCCTTTAAGAAGGTGCCTGCAGGCAGATAAACTCTACCTGGTGTTGGAATCTAGTACGATGGATGCGCTGGGGTTTGATGCACTGGAGTTTGCTTTGTTCCGTGCTTTGTTTATATAAAGATGCTCTAGAAGAATTCTTGCCAGTCTTCACAGACACGGGGAAGAGGCTTCTGTCTGAGCGGGACTGGGGGCGGGGCACTGACAGCACCTGTCTCAGCTCGCCTGCTGTTGCCTGTGTTAGACAGTACACTCGCTGAGGGTACCTGCGCATGTAGACTGTCATCTTCCTTCAGAAGTGCAGACTGGGCACCTAGGTGAGGAAAGCCCAGGCCATCTCCCTGTGGTGGGCTAGGAGAACACAGGGGATCATGGATAACTGTGTGAGATATGAGGCGAGACCTTTGAGGTAGTCCTGAGTTTTCTGTTTAAGGGTCTCTAGTCTGTGGACCCCCGGTTAAGGACCTGTCTGTGTCTGGTCTCAGAAATTCCTACTGAGCGAACCTATCTTTGGCAGGTACCTGTTTCAGAGTTTCTAGTCTGGGGGTTAAAAAACCCTTGTCTCCTTATTTGGGGGTACCTCGATTATTCTGTCCCTACTCCTGGACATTAGCCAACCCTTCCACCAGAATGGCTCCAAAAGACCCCACTCTCAAGCCTCTTGGGGTAAAATCAGGAAGACTGAAGCATGAGAAGCAGGAGCCCCCAGTTCCTAAGGAAGTGCAGACTAACACTCATGAAGAGAAAGCTTTGGCCTACACTCACCCACTTCCCAGCTTCACTCCCTGAACCCTTCTCCAGAGGATCCACAAAGTCCTCCTCAAGTCCTCAGGACTAGGCATCCATACTTCAGTCAGTAGCAGCAGATGGCAGGGGACAGAGACAGCCACTGGTGGCGGCAGAACTTCAAGCTGGGAGCTATTCCATGTCCTGGCATGCCACAGTCCTGGAGGCTACCTGCAAAGGGACCAGGCTGAATGACAGCCCTGACCTCCTGTTGTTATTGCCTGTTCAGTGTCCAGCTGACAGGGCTGGCTTGCCTGCCTCCCTCACCTCCAGTGCTAGTTAGGCCCCAAGAATGAAGATCCCCAAACAGGTCTGGGACATCACCTACCCTTGTCTCACGTGTCATGGTCTTGACACACCCGTTCTTTTTACCTCTGCCTTTGTCTCTCATGCAGAATGTGCTCTCATTTCCTACCACCCTCCATTGTAGGTAGGGATTCTAAGCACACATATGTGCACACACAGCCTGTAGAGAGTCCCCTTCCTTGTTTTTTCTTCTCTGGGAGAGATCACATCTCCAAGGCCATGCAGTTAGCCAAACATGTTCTGGATAGCCAGCTTCTGTCCCCAAACATGTCCTGGATAGCCAGCCTCTATGTCCCCAAACACGTTCTGGATAGCCAGCCTCTATGTCCCCAAACACGTTCTGGATAGCCAGCCTCTATGTCCCCAAACATGTTCTGGATAGCCAGCCTCTATGTCCCCAAACACGTTCTGGATAGCCAGCCTCTATGTCCTCAAACATTCTGGATAGCCAGCCTCTATGTCCCCAAACATGTTCTGGATAGCCAGCCTCTATGTCCCCAAACACATTTAGGCACAGCATTCACTATGTGTCAGGATGTGGGTGATGGCATTCAGATCCTCATACTATGGTGAGCACATGTCCCTGAGCGCACACACACACACACACACACACACACACACACACACACACGCCTCATCCTTCACCTCCAATACGCCCAGCAGGCCCTACCTTGCCACAGCACACTCCTGTATGTACACTCCTGTTTTCTCTGCCTTGTGGGCCAGGGGTGTGATCATAAATCCTACAGCTGACGACACATTTATCCTTCAGCGACTGGTGGTGTGAATTTATGGCTGTACCTCCAGGCTGGGACACCTCCGGGGGCAGCCACACCTCCAGGCCATACTTTTGGGCTTTCTTGGGTGTTATTAAGAGTGGGCCAGAAGAGGCCCTGGAACTCACACAGGGTCAGGCTTAGCTAGAAACAGAAATCTTGGGGTGTTCAGAGTGGACAGGTCAGCTCTGCCTGGGTATAAAAGGCTGAAACAGCTCCCCACTCAGGAGCCTTGTCTGCAGGGGAGGTTCTATCCATCTCCCCTCAGTCTTCCATGGAGGAGATGGGAGCAGTGTCAGGGCCCCACATACAGCACATGGGGTACACTGTGTTCCCAAAACACACTGCAGGACCTGCTAGAAACGGACATTTGGGTGAGAACTGGGGGTGGGGTCAGGGGCATTGAAGGCAGTAAGATTGCAGAGGAGGAAAGGTGCCAGTGTAGACAACACACAGAGGGCCTTCTCCCTCTGCCTCTGCCTTAAAAATATGGGTAGACTGAGGCCTAGCAGCAGCAGGTTCGAGGCCACGAAGGCATGGAGTATAGGGCCTAGAGACCGGGATTCCTGCTCTTCAGAATGTAATGTGAGGTTCATGAGTTTGGACACCCTCTTTGTCTTGCCAGATCTGGGGTAGGGTAACTGCCGGCTTTAAGGAGGAGACAGGGAGATGATGGAGCCAGCCAGGTCCTGAGGGGCCACAGCTGGGGGGGGGGGCAGGAGACTGGCTGCTTCCCCTCTGCCTGCTGTGTGTCCATCCATCTGTGAGTAGGGTTGGGTCTCTAAGGGATTCTTTGTCAGCTCCCAGGCTCCCCATCTCTGGTCTTAGCTCAACCCTCCCAGCCCCCCCCCCTGCACCGCCTGCTGTCAGGATGAGCGATGGCCGGGGCCCCTCCCCAGGCCCTCAGCCCCAGGCCTGGTTCCCGCTCATTAGCTGCTGACACTGTTTGCTTTCCTGGGGACGCCCACCGTCACAGGCCATTTCTCCTGGTACCCCTGGCCCCAGGGGCCTGCCCAGGGATTTAGGGTGCTGAGTTGCACAGAATGTCAGCACAGGGCAAGACTGGCCCTCTGAAGTGATGGACAAACGGGAAGAGAGCTATAGTTACCTGTGGGCATGAGAAGAGGTGCTAAGGGAGACCCATGGCCCTGCCCGTGCCACATAACAGGCCCACCAGAGTCTAGGCCAACCGAGGCAGCTTAGGGTCCTGTTGGTGAGGTGGGACACACAGTCTGTCTGTGGGAGGGCCACAGTGCAAGGGGGGGGCGTTGTCTAGAGACAGGTGACAGTCTCCATCTCCAGAACCTATGTTCTGTCTCTGTCTCTGGGTCTCTCCCCCATGAGATGATCACTGAGACACCAGCCTCCTGAGGAGGTACCCCACCTCCCACCTAGGGCCCCCCTGTCCTTCCCTCTAAGGACAGATCACCACTTGGGGATGCAGGTCCCAGGACCGGGCACTCCTCCCTTGGGCTCCCAGCCCAGAGTGGCCACAGCTGGGCGGCATCAGGGCCCGCAGGCCAGTGGCAGCCAGTCCTTCACTAAAAAATGTGTTTGTGATTTTGGCGGCGGGGCAGATAACGGTGACGAATGGCTTGCCTGCCCCACGGGGCCCCTGGCCCATCTGGTTTGACTTTGGTCTGTCGGCGAGTACCCTTGGGCCCCCACTCATCCACTCAAGAATACCCACGAGCAAGGCCAAAGACTGGGGTGGGCATACCCAGAGAGCCTCAGTATCCTTCTGATCATTGTCCTCTCTGTCCCCCCAATCATGTCTCATTATGGGCCTCCCTCAGATGTGCCCACCGACTGATACTGGCCACTGGCTCAGGTTTACAGGATGATGAGATGGCACAGGGCTTGTCTGCCCACCCAGACCAAGGGAAGCTGGGTAAGACAGAGGATCAAACAGATCTGAACAGAGGGAGGCAGCAGCCAGACCGGCCCTGGCACAGAATACTCATTGTCAGCGGGCATTTCTGACAGGGCTCCAGACCCTCTCGTAGTCCGTGGCCTCTGGGTCATTTGTTTCCAGGTTTCAGGAAAAGCTTCCTGGTCAGGCCTGTGCTCAGCCAAGGTCAGTGGGGTTGAGTGTGAGGCACAGTCTCTTCACACATAACTTCTCCCTTCCTCTGCTCTTTGGGGTCTCCATGGTGGCCAGACAGGTCTGGAGAGGCCATCTCTGTACGTGAGGAGTCACCATGCCACACAGACCCTGAATCTGATCACAATGCTTCAGCAAACTCCTCCCAGACCTGCCACTGCATCCCAGGAAGTAGAAAGACACGAGGGTCACCCCTGTGAGTGTGGCCAGGGGTCTTCCAGTCCTCAGAAGGCCCTGTTGAGCTCTGCCTATCCAGGACACAGAGCGTGACCAGCCTTTGTCAGGGCCCCATGGGAGTTCTGGAACACTGCTGGGTTACCTCAACTGCTCCTGCTCTGGCTGGAGACAGCTGTGGAGGAGAAGCAGGGAAAGGAGGTGTCCTCTTGGACCCCCATCCCCCTCAGCAGGTTAATCCCTCTGCCTCTGTGTCACATTGTTGAGAATTAACTTTGTTGAAATAAAAATTGGTCTTGGTATTAACTCGGCCTCCAGGATTTTCTCTGGGACCCAGAAGACTGTAGAGAGTCAAGCCCATTCCCAGAACTGGCGGCAGCTCAGGTTGCAGGGGGACCAATGACCTCCTAATCCTCTGCAAGGCTCTGACCCGCCGCTCCCTCCCCCCCCCCCAGATACTGAGCCTAGTTCCTTGGGACTGAGAAAGCTGCTTTAGCCTCTGCTTCCTCAGACCCTTACCAGGAAAGCCCAATATGGTTTTAGTATTGGGTCTCCAGGACCATCTCCGGCCCCTACCCTATTCTCATCCCTTCTCCATGCCTCTGGGTCACTGGGAACCACAATGGGCAAGCACATGAGGCTTATCACCTCCACCCCTCCAGGTTTGGTCACAACTTCATCTCTACAACCTCCCTAGCCTCAGTTTCCCTTCCTGCGAACCAGGAGGCTTGTCTGAGCTGGGGAGGTGTCGAGAAAGACTGAGCAGACAGAACGACTCGGCAGGTCCTAGGCAGCTCTTCGGGATCCAGCCAATATCACGGAGATGGCAACTGAAAGAAAACCCCTAGACCTCAGGAAGGCAGACAGCCTAGCACGCTGCTGTGGCTAGGATCTTCTGAGGGACGGGGCATCAGGAGCACGCAGCCCCTGGGTGTCTCTGTATCATCGGCTGGCTCTGCAGGTTATGATCCCTTGTTGCCACACAGGTTAGGACAGGATCGTGCCATCTAAAGCTCCCAGAGTGCTGCTCCTGAGATGACAGCAGCCATGAAATTCAGATGCAGATGTCCCTCAGAATCCAGCATGCAAGTCATTTTGGATCCCAACTACCCACGGATGCTCAGCCTTTACCTATCTCTGCACACCTGAAACCAGGTCCTGGTCACTTGTAACAGGTGCTTCAGTGTCATTTCTCTGTAGATAGTTGTTTGTGGAGTAATGAGAACAAACAAACCCCTGTGTTTAGCTCAGATGCTGTTTAACTATTTCCTTTTGGGGGACTGGGGCTCCATGTTTGTCCTCCATCATTAACTACACCCCGAGCATTTGTTTTTGTACGCGGGGCCTCAGTACATGTCCAGGCTGGCCTGGAATGTGTGATCCTCCTGTCTCAGCCAATGCTGATGCTGGGATTACAGTCCTGTAACATCAGGCTTTACCTTTTAAAATAGTTTTAATCTCTGATAGGTGGAACCCACAAGTTAGAACCAGGACTGGCTGTTTCAGCAGAGGTACGAATCTATGGGCAGCTGCTTCCAGAATGAACTGTTGAATGATATATTCTCTCTCTCCTTTTCCCTCCCCTACCCTTCAGTCCTTCCCTCCTGCCAACTCTTGGGGAGCTGTTGAGTCCCCTAAGAAACCTCTAGTCTTTATAGTCTACACTGGTGAACCCAAGCCTGAGAACTTGGGGGTGAAGCCCTGCCAACCTGACTAAAGGCAACACCCCTGACTGGTGGTCTTCTAGAAGCCTGGTGGGACCAAATCCCAAGCAGTGTGTTTGGGGGCGGATACAGTCTGGGAATGGCTTGGGCTGGGGGCCTGGGAATGAAAGTGGTAGCTGGGGGGGACATGCAGGAGTGGACCCAGCTGTTGCAGCCTGGCTCCAATTCCCGCTCTGCATGGTAGAGAGTCCCTAGGGCCAAGGCTGGTGGTCTGTCTGAGAGAGAGTGGGGGTGTGCGGGGGCTGTGCCTTCCTCCCGGCAGTGGTCTCTGGGGCATCAGGAGTAGGAGGAAGTTGCTTTCATGTTGAGGGACAGAGCAAGCTGTTGGGAAGATTCTCTTAGCCTGAGATTGTGTACAGCAGGTCTCCCAGCTTTTAAATACCTGCATCTCTATAGCTCTTAATTACATTCTCAGCTGGCACCTGTGCCAAGCTCCTACATGTTCTAAGAAGTGGAGCAGCCTTCCCTCTGTCCCTTGTCTGTACCCCAGAGGCTCCCTTATATACCATTAACCAGGTACCAGCCAGTACCACCCAGATCTTTGAGCCAATGAGCTCTCCACCAGAGCTATCTGTAAACTCCTACTCACCCTTCAAGACCCTGTGCAATGTGCCTGTTGCTTGAAAGTCACTAGGAATGCTAAGCCTGGTGTCATTTCTTCCCAGTGCCTCTTGTCTGATAGAAGGCTACACACAGGCTTAGGGTACACAGTGCTTCGTCTAACTCATCGTTAGCCGAAAGTATCATTGGGTCCTGTGGAATCAAGCTTGAGCTATGCCTCGATCTCGAGACTGTCAGGGCATAGCCTCCACCAGGGCAGAGAGGACAGAGGGGCCTGGAAGACGCTGACGTGGGCTGGTGAGTGGGAGGCTGCCCCAGCATGGAGTGGGGGCCCAATCAGCTTACCCACAACATTTGCCCGGCTTCAGTAATGGGGCGGAGCCAGAAGGGAATCTTACTCTCAGAATCCCTCCTGCCTGCTGCCAGCCCCCAGGGAAACCCGCCATGCAGGAACCTGATATTTTAAGACTTAAAGCAAATGTTTCTGGGGCCCTGAGCTGCACCAAGGCGCCCATTCAGCCTCATGGGGGCAGGGCCGGCACGGAAGAGCAGACCCCCACCTGCTGCTCTGTTCCCTGGGTGGCAGTTTCTGACAGCAGGGAGCACTGAGTGCAAGAAAGTCCTTGAGCAGCAGGGAGAAAGGCCTGTGGGGCTTGCGACCTCATGGTCTCTCTCCCAGGTGTCCATGCCCAGGCAAGGCCATCAGAAATCTTGAATCCACTCTGGACCAGGACCAGATGTACAACCAGCTGCCCAACCGAGGCACCACCAGGGTGAGCACTTTCATGCCCAGGGTTTTGAGCAGAGTCTTTCCATCCAGTAAGGAAAGATTTGAGGTCCACTGGTGACCTGTCTGGATTACAGGCATGAACGTAGTATTCTGTGTGCTGCTTGTGATGCACAGTGACAGAAACACAGGACAGGATTCTTCCCCTCATGGGCAGAAAGAATTCCCTGTCCCAGGGACCGCCCCCCCACCCAAGTTCACCTCCCTTCCAGCCAGCCTTGAAGGTTAGAACATAGCGTACAGGGAGGTCAGTGCGTGCCAGGCAGTCGGAGTTGTGCGGGGACAGTCAAAACTTAAGAGTCTGATCTTTTGGATGTTTGTTTGAGAAAGGGTCTCACTGTGTAGTCCAGGCTGGCCCGGAAGTCACAGAGGTCTGCCCGCCTTTGCCTCTGGAGCTCTGGGATTAACAGGCGTGCACCACCAATGCCAGCAAGGATCTTAAAGTATGTTCCAGGACTGGTCCAGCTGGGAATACAGGGGCACACCGTGAGAGGAAGGCTACCCTGGGGTCCTTTTAGGGGGAATCATACTAGCAGGTTCAGCTGTCCCGACCACGGTCCTCAGATACGGGTTTCGTGATTGGCAGAGCTCACACTTACCCTTAAGTCATGAGCCTGTCACAGCTCTTCTTGGGCAATTTTCACCATTTTACAAATGGAGAAACTGAGGTCCTTGAAAGAGAGGACAGCCTTTCTGGAATTCCCAAGTCAACCGAGCCGTGTGCTCACCCTAACTCTGCTCTGACCCGTAGCCTGCAGGCGACAGAGCTCTAGATAACTGGGGTAGAGGGACACTCCCTGAAGAGAATCCTAGCATCCACACCGGCCTGTGGGGCTCCTGGCCAGTCTGAGCTCAACCTCCCACAAGCTAAGACATCACCACTGAGCTCACCGGCCGGCTCTGCTGCCCTCTGTTTTTTTGTTTCTTCGTTTTTTAAAAGATTATTGTGTATACAATGTCCTGCCTACATGGATACTTGCACACCAGAAGGGGGCATCAGATCCCATTACAGATGGTTGTGAGTCGCCATGTGGTTGCTGGGACTTGAACTCAGGACCTCTGGAAGAACAGCCAATGCTCTTAACCTCTGAGCATCTCGCCAGCCCTGCTGCCCTCCTTTCACATTTTCACAGCCTGCCAAGTTTGACTGTCCCTACATCTGCCGAAGGGATCCCTCACCTCTGTGTCCCCGAGAGTGCCTACCAGTATCAGCACCTTGCTGTGAGGGTGCACACTGTGTGTGTGTGATGTATGGTGTGTGATGTATGGTGTGTGATGCACACTGTGTGTGTGATGTATGGTGTGTGATGTATGGTGTGAGATGAACACTGTGTGAGATGCACACTGTGTGTGTGATGCACACTGTGTGTGTGATGTATGGTGTGAGATGCACACTGTGTGTGTGATGTATGGTGTGTGATGCACACTATGTGTGTGATGTATGGTGTGTGATGTATGGTGTGTGATGCACACTGTGTGTGTGATGTATGGTGTGTGATGTATGGTGTGTGATGCACACTGTGTGTGTGATGCACACTGTGTGTGTGATGTATGGTGTGTGATGTATGGTGTGAAATGAACACCGTGTGTGTGATGTATGGTGTGTGATGCACACTGTGTGTGATGTATGGTGTGAGATGCACACTGTGTGTGTGTGATGTATGGTGTGTGATGTATGGTGTGTGATGCACACTGTGTTTGATGTATGGTGTGTGATGTATGGTGTGAAATGCACACTGTGTGTGATGTATGGTGTGAGATGCACACTGTGTGTGATGTATGGTGTGTGATGCACACTATGTGTGTGATGTATGGTGTGTGATGTATGGTGTGTGATGCACACTGTGTGTGTGATGCACACTGTGTGTGTGATGTATGGTGTGTGATGTATGGTGTGAAATGAACACCGTGTGTGTGATGTATGGTGTGTGATGCACACTGTGTGTGATGTATGGTGTGAGATGCACACTGTGTGTGTGTGATGTATGGTGTGTGATGTATGGTGTGTGATGCACACTGTGTTTGATGTATGGTGTGTGATGTATGGTGTGAAATGCACACTGTGTGTGATGTATGGTGTGAGATGCACACTGTGTGTGATGTATGGTGTGAGATGCACACTGTGTGTGATGTATGGTGTGTGTGATGCACACTGTGGCCTCCGGGCTCCCATCTGAAACTGGTGTAAGAGTAGCTGGAAGGAAGGTGGGGCAGCACCCACGTTGGCCTCTGCTGCCCTGTTCCCTACCCTGGGGACAGATGCTATCCACAGACTACGGTCTGGCCAGTTGCACGGAACTTTGAACTCATCACAGGCCAGAACTTTGTGGTGTCTGAGGTCACACCTCTGATGATCTGGAACCGGGAAAGTACCCACAGGAGCTTATGCCTACAGAGCCCCAGACTGGAAGCCAGGTAGGTGTCCAGGAGGAGGAAGTGGGACCCTCTTGGTTCCCTTCAGAGGAACACAGAGGACAAAAGCCCCACAAGCACCAAGCAGAGGAGACTGGATTAATTAGGACTCCTAAGGCCACTGGGTCAAAAGGTTCCCAGACCTGAGGCCCTCCCAGAGACCCTACCTCCAGGGCACCACTGGGAGACAGATAGCTCAGAGTGGAAGGTAAGGGTACCAGGCAGTGGCAGCACCCGGCCCCACCCCTCCCCCATGCACACCCTGTCAGAGCCCCTTCCCTTGTGTCTAGGCCCCTGGCCCCACTTGCACACCCAGACTCCAAACTGGAAAGACGGGCCGAAGAACAAACAAGTTCATACCACAGTCCCTACCCAGGCCTGTATGGGCAGGGCCAGGAGCTGGGGCTTCCTCTTTTTGGGGTCCCAGGAGCCTAGTGAGAGAGACAGACTACCCATCCTTGTGGTTCATTCTACCTGCCAGCCCCTGTCCACTCTCCCTTAGGAGAGCACCCTGGAAAGCAGGCGCAACTGCACCATCATTCCCCTTGCTCATCTCTTGGGAAGAAGCTGCCCATCACAGGGCTGTCCGAGAGATGTCAGAAGGTCACTGAAGCTAGACAAACAGAACCAACTCCTCAGGATTCTTCTCAGACCATAGTCCCCGTGGATCCTTCCTAAGGCTTAATTGTGGCACTCAGACACGTGGCGTGTATAGGGCTAGGCACATTCTAGAGACTGGACAAACACCTGCTACTCAATAAAGAAACCCTTCAGAGCAGCCAGGGCACGCTGAATGATTCAGCCTGCTCTTGCCGTCTGCATTTGCTCCTGAAGTGTCCGTTGAGACCTCTAGATCATGCTGTGCCATGTGGCCGAAGAGAGCCTTGGATGGGCATGCACTGGGCTTGGGAGGCAGGCCCTGACAAGACCTAGAGTCCAGGATGCTGCCGGAGAGAGGACATGGGTGAGCCAGGCTGCACTGCTTTAGAACCCCAGTCCCAGTCCAGTGACACAGAGCTCAGAAGACCTACTTCCAGTCTGGAGGCTGGAGAACAAGTCCCGGTACACTGGCCAAGCAGTGGAGGTGGCCAAGAGGCTCAGGGTGGCCAGGAGAAGCAGGGGCTTTGGGGAGCTATCATGGAAAAGGGTGAGGACAAAATCACAGGGTAGCAGGGGGCTTGAGGTAGAGGGGTCAGAAAGCTCCAGAATAAAGGACAGAGGAGCACCGGGCTTCACATATGCTCAGTGGCAGCCCTTGAGATCAGGATGTGGCCAGCCACAGTGGCCAGGCCAGGCCAGATTACTGCTGGGTGTCCATTCTTCCTAAGAACCTGTCAGCAGCCTAGACATAGGGCATTGGTGAGCCGGAGAGACGGGCACCAGGCTGTCCTGTGAGGACACAAAGCTCCACCCTCAATCTTGCCACCGGACACTCACATGACCTGTGACTGGCTGCCAGCCTGCCCACCCACCCTGCTGCCAATCACAGTGACTATCCTCCTACCACACCTGCTCATGGCTGACAGAGGTCTCTATTCCCGGCCAGCCGCCTGGTCGGGTTATATTTAGGCCTCAGGGGTGGTGCTGAGCTCCTGACCCCCTCTTGGGGCCCAGAGCAGGGGCAGCTGGAATGGGCTGACGGCTCAGGCAGAGTGCTGAGGTCTTGTTACTGCCTGCGTGGCCGGTCCCCCAGCGCCTCTGTTCCTTAGCTAGTGGGCAGACAGAGGCCTGGGCTCTGGCTGCGCTTCATGTGGAAAGTGAGGTGGAGCAGGGACTGGGGTCTGATTCACTCATGGACCTTGGGTGTGATGGCTGTGGAAATTCAGGAAATCCAGGCCAGGGTACAGGAGGACAGCTAGTGGCTGGGCGCGGTGCAATTGCTCCTTTTTGGAGCTTCCTGAACCCTTCCAGGGGACCCTGAACCCCAGGCCCTTTCCCAGGCTGTCTCATAGGATGCTGCTAGGCAGGAAATGATCCCTCACAAATCACACCGCTTCTGCTAGTACACAGACACTGTGATATTTGGGCCTTAGACCTGACTCTTCTACCAGCCTGAGCCAGACCCCGGGTTTCCTGTCCCCATGCTGGCACGGAGGAGTGGTGTGTTCCATCCTACACTGGTAGATAGGACTCTGAAGACTCCAGACTGGAGGGCTTCCCTGTGAGACTCTTCATCTTGCTATGTGGCCCAGACAGAGGGGATATGATTGGGTTCCTGTGCTGGGTCCCGAGCCATCTCCTGTACTCCTGCGCGCATGCTCAGCTCTGGAATCATCTGCCGCTGTATTAGTCACGCTCGGTAGAGAAACAGAGCTGGTAGGGTGAATATGTTCATGCACATATAGTTCAAAAATAAATATACTGTTAATTAAATCAGCTTACTGCAAAATAGTAGCAACAGCTGCTCCACACCTGAGAGGCTAGGTGCCCCAGCAGAGGAAGCAGTGTCTGTCACACACTGGAGAGGGTGACAGCCTGGAATGTCCACCCTTGGCCAGGTACCTCAGCAGTCCTAGTCTGAGGCTGCTCACCTGGAAATTTCCAGAACTGCTGATCCTAGTTCATAGGGGTAGCCTGGAAACACCACTTCTGCCATCAGGGGTAGCCTGGAAACACCACTTCTGCCATCAGGAGAAGAAGCAGTGGCAGCAACAGGGCAAATCCACTCTGGGGGGAAATCAAGACCCTGAGCAGAAGGCACCACCCACTCTGGGGAGGCAGGTCTTCCCTCTTCCCACATCAATTGAAGCCTGCAGGACAGTTCTTCAGGTGGGGCTTCTTCTCAAATGATTGGGGGTGGGGGAGACAGGGTTTCTCTGTGTAGCCCTGGCTGGCCTGGAACTCACAGAGATCTGCCTGCCTCTGCCTCTGAGGTACTTTGATAAAAGGCCAGAGTGACCACATCCTGCTCAAATAATTCTACTTTGCAGCAAGTTGTCATTAAAACAGTCTGTCTCCTCGGGAGCCATGGTACTCTGCCCTCCTGAGTCTGGCGACCTGTGAAAGCAACAGCTCTACAGAACGTTCCCTCCCTGCCTTGAACTCACAGGTCTGGTCAGGGAACACCATCCCGCCTAACAGTCAGTTTCGGCTTGGGTGGGGCTGCTCAGAGCTCAGTGCTCTCCTCTCCCCAGCTTCCTGCCCTGTTGACCCAGGATCTGAATGAATGTCTGGGTCCCAGTCTTAACAGCCCCCCATCACAGGAAACACATCACTGGGGACTGTGGGACCTCAGACCATGCAGAAGGCATTGAGGGCAGGTCCAAGGGCTCTTGCCGGAAGTGGCTGCCCTGCCCTCGGAGGTTCAGGAAGTAGGGGTCTCAGAAGCTTCCTCTGGGCCAGACCGCCTCCGTGAAGCTGGGCAGCAGAGGGTCAGAGGCCTGGCTGCAGCTGGGTGGCCTATATGTATCTGCTGGGAAGTGAGGATGGGGGTGGGTCCCTTGCGCTCCCACAGGTGACCAGAACCGGAAGACTCTGAGCCCAGAATGATCAGAAGATGGGGGAGGGGCTCTGGAGCGCATGTACCCACCTCAGCCTGGCCTGTGTGCTTCCTGCCAGACTGGTCTCAGTCTCAGTTTACCCATCTGTGCAGCAGCGTCTCCATCACTATGCCGAGGGCCAGAGAAGCTGACATGGAACTAGAAACTTTACAAGTTGCTAGGTCTGGGAGACATGTCAGCCCAGGCCCTGCTCCTGATGTGCTCACACCAACATCTTCCACCCACACCCCCTCCCCAGAACCCCTTCCCCAGGACTGAGCTCCACCCCCCCACCCCACCCCCCGCCCAAGCCCCATCCCATAATCACAGTACTACTAAACCTGCTTGGGCTCTACCGGGGCCTGGGCCGTGTGTGTTCACATGTGCAGCTGTGAGTGCAGGCAAAGGCTTGTGGGGGAACCTCAGTCCAAAAGGCCAAGAGCGCTCTGGGGCAACAGTGGGAGCTGGGCCTTGAAGGACCACACTAACTTGTCCCTCGCTTGAAGCAGGGACCTTGAATAGAACTCAGAGCCCACTGGAGTGGGCTCCAGGGAGGACCCTGGTTATCCCCCTTGAAGAGTCTCAGAATGGACGGAGCCAGCACCTCAGCTCATACTTGTTCCTGTGTGTCTGAGCTGGCCTGGCCCACACATGACGAGTAGCTGTCCGTCAGCACGGCCAGCCGCTTTGGCCATCCATCAGCAGCCACAGGAGGAGCAGCCTGTTTGTTTTGCCAGATCTGTGCCGCTCCCTGGGGCGGGGCCAAAGGAAATGCCATTTTCTGCCTGGGGTGCAGGGTGGACAGCAGGAGGGGGGTAGGCAGATAGCAGGAGGGGTGGGAGAGCCAGGGGCAAGGCCAGGCTGGGATATGGGAGGACCCCTAGCTAATCCAAGTTCCATGTAGATGCCCACAGTCTTACCCTGTTCTGTCCCTTCTAGAACCAGAATGGGTGACGCCAGGATCTCCTGTTCCCATGGTGGCTGTCTTCAGCCAGGTCACTCACCCCTGTTCCTGGCCACTGGGTAGAGCAGACTCAGGTGTCAGCTGCCACCAGTTGGGGGGTGTCTTTGTATCTGAAATCCAAGATGCTTGATCCTAGCTGTCTACACTGGCATGGGAGCTACTCTGGGGACGGGGACTGAGACAAAGACTAAATGTTTTGGAGAGGTGGGGCCTACCAGGAGATTTGAAGCTCCTGGCCAGTGCCTGGGAGGCGTCCAGCCTTAAAGTCCCAGCAAAGGATACATGAGGTTACACTAGAAGACACATGCAGTGAGGAGGCGTCTGCTATCCAGGAAGCTAGTATGCAGACCCTGGAACAATGTCTGCAGCGTCCACACTTGCTAATTCACCAAACCACCATTTGTATTAAATGAAGATTGGGCTCTACAGGTGTCTGCCTCTGCGGTGTATGGAGCAAGTGTTATTTAGTGTGCTGATGTTCAATGCGTGTGTGTGTGTGTGTGTATGTGTGTGTGTGTGTGTGTGAATGCATGTGTGTGTGTGAATGCATGTGTGTGTGAATGCATGTGTGTGAATGTGTGTGTGAATGCATGTGTGTGTGTGAATGCATGTGCGTGTGTGTGAATGCATGTGTGTGTGTGAATGTGTGTGTGTGAATGCATGTGTGTGTGTGAATGCGTGTGTGTGTGTGTGTGTGTGTGAATGCATGTGTGTGTGTGAATGTGTGTGTGTGAATGCATGTGTGTGTGAATGTGTGTGTGTGAATGCATGTGTGTGTGTGAATGTGTGTGTGTGAATGCATGTGTGTGTGTGAATGCGTGTGTGTGTGTGTGTGTGTGAATGCGTGTGTGTGTGTGTGTGTGTATGTGTGTGTGTGTGTGTGTGTGTGTGTGTGCTGTGCATGCAGCACATAGGAGACCAGAAAAGGATATTGGATCCTCTGGAACTGATACAGACAGTTAGGATGTATGATTTGGTGCTGGGAACCCAACTCTGGTCATTTGCAAGAATGAGTTCTCTTAACTGCTGAGCAGCTCCTCAACCATGTCGTTCTTGAAATGGTTGTTGAGCTATGGGCTGGGGGTGGTGTGTGTGTCTCTGTGTGTGTGAGTGTGTCTGTGTGTGTGTGTGTGTGTACAACATACACTGATATCTGTGGGGGTTTGAGGGTGTTTGTCTCTTGAAGATGAGATCTTACTGTGTCACTTGGTCAGATGTTGAACTTCTGGGCTCACGTGACTTCTTAGCTCAGGCCCTGGGAAGCCAGGACTCTTGTTTCTGTGTCCAATCTGGGATAGTCTATCTTCCTTCCTTTCTTCCTTTTTTTCTTCCTCTCTTTCTTTCTATTGCAATGTTGAAATCCATCTTAGTCCCTCCGTGTGATCATACCGCACAGTGCCAGTGCTGGGCCAGTGCTGGGTAACCGGGACAGTCTCTGTTCCATAAAAATGAGATCCAGAGCCCATGACGTCTTGGCAGGCATTGATGAGTCTGCTCCTGGAGCAGATGCTAAAACAGGGACCAGAGTTGGACCAGTGTCCTCGAGATGGTTCTGTTGCTAGGATGCAAAGCTAAGAAGGGCTGGAGTCAGGATGATGCCTGTTCCCTTAGCCCCCATGACTCTGTGCACTACTGCCCACAGGAAGGAGGGCTTTCAGGAAGCCACCTCTCCATGCAAATCTTTCAGAACATTCTTCTCTTCGACATGGTCTGCTTTGATTGACATGAACTCAGTCTTATGATAGCTCTGCAGGTGCCTACCCTGTTTCATCTTACCAAACTAAAAACTACTGTCAAAAACACAGACAGCAGAAGGGGCTGGAGAGGTTGCTCAGTGGTTAAGAGCGCTGACTACTCTTCCAGAGGTCCTGAGTTCCATTCTCAGCAACCACATGGTGGCTCACAACCATCTGCAATGAGATCTAATGCTCTTCAGGTGTGTCTGAAGACAGCTACAGGGTACTCACATACATAATATAAATAAATCTTAAAAAAAAAAAGCACAGGCAGCAAAGGTGAATAGGAGTGATGTCACTAAAGTAGAGAGGCTAGTGTACAAAAAAGCCCAGAGTAGAACACAGGGTACCTGTACTTCTCTATGGAGGGAGCAGAGCTCAAAGAGCTCAACAGCCAAACCAAACTGCCACTCAGACCCTCCACTAGCTCCCCGAAAGCCCCTTGGAAGGCTAAAGAGAGGGGTGGGAATGTGGCTCAGTGTATCAAGCATGCATGAAGCCCCAGGTACCATTTCAAGGACTGCAGTGCTACTAGGCACACCTAAAACCCAGCACATGGGAGGTGGGGACAAGGGGAAGATCCAGGTCTCCATCCTTAGCTACATAGCAAATTCCACACCAGCCTGATACACAAGAGATCCTGTCTCAAACAAACAAGCAAACACGCTGACTAGATACTTCTCAAAAAAGACAAACATGTGGCCAGTATCTCTAGCACCAAACACTCACATTAAAGGATATGGAGAAAGGAGTCCCTTCCATACTGGAACAGAGTGAAAACTAGTCCAGTTGGGCATTGACAGTGCATTCTTTGAATCCCAGCATTCAGAAGGCAGAGGCAGGCAGATCTCTGAGTTCAAGGCCAGCCTGGTCTACAGAGTGAGTTCCAGGACAGTCAGAGAAACACTGTCTGGGGGGAAAAAAAAGTCTATCCATTAGGGGAAACAGTCTGAAGTTTCCTTTAAAAAAATGAAGACTTAAGGTCCCATTTAATTCATTAGTCTTTAACCAAAGGACATGCAAGAGGTGCTGTCTGCATGCTCCTGTGTATAACGGCATTGTCCATGATGGCCCAAACATGGCAGGAAGTATTCACGAATGACGAACATAAAAAGAAAATGTAATGGTGTACAGCTCCGCCATTAAAAACATTATTTATTATATATGAGTACACTACAGCTGTCCTCAGGCACACCAGAAGAGGGCATCAGATCTCATTACAGATGATTGTGAGCCATCATGTGGTTGCTGGGATTTGAACTCAAGACCTCTGGAAGAGCAGTCAGTGCTCTAACCACTGAGCCATCTCTCCAGCCCCCACCATTAAAAATCTTGAGATCCAGGCTGCACTTGGTGGTGCTCGCCAGCACTTTAGATATGGAGACAATATAGTTAATAATTCATGGTCATTGCCGGTTACACAAGCAACTCAAGGACAGCGTGCAGTACTTGAGACCCTGTCTCATAGCACACTGGGCTGGGTAGAGAGATAGCTCATTCAGTTAAGTGTTTGCTGCGCAAACATGGAGATCTGAGTTCAGTCCCAACACTCAAAACTTTAAAAAGTGGGTGCTGGAGAAACGGAGACAGGAGAATCGTTGGAGCTCAGTGACCAGCCAACCTGTCTTCATTGGCAAGCACTGGGTCCTGTGAGAGACCCTATGTCAAAAAATGAGGTAGATGGCCCTTGAGGAGCATGCCTAAGGTTGACCTCTGACACTGACATTCACACACATACACATGCACGCATGGATGTGCACCTGTGAACACAGGCAAACACACACACTCTTCTGTACACATACAAGTAAATAAGTAAATAAACAAACAATCACAATCTCCATTTGCCAGAGCAGAATGCTAGGGAATGCTGTATGAAGAGACAAGTCAGTACAAGAAGACAGATTCTACATGTTCTCACTCACAGTCTAAACGATTATCTCCTAGAGAGTAGAATTCAGGTCGTCGGGACCCAGGGAGCTGAGGGGGAGCTGGAGGCATGCTGATCAGGACACGTGGTTACAGTCAGACAGGAGAGGGTGAAGGGACCTTCAGGGTAGCAAAGTACTTTGGGATAACTATAGCTCATAAATCATATTCTTGAGGAATGCCAGAAGAGCAGATATTTAAGTGTCCTAGAAACATCATATAACTCTTCAAGGCCATGCCTTCGCTGTCTACATCTGACAATTTCCACAGTGCACATATACACACTGTATTGCACATGAGAAACACACACATCCTTACCTGTGGATTTAAACAGTAAATAAGTTTAAAAACTCTAAATGTAACAAACAAACAAACTCCAACTGCTCAGAGCAAATGTTTTGAAAGTATGCAGTTGCAAAAGTGCCCTATGAGGTGGTGTGACAGACATCCAACTGGCCATGCAGGACTCCAGTGGGAGCCCTGAGCTAAACCCGAGGCCCCTCTTCTGTGCTGATTCTGGGGCAAGAAGACCCCATGGGCTGGTCCTGTCTCTACTGGAGCAAAGGGTGACTTCCCTGTATCCACAGGCCACACAGCCCCAGCTCCACCTCATAAGAATTGCCTTAACTGGCCTCAGGGGCCACTCACCAAGACATCCAGTCCTTTTTGACACTCCTCAGATGTGAGCCCTGTTCCTAGCCTTGGTATCTTAGGGATCTTGAGCTAGCCCGAAAGGAAACGTGAAACACTACTGGCAAATGCTGTGTGGGAAGAGCTGTCCTGGCAGTCCCGGGGAGCAGAGCATGACAGAGCCCAAGGCCCCTCCGCTGCAGGAGATTAATCCCAAGACCGGCTCATCTGACCATGACAGCAGGTCGGAGAACCCAGTGGGACCTAGGGCCAGGGGCTTAGTCCACATGGGATCCAGGACCTAGGCAAACACAGAAATCCACATGGTGTCATCCAGGAGCTCCTGCCCAGCCTGTTCCCTTCTGGCATATCAAGGAGTGCTACCTCAGTTTCCCCCAGTGCCCCTTGACCTCTGGCTTCAGTGGGTACCCTGGCTCTTCCCAAAAGCCTCAGGGCCTGCTTGTTCCCAGTGAAGCATGAGACAGCCTGGCGCCTGCCCACCCACACACTGTGGGTGGCTTCTTGTCACTGGGTCCTGGCAGACACCATAGAGGGAGGGGCTAGACCGTCTTCAGGGCATCAATAGAGGCTCCTGTCCATCTGTCTGTCTTCCTAGGACAGCTGGTATAAACTACGCACAGAAGGATAGTGCCTCTATGGTGCCTGTGACCCTCCATCCCTACCATCTAGCCAGCTCTACTCACCTCCTTTCTGCCTCAGTGTCCCCATCTCTGGGAGGATCTCCTGGGAAAAAGAAAACCGACTAAGTAGTCCCAGTGTTGAGCAGGGGAAGCTTGGGGGGGTGGTCCATGACCAGAGGTCCTCTCCCCTCCGTGTATCAACCTCACACCATCTCAGAACTTCAACAGTTTAGTGGGGACCCACATGGGGTAGTGGCTTCTACCGAAACAGAATGAACCCAGTCCCTACCCTGCCTTGAAGACCCCTGTGCATGGTTGTATGACAGGTTCTCCCAGCTGAGAAAACCTTTGTAACAAAATGTGTGGTCTCTAAGGCAGAGCCAGCTTAGCCCAGGGATGCTCCTGGGTACTAGTACTGGCTAGGGAGAAGGCAATACAGAAGGGCTCTGGCCTGGGGCCCCTGGGCTGTCAGGCCAGTTCCCTGCCCCACAGCTGTCTCAGCTCCCATCTCCCCCACCCGCCCCAGGATTCCTATTTCACTGAAGAGATTAAGACCACCTGGCAAGGGCCCCCTCCTGATAGCCTGCCCTGGCCCCAGCCCCCCCAGCTCTGTAGCCCCTCCCCAACCCATCTTTCCCACCCCCACATTCCCACAGAGCCTCTACACCCTGGTCTACTGTGGCCCCAACACCACTGCCACCTGATGGCTGCCTTGAGTCACCTCAACATGAAGCCAGGCCATCCCCCACCGTACAAGCCCCAGCCACCTACCATGCTACCTCAGCCCAGGCAGCCACCAGCAGCTGTCCTGTTGTGGGTCCTGTTGACTGACTGCGCAGACTCCTGCCATTATCAGCTAATGGTTGAGGGGCAGGACTAGTTGGTGCTATCCTGGTGAGGTTCTGAGCTTGGGTCCAGCCCAGCAGGCCTGGAACCTCAGTCAACGCAGACTCAGGCAAATGCAGGAAGAACCTTTTTAGCTCTGGGAACCACAGCTCTGGGCTCCCCCATTTGTTTGTTTTTGAGAAATTCCAAACTAGCTCAGCAAAGCCCCAGAGAAGGGATTTGTCAGGGTGGGGCTGGGCCACTCTCTTGGACCTGAAAAATCCAGGCTGCATTGTTACTTAGGGACCAATGGAAACTGAGCAAAAGGCCTTCCTGGGGTGTACCCCTGGGCCTCTCTCCCAATCTCAGGCCAGACTTGAGCAGTGAGATGCAGACAGTTGTCATCTCAGACTGCTGAGGGACCAGCTGGGCCACAGGAAGTGACATCAGCAGAGGAGCTGAGAGAGAGGTGCCATTGAGCTTACTGCCCATTTTCCAGGGTCTCTGGCATTCTTCCCATTGTGGCCAGGTGACAACACAGAGACCAGAGGCCCAGCACAATGTCACCATGTGCTTTCACCTCACAGGTGGGCCACATCACCCGTGTGGCCCTTCCATACTAGAAAGACAAGAAGATAGGCCCACTGTCTCAGGGAGCCCCTGTCCTTCCCTTTCCTTTGGGACAGTGTAGCATGCCTTTCCCACATCAGCATGGGTGCTACTAGCAGGGCTGGCAGGACTTGTCCCCCACCAGGGAGTCTCTGTATCTCTCATGCTGTGTCCAAGCCTCTGTTCCCAACGCCCATAGTAGCACTGGCTCCCCTCTGGCCTGTGACAGAGGGGCTCCTCTGCCCTTTTACCCTCCCTGCTGTGTGACAGCAGCATCTTTCTGCCTGTGACAGGCTGGACAGCTTAATCTCCAAGCTAGTGGGAGCTTCCTGAGAAAGTAGAAACAGGGAGAGGATGGAGATTTGCCTGCATGAGCTCTGGACACACAGGCTCAAAACATCAGGCCAAAATTTCTGGCCAAAGCCCATGCCAGTGGGGAAGTCAAAGCCCTGGAAACAAAGGGCAGAGAGGACAGAGAGAGGTAAGTCCTTAGGAGAAAAAGCTTCACCACAAATTTAGGAATTTCTCTAAGCAATTCAGCTGTGAGTATAAGGATATGAAATGTTTAAAGATTTATTAACTTATTATATTATGAGTACGCTGTAGCTGTCCTCAGACACACCAGAAGAGGGCATCAGATCTCATTATGGTTGCTTGTGAGCCACCACGTGGTTGCTGGAATTTGAACTCAAGACCTCTGGAAGAGCAGTCAGTGCTCTTAACTGCTGAGCCATCTCTCCAGCCTGGAGGATATGAATTAACTTCCTACTTCTCAGAAGGAAAAAAGAAAAAGAAAAAAGAAAAAAGAAAAAAATCCAAGTTTAGTTGGGCATGTGGAAAATACCTCCTCCAGTTCCAGCGTTCAGGTGGTGGGGACAGGTGTGAGCACTCAAGCCACCGTGGCTTCACAGAGAGCCTCTACCTCAAACAAAAGCAAAGGGTCCTCTCTTGGGGGACAACGGAGACTGGTGGCTCTTGCAGAGGGCCTGGGTTCAAATCCTAGAAACCACATGGTGGCCCACTGTAGCCTGTAAGTACAGCTGTCACAGGAGAGCTGACCCACCCTTCTGAGCAGACAGCTCACACAAACACACAAAGATACACATGCATGTACACAAATAAACTAACTCTATTGAAAAGTGTTCTCTGTGTGTTCATTATCTATAAGGAAAATGACATATGGAATAAGTACCAGGAGCCTAGGCCTTCAATACTGCTTTACCAACATGCCAGACAGGACTAACAGCACCTTCCAAGTAGATTCGTTCAAAAGGGTGTCTTTGCTGCAGTGCTCCCCTGGGATACTCTTTAGTGCATAGTGTTGGGGACACTGACCAGGACAATAAACCCTTCCCCCACAAGCCATCCCCTGACTGTTACCTTTAGCAAACAGTCGATATGAATGGACTGGTATATTTAATTCTTCCCTTTCTGCACAGCAGCAGGTCCTACAAGGGCCTTGTCAATCATAAGTCTACTCAAATTTCCGAAATGTGTGTCATTGTTAGTGAAGACCAGTTCCAGCCACCTATGTGGGTGGTAAGCCTGCATGTGTGACCAGTGTATGTGTGCACTCTGGGCAAGTGTCTGCATGTACAGTGTGAATGTGGGCATGTACCTGTGCACACATGTCTTTGTTCCTGTCCAGTTCTGTGCATGAAGACAGCTATGCCAGTGGTGGCATACGTTAATGGTGTGCTCACATGTGTGAGCATGGGTACCCATATATGTATTCATGTTCAAATAAGTGCTTCCAAGTGCTCCTGTGTATGTGGCAGCATGCATTGTCGGGGTGCTCTGCAGACAAGAGGAATCTTGCAGGATTTTTGGCAAAGCCTTCTGGCCGTTCACCCTGAGTCAACACACCTTAGAGTTAGCTGTCTTCTTTGGACAGTGCGGTACCTCCTGCTGTGACCAAAGAGGGGAGGGGAAGAGGCTGTTTTCCTCAGCTGCTTACCCCACGGGCCACCTCCTGTCACCCCTCTGAACCTAGGTCCTCAGAGGCCCTGTACCACACCTCTGCCTGACAGTACCTGGGGTAAGGGGCTCTTATGGCTAGAAGATGGACAGCAGGCCCCCCATGTGGCTGGCTTCTTCCGCCAAGTGGGCAGCTAAATCAACAGGCTCAAACTCTGGCTGTCCATCAGTCTGTCTGTTTGTTTGTTTGTTCTAGAGTTGTGGGGACTTCTAGCCTGCAGGGAGCCCTGGTGACCTGGGAGGATAGCAGTGGCCATCCAGCCTGACCATCCTTCTCCCCAGATCATCTCTGGACATCTTCCTAGACACTTAGTCCAGAGCACAACAGCCATGCTGATTGCACGGAGGCAGATGGGGGCAGGAGGCCAGCAGTGTGAGCTCCCACCATATTACCTCTATGACTGTATCTTCTGTCTCCACTAGTCCATGTTCACCCTGTAATCATTAGTACCCCAGGACCTAGACATTCCAAGGGCCACAATGGGTCAGCATTTGCCTTGAGACAAGAGCCAGGTGGCTCTGGAGCATGAGAAGAGTCTCAGGGAAAGATGGAGCCAGCAATGTCAAGTAACTCAAACTATCAGGACCTCGGCAAACTACAGGCTGTACACAGGAAACCGTTCCTCACTCTGGCCAAAAGCCTGCTCAGGGGCACCTAGCTAGGCCACCAGGGTGGCTCCCTAAATCTTCTGATTCTCCTCTGGAACACCCCACTGTAGGGTCACCCAAGGTACTATCCCTAATTTCCAGGAACCCTGCCTGCTGCAGTCTGCTATACTCCACAGTGCTGAGCCCCAGGTCCAGGAGAGGCCTCAAGCTAGGGTAGGGCATCTGGGTAGACTTGACGGGTTTCAGAATAGGAAGCTACCAAGAGAGGAAAGGGTCATAGAGCAACGGGCGAACTTGAGTTAAGAAAGGGGTCAGCTGGGCTGTGGTGGCACACTCCTTTCATCCCACACCCTGGAAGCAGAGGCAGGAGGATCTCTGCGTTGGAGACCAGCCTGGTCTACAGACATAGTTCCAGGACAATCAGGGCTACATAGTGAGACCCTGTGTGGGGGGGGGGGGGAAGGAAGAAAGAAAGAAAGGAAGGAAGGAAGGAAGGAAGAAGGAAGGAAGGGGGAGGGAGGGGAGAGGAGGGGGAGGGGGAGAGCAAAGCAGAGCAGAGCCTTGGGGTGCACCATCTCTGGGCAGTGCACTACTCAGCGCCTACTGCTGGCTGGGTACAGCGTTTGCACACGCGGCGTTTGTGTTAGGGGTTGCATGTGCACGCTCTGCAAGACCCAGATTTTGATGGGACAGAGAGCCTCCAGCGCGCTCCCCAGTACAACTTACCCCACAAATTTTCCCAAGGTTTGGCGGCTGGAGACCAGGAAGAGTCATTCGGCCCCAGCTACCGTGAGGCACGGTTCTTACCTGCGTGCCTCCAGAGCTGGGGGCGGGGGAGGGGCCTCCCGATCTGCCCTTGACCTCCAGCATCGATCACCCAGAATGGCTCGGTTACAGCCTCGGACCAACCACCTACGTGGACACACTGACGACGGAGCGCACCCGGGGGGCCTGGGTTCCTGCCGAGGCAGCCACCAGGGGGCTGGGAGCGAGGGAAAAAGCGCAGAGCCTCCCGCTAGCCGGCGTGTCCCGGCTCCGGCGAAGGTCGAACTCCCACCCCTGCGCATCGGAGACTCCCGCGCGTCCTTGTCCCCGGCGCTGAGGCAGAGCCGCCCGACGTCAACCCAGAAGTCGGGGAAGTTGTTCCTGTCATAGCCAACGGCTTTCTTTGAGTCCTTGAGGCAGGAGATGTTGGTAATCCAAGCTATCAATCCTGAATGAATTAACCGGGTCACGTAAGCTCAGCCACTCTCCGAGCCTCCCTCAACGCCTTTAGGGACGTAGCCTGGGTCTGCCCTCCATGTTCTGATTTCTGGAAGAAGGGACCCCTGCGCCCCATCTCTGCGCCGGTCCACCTGTATGTATTTTTTGCTTCAAGTAACCAGGAATCAATGCTGAGAGCCCTCTGGGCCCACGCACTTGGTTCAGGGAGCCAGTAAGGCCTAAGACCCGTGGGCCGTCAGGCCGCGGGAGACCAAGGTGCGCAGGAACGTGTGCGGATAACAGCGAAGCTCGGAGAGGCCCGCGTCCTTACAACAGACAGAGAGTGAGGAGTGGGGCTGGTGGGTGTGAGGGGCTGGTCCGCACTCTCCCCTGGGGCAGCCACGTGTACCCAAGGGAGGCGGAGCCGAGCCAGAGCGAGGCAGGCGGGATTCGATAAGGGTCTGCCTCCCTTCGCTTTGGGAACTTAAGGAATTCTACCGGCTTCAGGTCTGACCCTGCAGATGGCCAACTAAGGGTGTGCGAGTTGCTGCAGAATCCAGCGACGGTGTTGGGTGCAGTCAGGAGCCCACACCGCCAGCCACAAAGCCCAGCGTTCAAGGGAAAATATAAAAAAATAATAATAATAAAGAGCAAGCTGCGCAGCGTCTCGGCCCCATTCTGCTCCCCTAGTCTCAAGCCTCTGAGCCCCACTCCTTTCCTACCAGCAGTCATCTCAACGTTAAACCTCAGTTTAAGGGCCTGTAAAATGGTCTAGTCAGGGATGTCAACATTCTGCCTCAGGCGTTGGAAAACTGCAGGTCTCCCCCCCCCTCCGGGTGGCATGTGGAGGAGCAGAGGGTACAGCCCAGGCCCTGACCATGCACTGAGCCCTCAGGACTAAGAGGTGTAACTAACGACCGGTGAGCGCAAACCACGGGCTCGCAGTCGCCCCTTACCGCTAAGGTGGACGCGCCGCCGGCAGGGGGAGTGAGGCGGAAGGGAGCCGCGGCCGGTGCAGGTGAGGGAGGAGCATTTCCCGGGTAAGACGCTGTGTCCCTTCTGAACCTATGCGCGTGGGGTGTAGGGCTACCGAGTGGGTCCGATCCTTAGCGCTGCGGGCAAGAACCGATCGTGAGGCAGCGTCGGGAGGAGAGGAGCGCAGGCCAGTTACTGGGAGACCAGGCATCGACCTCACAGTTTCGGTGCTGTGCCCAGGGAAAGGGCGGTCCTAAGTGCCGGGTCCCGTAGTGCGTAGAGGCGGTTGCTCTACAGCGGGCGGGAGGCTTGGGTGGACTCGCGCTAGCAGGGTTTCGGGTTTCTTAAGCTAGTCTTCCTAGGGGTTCCAATTTTCTACTGTAATGGCTAGCGTAGGGGAGAGCTGAGAAGGAAGGATGAACGTGACCAAAGGGGTGCCTATCCGATGGGAGTGGAGTGGGTTAGCCACCCACTGAACATGCTTAGTGGGGCCCCTCATACGTGCTCAGTCTCTGCTGGGGGGGGGGGGGTTGTTTGCTGTGAAGTGTTTGCTGACCCAGCTGTGGATTCCGAGTGCAGCCACAGCAGAAGGGGGTTAACGGAGATTGGAAGACTTCCTGTGTCGCTACAGGTGATGGCTGGGGCATCAGGACGGACCCCAGGGCTGACCCAGAGCAACTAGGAGTTCCAGAGGTTTTTCACTTTCACTTCTCAGTATTAGCCACACTGAGGTCCAGGATGGACCCAGCCCGGGGGTTGGGGTGGGTGGGGAGATCCTGGGGAAGACCTCAGCTACTCCTGGAATGATGTAGATCCCTATAATGCAAAGTCACCTGCGAAAGCTCTGCGCCCGCATCCTCACATGGGACTGCGTTTACAGAGGCTCTGTGGACTCTTCACTGACGCCACTGTATCTATGTATCACTACTGAGGCCTTTATGCGCCTGCGCAAGACTGAGCTCTCCTATGGAGGCTGTCTGTCACCTCTAGGGTTCTGGAGACAGTGAGCTAACCCTGCTCAGGAAAGGGGGAAAGAACCTGTGGATCCCCTAACCCCCACACTACCCTTCTTAGGCCTGCTCCAGGTGACATAGGTCACTATCATGGTCAGTCCTCTGAATGGCCAGCCACTTGGAGACCAAGGAACAACCTCCTGACAGCCTCCCTTTCTCAGCATTGCTGTCCTTAAGCTTTCAGGGGCAGGCTAGGCATCAGTCCAGTTACACACGCCACCCGTCCTGCGTCCCAATCTATATCATACAGGTCCCAGATACGCGCTCCCTGCACTCCTGGCCTTGACCCTTCCACTTAGTAGCTGCCACAGCCCAGGGACAGAGGCCCCGAGACTGTCCAACCTCTAGGAGAGGCTACATACATCCCACTACATCCTAAGTCAGTTCAGCAGAAGGCCTACAAAGTCTTGGGCAGAAAGGCCTTGAAAACCGGGCCTTGTCTACCAGTCTTTAGCAGAATCAAGGAAGTTCTGGGCTTCATATCCTGTTCACAAAGGGCATGGGCATACTGAGCGGGCCAGAGAGGCCCCGAGATAGTAGATGAAAAGAAGGTACAGAAGAATTGGGGCACTGATGTGATGTCTTGAGGCCCGAAGGCTGAGGGCCTGGTCCTGCACCTGAGCAGCTAGGCCCTTCCTGTGGGCAGGCTGGCTGCGGGGTGGAGAGGGGACAGCACCCCACCATGCGGTCTGAATTTCTCCGACGTGTCCTCAGCTCCCTCGGCCGGCCAGGCCCCGCCCCCGGTCCTCCCTGCGCCCCGCTGGTGCGCAGGGAGGTCGGAGGAATGGGCACTGCCCACCCTCCGGATGTAAAAGCGTCCTGGCCAGAGGCGGGCGGTGCGCGCGGGGTGCGCGTGACGCTGGGGCTCCTGGTCTTGTGCGGCCTGGGCGGCGTCCCACGGCCCGCTTCCCCACCAGGAAAGCAAGCTGACCCAAGGGGCCTGTAGGGGCAATTGCTGGTGAGGTCCAGCTCTGCGGCACGGAGGGACGAAGGACTCCGCAGCCCTGGGGCTATCTGCCCGTGGCCTGTGCGAGAGCCGGAGCCGCTCTCTTACCCAGGTGCAGGGGCCGCCGGGGAGGAGGTGGAGGCAGGTGGGGCCAAGGGCATGGCTAGACTCAGGCAGCCCCTCAGTGCCTCGCCAGTGCCCTGCCATCTCAGACTGGGACTGAGTGCTCGAGACATAGAAGCTTCTCCTTTGGGGCTGTAAACTCTGGTGGTGGCTTCGCCGAATAGAGGGGACGCCCAACCTCCGCAGAAGCTGCAGGATGTTCAAGGGGCGTTGGTCACACAGGGCCCCGGGAGGAGAGACAAGGGACAGAGAGCTTACAAGGCAGGAGGGCCCTGAATTTCCAGGGCGCTCCAAATGTTCGAACTCCCGGGCCAATATTGGCTGAAAATGGGGGGGTCTCATGACGCCATAATCCCTTGGGCCCTGGACCGGCGGCTGTGAATGGCACCACAGGCCCCCGCCCCCGGGCCCCCTACGCTGGGCTGGGCGCGGTGTGGCTGGGCGTACGCAGTCGGAGGCGGCGCCGGTCAGGCCCGGGCGCCTATGGACGCGCGGAGCCCGCTGTCTGCCCGGGCCAGCGCGTTCAGCATCGCCTCTCTTGTTGCAGCCGAGGCCTCGGAGGGCACCGCCCACCGGGGCCCCAGGCCCTCGGACCGGGTGAAACTTCGCCGGCTACCAGGATCCCCAGCCGGGATGCACTTCAGCACAGTCACCAGGGACATGGAAGGTGAGCCTTCTGTCCGCGTCTACACCATCAGGCCGCCCGCCGGCCCCCTGCTGTGAGGCCCAGTGGCCCAGCGGGTAGAAAGGAGCTCTAGGCCGGGTGGGTTCCAACCTTGAAGCTGGGACTCTGGACTCTGGACAGGAAGAAAGGGCGGCATTCCCCAAAGTCAGTCCACCCACCATACTGGGACTCCAACCTCAGGGACTGACTTAGCTCAGTAGTTACGTCTTCTAGAGATAGGACAACAGGGTAGTCTTTGAGCTGGAAGAAGCAAAGGTGGTTAGAGAAGAGCCGAGGAAGGCGGTAAAAGGAGGGGGCGGGGAACAAAAACAAACAAACAAACAAAAATACAAAGCAACGAGAGCAGCCAAGAGGAAAAGAAAGTGAGAAAACCAACAATATGATGAAGGTAAAATAGAACGATACACGCAAAGGAAATAAAGATAACGAAAGAGAAAATAAAGGATAGCTTGAGACAGAAATGTAACTTCAGTAAAGAACAAGAGAAAGCCTGCAGATTCCATTTACATCGAAAGGGCAAAGACTCAAGAATGGAGAACACAGAAATGAGAGGAAGAGGTTAGACGGAAGGGAAGGCATGAAATTCAGAGAGTGGAGAGACACCGAAAGAAGAGCTAGAGGCAGGGAGTTAAGAAGAAGCTGTAGCAAGAGAGAAAACGTGAGAAGTTGAAACTAGGGACACAAAAGGTAGAGAAGCAAGAACTTGGGGAGCGTCTGGCGCAGAAGAAAAGCCAGCGCGCGCTGGCGGCGGGGAGGGCCGCGCACCGGCCCGTAGCCCCCGGAGCCGGTCGGAGCGGTCCGGGGGCCCGGGCCCCCGAAGCCTCGGCGGGGGAGGGGCGGGGGGAGGGGCACGGGCTATTGTCTCGGCGGGGCGGGGCGGGGCGGGGCGGCTCCGCGGGGCCGGCCCGCGGGGTGGGGCGGTGCGGCCCCGGGCGCGTGCGGCGCAGCGCCCGCCACTCGGCCCGCCGCGCGGGACGGCGCTCTGATCGGCGGCGGGTGGCCTTCGGGTCATGATCTCCGCCGTGTCCAGCCCGTGGCTCACGCAGCTCTCGCACTTCTGCGACGTTGCAGCCTTCGCGGCCAGCAGTCTGAGCGGCCTGGGAGCCCCGTCGCCTGGCGCCGACCCGTTCGGCCCTCGCGAGCCGCCGCCACCGCGCTACGACCCGTGCGCCGCGGCCCCCGGTGCCCCAGGCCCGCCGCCGCCGCCGCGCGCCTACCCTTTCGCGCCCGCTCCGGGGACGGCTAGCAGCTCGGCGGCGGAGTCCGAGGGTCCGGGGGCTGGCCGCGCCGCCGCGGCCAAGGCGCCGGTGAAGAAGAACCCGAAGGTGGCCAGCGTGAGCGTGCAGCTGGAGATGAAGGCGCTGTGGGACGAGTTCAATCAGCTGGGCACCGAGATGATCGTCACCAAGGCAGGCAGGTCAGGCGCCCCCTCCCTGCGCCCCTGCCCACGTGCGTGCCGTGCCTCAGACTGCGTGTCCAAGGGATGCGCAGGAGCCGGGCTAGAAAGCGGGTGGAGGTGGAGGTGCAGCCGGGCCACCTGCGGGTCCCTCTGGCCTCTCTGCTGACCCGCTCCAGCGACAATCCGCAGAGCACCAACCGCGAGTCCTGGGACTCTTCGAGGGAAATCTATGGCCCAAAAGTGCGCCCGGCTATGGTGGTTAGGCAGCCGCCACTTAGGAAACTCCCGCGTGGGTTTCGTTCGGTCTGTTCGGCCATCTCAAGAGCAAACATTCCCTAGTTGTATGGATAATTTTAGGAGAGAGTTAAGACCCTTAAAAGCCAGTGCGCTTATTTTCCGGGAACTCAAGACTTGGTTTTCTTGGGCCTCAATTTTGGCCGCTTGTGGGCCCAGTTCGTCACAAACCTGGCAGAGTATTCGTGCCAGTCGCCTTGTTATTTGTTTTAAGGGCAGAGAGGGAAAAGGAACAATTGCAGATGCTCCCGATTTGACCAGTAGACAAAGGCCTGTGCTGGGTTGTGTCTAATGTACACACCAGCTTTGTGGCCAAGGAGGCTCAGGGCCTGTTTGCAGAGCCTTCTCGAGGTTTCTGTTTCCCTGCTGTGCAGCCCTCCTTGGGGAACCTAGGCCTGTCCTTTGCTGCTGCTCTGTGGATTTTCTCCAGACTCGTTAGCTGTCCGTACGA
Organism: Micromys minutus; assembly: GCF_963924665.1. Taxonomy (NCBI): domain Eukaryota; kingdom Metazoa; phylum Chordata; class Mammalia; order Rodentia; family Muridae; genus Micromys; species Micromys minutus. Next base: position 73,947,692 of record NC_137976.1, on the reverse strand, counting down.
ACCAACACAGCCTACTGAAGACAGCGGCTTGGCCTTCTGCTCCCGGGCAGACAAGGGCTTTGACTGTCACTGAAGGGGTTTAGAGGAGAGGGAGGAAACAGGAAAGCATATACTGAGTCTTTTGCAAACAGATTCTTGGGGGGCGGGCAGGAATTTGCCTGTTGGGAGACTGTTGGCCAGGTCTTGAGAGTTGAAGGTTGGAGTGCTGGGGTGTCAGTGTGAGTGGGGGAGAATGTTTGAGATCCCCACAGCACTGGTTTCACTTTGTTGGAACCGGGAACTCTTTCACTTTGTTGGATGAAGCCAGGGAGGCTCTGAGAGGGGGAGAAGCTCCAGGACCCAAATCTTAGGTATCCTGCTGCTGGCTGAGGCAAGGTCCAGAAAGTTCCGGAATTCCTGGGGCAAGGCTGTCTGTGTAAGCAAAGAAGACAGAAGAGGCTTTGGGGGTCTGCAGCTCCACACCTGGTTAGCCATTTTTGTGTTTCAGAGAGGGGCCTGAGGCCTGACCTGTTGCTGCCTGGCCCAGGGTTGGATAAGGGCCTACTTGAGGTTAGAGAGCCAAGGAAGCAGCTAAAGAGAGACCCGAAGGAAGGAAGGGCTGGGCTAGGGGCTACTAGGCCAGAGAAATTAGAGAGCAGTTGTGTGTCCCCTACCTGACTGAGGTGACCTGACCTCCCTACCATCACCCCCAGACGAATGTTCCCCACCTTCCAAGTGAAGCTTTTTGGAATGGATCCCATGGCTGACTACATGCTACTCATGGACTTTGTGCCTGTGGATGACAAGCGCTATCGGTGAGCCTGCCCCTGGGACCTCCAGACAGGCTGTGTTCAGGGGATGGGGTGCTAGAGGAAAAGTCCCTCCTGCTGACAGACTTCAAATGCCACCCAAACCAAGTAACTCTCTCCTGACTCGGTCCTTCTGTACAGACTGCTGCACAGGCTGCTCTTACCCAGCTCGGTCCGGTCCCGATTAACCCAGATTCCACCCTATTTATTTTGAGCTGCCTCAGAAACTCCCTGTAGGAACCTCCTGAGCTTCAGGCAACAGGCAGCTCAGATGCCTTGGCTCCTGTGGTCTGCCGCTTTCCTGGTGTCTTCTGGTGGCTGTCCTGTCCCCTTCCCCCATCTCTAGAGAACCTTCAGTTCCAGAGCTGGGCCGGAAAGGTGGGGTGGCTGGTAAAGATTGTGCAGGGCGGGCCTGGGCTGCTTGGACAATTAAGCGTAATTAATATAGGGAACATTGGCCGCCCTGTGCCCAAAGCCACCGGCTAGCGATGACATATCAAGTCTCCGACCTTCTTCTAGGCCCTGGGGCAGGCAGACCCGCTTGCAGCGAAATGGAAGGGGGGAGTGGCTTCCTCTCTGTCTGCAGCAAGGTTTCCCTCACCTTTTGTGTGTTGGGCCTTAGGAAGTTTTCTAGTTTATCCACAGTCCCCCCTCTTGCTGCTGTGGATCGAGAATCTTGATTTCACCAAGAGCACAAACAGCTCCAAAGCTCTTCCAGGGTCCATCTGCACATGGGCGGGGGGGGGGGGGGTTCTTCTTTACCCTACACCTACATAGCATGAGCCATGATGTTCCCCTAGGTACGCTTTCCATAGCTCCTCCTGGCTGGTGGCCGGCAAGGCCGACCCAGCCACACCTGGCCGAGTGCACTACCACCCAGACTCGCCGGCTAAGGGCGCACAGTGGATGAAGCAGATTGTGTCGTTCGACAAGCTGAAGCTGACCAATAACCTGCTGGATGACAATGGCCATGTAGGCAACCCTTCGTGATTTCTGAGCTGCCCCTTCCAGAGTCCCCACCCGCTAGAGAGTACTGGGCAGCGCTGGGTGGTGGGCTTCTGACAGGATGGCCTCTGTCTGAGATCACCTTCCTTCCCTTCCCCACTCTGAGCTCAGGTGGGGGGCTCTTTAATTGGAAAGGAGATCCCTTTTGTGAGAAAAGGTCAAGAGCCGGTTGGAATCCTAGCCTGGGGGAGGGGATTCCTGACGGGTGAACTCTGTCCAGGCCTGGAGCAATCCCCGGGGCCCGGAAGATCTACAGTCCCATGGTTTGCCAGTCTAAGAAACATCTTTCCTTGGAGATCCTAAACGGGCTGCAAGGCCCTATGTAGTTTAGAATGGCGGGGGTTTGCCCACATTGGCTAAGGAAATTCACTGCTCACTTAGACTTTGCTGACTTCACGATTCCAGCCTGAATCCTCCTCCAGCCCCGTGGCTGGAGCTGACCACCTTCCTTGTCTTCTAGATTATCCTCAACTCCATGCACAGATACCAGCCCCGCTTCCATGTCGTGTACGTGGACCCTCGAAAAGACAGTGAGAAGTATGCAGAGGAGAACTTCAAAACGTTTGTGTTTGAGGAGACACGCTTCACTGCAGTTACTGCCTACCAGAATCACCGGGTGAGGGTCTGCGGTGGGGTCTCGGGACAGGCACCCCACTGCCCTCCCCCTCCACAGGCCCGCCCAGCCTCCTGTATCAGCTTGACCTCTGTATCGGCAACTGTCACTGCAGCCTGAAAGTTTGTTTTCCAAACCATTCCGGAAACTCCCCATCAGAGGCCTGATCTGAGGTTTACCCAGATTCCTAGGGGCAGCTCAGTTGCCCTCTTTGTGCTGGGGAGCTGAGGAGGGCGGAGGTGACCGCAGTCCCATCCCAGTCAGGGATGTGAGTCTTCTTCACTTATTTGGGGAGGGAACGGTAGGTCTGATGAGAGAGAAGGCGCGTCGTGCTGGGGCGTGGGCACTTGTGGGCCCCTTCTCTTCCAGATAGCGCAGAAAGCCTAATTACCATCCCCTGCCGCCGCTGCCGAGGGCGGGTGGCGAGAGCGGTTAGCTTACACCAGCTTCCCCGCAGATCACTCAGCTTAAGATTGCCAGCAACCCCTTCGCCAAAGGCTTCAGGGACTGCGACCCGGAGGACTGGTGAGTGTCCTCAGAAGAAAAGGCAAGGGCCAGGGTGCTTGGTCTGGATGCTTTGGTGATGTGACCCACTCCCCTTCCTCAGGCCCCGGAACCACCGGCCCGGAGCGCTGCCGCTTGTGAGTGCCTTTGCTCGCTCTCGAAATCCCGTGGCTTCCCCGACGCAGCCCAACGGGGCGGACAAAGGTAGGACCTGGGGTCGTGGGATCCCGGCCGAAGCCGGCGCGCGCTCGGGTCTGCCGCCGCACCCGGCCTCGCCCGCACCCCCGGGCGTCACGGCTTCAGCAGTTTCACAAGGAGGCGACAGGCGGGCAAGCCCGCACTTGCTCTCTCGCCCTCCGCCTCTCCCGCCGCGCCCCGGACGGCGCGGGCCGGGGGTGGAGGTGGGGGCTATGGCTCGGCAGGTGCGCCCTGACCGTCCCTGCCCCGCGCTCACCCCCGGCTCTCCCCGCAGACGCGGCGGAAGCCCGGCGCGAGTTCGACCGCGACTCCGGACCCGCAGCGCTCGGCGACGCCACGCACCCGCCGCAGCTGCTGGCGCGAGTGCTGAGCCCCTCACTGCCTGGGCCTGGTGGCCTCGTCCCGCTACCCGGCGGATCCGGAGGCCGCCACAGTCCCCCACACGCGGATCTCCGCCTGGAGGCGCCGGGCGCGTCCGAGCCGCTGCACCACCATCCCTACAAGTATCCGGCCGCCGCCTACGACCACTACCTCGGGGCCAAGAGCCGGCCGGCGCCCTACCCGCTGCCAGGCCTGCGCGGCCACGGCTACCACCCGCACGCGCACCCGCACCACCACCACCACCACCCGGCGGTGAACCCGGCCGCCGCCGCCGCCGCTGCCGCAGCAGCCAACGTGTACTCGTCGGCGGCCGCGCCGCCCGGTGCCTACGACTACTGCCCCAGATAGTGCGCCCGCGCGCCGGCCCCAAGGGCCACCCAAGGACGCGTTCCCCATCTGGGGAGCCATGAGGGCCTCCCGCCCGCCAGTGCCAAAGCTCCCCGTCCGAGGCGGAAGGAAGTGGTATTTATTGTTCTCCGCGAGACCGTGTCGCCTCCGGCCCGGCCGGCAATTGCAGTGTAGACGACTCGAGTGAGCCCCGCCTGCAGGCGGTGTAGATACGACGTGTAGATATCTGTAGATACTGTAGATACGGCACCGGTTTCATAAACGGTTTCGCCTCTTTTGGAAACTGCTAGTGTGGCTATTCTTTTGCATCTAATTCGATTGGGCTGGGCGTCTTTGGGGCAGAGGGACTTAGTCTTCTCAGCCCCGGTCACTGGTGTGGGCATGGAGCAAGGGTCTCCTCAGCTTTAACCGTCCCTCCCCTCCTGCCTTCTTCCAGCAGCCCCTCCAGTCCACTACCGGCTGGGCGCGCAGTTTTCTCAGGGCAGGCACCGGATTTCACTTCAGCTCTCCACACCTGCAGCTGCTGCTTCAGGATTTGGGTCTGAACCTGTTTACGGGACTAGACCATACGTTTTCCGGTGAAAGCCAGGAGTGATGTTAGGGACAGGACACTGTCCATCGGCCTCGGATGGCATTCGGAAAGTAGCCGGCGTTGCCCTGGTCTGGCACCAGCCCAGAACTGTGTTTCCCCCTGTTTATTGACTTTATTCATTGAATGTCCCCACAGAATGATGGGGGGGGGGCGCACAATGACAGTGGTCATGAGTCATCTTGAAACTCCCGTGTGAAGCATTTTTTTCCCAGGCCAGGTGGCTGGGTGACCTGTCTCCGTTAACTCAACACTATCGAAGTGGCCAAAGGAACCCTTTGATCCCTCCCTTCCTGAGCCCCAGCAGGAAGGGCCAAACGAAGGCCAGCCAGAGTTAAGGCTGGCTTATGCCTCAAATAAATGGGAAATGTCGGGCTGTATCCCTGGCCTTCCGTTTCAGTGTTTCATGGCACATGTTGCCCTCAGAGACATGTCTTCCTCAAGCACTTCCACATGTCAACCCCAAGTCAGCCCAACGTGTCTGACTTGTCCTAGGTTGGGTGGTCACCCCTTCCTTCCAAGAGCATCTAGTCCATATGACCAGAGGGGACAAAGCTGTAGGGACACTCCCTGGGTCCAGCTATGAACATTCATTCTCAACTCCTGCCCCTAACCTACCTTCAGTGCAGGCTCCTTTCTACAGGTGACAGTGGGCTCTGCACAAGGCCACCTGCTCCACAGACCTCCATACTTTAGTCCCTGAGAAGCCAGTGACTCCAGTCTACTGGAGTGGTAGCCTGGGGTTTGTCCTGCAGAGGGCAATGGTCAGCTGCAGACAGCCCCTCTCCCTCCCGGGATGCAGCCATTTCCAATTCTTTCAACATGACAGGATATGGGGCAGAGCTGTTTCATTAAAACCTCCATGTTTGTGTTATTCAAAGCTGAAATGAGCTGCCGCAGCACCCGGTTTTTGAAAGCAGAGGTGTAACACTCACTCACACACACACACACACACACACACACAGAGCAGAGACCTCTAAGTATGCAATTCATTGACCTTGCAAATAACTTTGCTCCTATACAGCTAGTGTGTTCACAAGGAGACCGGGGCCACTGCTAGCCACGTGAAAGGATGTACATTTTATGATGTATATATGGTGTGACTCCTAGTGCTAGGTGCTCTGGCACTGAATGTTGGCCAGACGCAACAGAGAAGGGAATATTCTCCACCACGACTCTCAAAGCCCAGGGCTTCTCCCCTCTGTCCCAGGGATGAACCTGAGAACACCTATAGACAGAAGGCTGGGCAGGGGCACACTGCTGTCCCAGCTTCTCTCCTTTACTGTTTGTTGTGTGTCTGCTTGGCACTGCTGTGGCTGATGCCATGGCGCTGACCTCCCTATGGGCAGCTGCCTCCAAACAGCCCTTCACTGCCTTATAAGAACTGGCTTTCCTGTGATGGCCAATCTGTTTTTCTTTGTTCTCCCTCCCTCCCTCCCTCCCTCCCTCTCTCTCTCTCTCTCTCTCTCTCTCTCTCTCTCTCTCTCTCACACACACACACACACACACTGGCTGTCCTAAAACTCACTATGTAGATCAGACTGGCCTTAAACTCACAGAGATCTGCCTGTTTTCCTCTGCCTCAAGTGGGTAGGATTCAAGGAGTGTGCCACCACGCCCTGCCATGTTTTCTGGATGTGTACATTCTCAGCTCAAACTTTGCATTCCCAAAGTTGATGGTATTTGGAGGTAGAACCTTCAGAATGTGGCAGTGAGGGCTGGGGGTGATGCTGGTGTGGGTAGGAACACGTACCTACCTCCTAAGAAGGATTAAAAGACACAGGCGCTGGAGAGATGGCTCAGTGGTTAAGAACACTGCTGCTCTTCTTGAGGACTGCGGTCCAGCTTTCATCACACCATGGTGGTTCTCAACCACTTGCAACTCCAATTTCTGGAGCTACAACAGATGCCTTCTGGTCTTCACAGGCACTGCACACACATGGTGAAAAGCGAAACACGCAAAGATATAAAATAAAAATTAAACAGGTTTAAAAGGGACTCCTCACTCTCTACCATAGGAAGACTCAGAATGAGGCTCTTGCACCTTAAAGCACAGACAACCAACCCAGACCGACTAACCTTCACCTTGCACTTTCAGCCGCCAGACTAGAGCAGTAGGCACACCTCCAACCCTAGGCTAGCCTGGTCTACAGAGTTCTAGGACAGTCAGAACTACGAAGACCTCCCCCACGAAAGGCGTAAAGTTTCCTGCTGTAAACCAATGCTGGTAACTAGTTTAGAGCTGACTTGAGTGATTAAGAGAGACAGTCTTTTCATTTCACCTAAGGAAGTAGTGGAACTTCCTCGGGAGCCACAGCCTGCCCTGCCCTGCTGTAGGATGCTGTGATGTCCTTTTGGGGACAGAGTGCCTTATTTTACCTGCGTCTTCTTGGCTGTTGGGCTCTCCCCTAAAATGTTCCCAGGGATTCCCAGATAGTACAGATAGTCTAAGCTCTAATCCATGACTCAAAACTCTTCAGAAATATAATAAACACCCAACTGGAGAGCTAGACCTGGCTAGGGGAGATAAGACAATGGGCAGAGCCTCAGGCAGCCCAGGAACTCCAGGGGTGCTTGCTCTGTAATGGCCGCCTTTCCTAAGGGCAAGGGAAACCTTCGGCATGCAGAGGACCAGGGGAAACTGCTGAGGGGAAGCCTAGAGTGGTGCTGACAGGCAGAGACCCCGCTGGTCTGCAACTCCAAACTCTAGCCCCATTGGGGCAAGTCAGGAGTGTGGGGTTTCTGTGATGAGTGTGGAGGATGAGGTGAGCTACAGATCAAAGTGGGGATGAGAGGGAGCAGGGCCAGTGTGGCACTGGCAGGCAGGAGGCCAGTGGTGGCAGGACAGGCTTGTGTGCCTTAGTTCCCCATGTGCTGTGCTGATGCTGGATCTGTGTAAGTGTGGTTCATGTAGACTCCGGGCACTGGATCTGTTTAAGTGTGGTTCATGTAGACTCCGGCACTGGAACTCTCATGTTTTATGTTTTCTCTCCTGTGAGTGTTTCTTGAGGTCCCAGCCAGGTTTGACAAAGGAGTTCACTTCACCTTGCCACTCTTCCTGCATCTCTCCAGCCACCTCACATCCTTCTGTGGGTCTAGCCCAGAGCAAGTAGAGACTGGGCTCCTGGCCCTGTAGGCAGATGGGACCTTCCTCCTCTGGCAGTGAGTCTCACGTTCTTTGCCTTTCCCTAACCACACATCAAGCCTTTGATTGGGTTCCCCTTCCTGCTTGTTGTATTACTTCAAACCAGATGGGCTCCTCAGATGAAGTCTGGAGACTCCGTGTCTGCTTACCGCTGCCAGGTCTGTGTGTGGGGAAACAGCAGAGGCAAAGGTATTGTGCTAACAGCAGCTCAGAAGGGGGAGGGGACAGTAAGCTCTCACAGCAGGAATTAAGCTGTCCTCTTAATTGTGGGGGATGGCACTGCAACATCCTTTATCAGTTTTCATTTGCCACTTTAGGTTCTCATTCCATTCTCTTCTGCCACCCCCGCTCCATCCCTGGACTTTGGGCCAGCCCAGAACCTTCTCTGCAGACCCCATCAGGACTCAGCCCCACAGTGTTCCTGTCTAGGACATGACGCAGACTTGTACCTTTGGCCTCTCCCCAAACATACCCCATATTCCCTGCTCTTCTTGCCTGTCTGGCTCTGGCTCATGGTAGCACTCTGCCTTCCACACCTAGCTTTTATAATAATAATGAAATAAACTCTTAGATCCCCCCACGACACAGTTCCTCTTGTGTTATCCTCACAAGCATCCCAGGCTCCTGAGATGAGAGGCCCTGACTCTGCTCTGAGGGGGTGCAATAGAGCCCTTTCCTGTACAGCTGAGAAACAGCCTGGTGCACTTGGGAGCATAGATTCCCACCCTGCTGTTCCTGTCCTGTCAGCCTCTGGTCCTCCTGGACTCCTGTGGTGAAGGCTCCATCCTCAGGGTGTGAGTCTTCACAGTCAGAGCCCACCTTACTGGAACTGGTTGTATCTCTCCTGGCCCAAGAAGCTATCAAAGGGCTTCTACCCAGAGGCCAAGCACAGTGCTGCTCCTATTACAGGCTGCTGGCCTCCACAGAACCAGGTTCTGGGTCAGGATGGCCTCTGGCTCCTGCCTATGGCCTAACATCTGCTCAGTCTCAGGCTGTCCCTGAGAACTGTCCCCTGGTTCTTGGTGCTGGGTTTCCCTCCAGCACTGATCCCTAGTCTAGAAGTGTCTTGCCTCTGTCCAGACTAATTATCTGGAAGGCAGTCTCCCAATTGCCGAAGGCTGGCATGCACTAACAGAAAGCCTGGGCTAAGCTACAATGAGACACTATCTCACACACAAGGTTGGCTATTCTTGTTTGGTTGGTTTGGTTTATGAGAGAAGTTTCTCCGTGTAGCCCTGGAACTCGCTCTGTAGACCAGGTTAGCCTTGAACTCAGAGTGCCTCTGCCTTCCGAGTGTGGGGTTAAAGGTGTGTGACACCACCATCCAGTTTAACACTATAATTCTCTTCTTCTTCTTCTTCTTCTTCTTCTTCTTCTTCTTCTTCTTCTTTTTCTTCTTCTTCTTCTGCTTCTTCTTCTTCTCCTCCTCCTCCTCCTCCTCCTCCTCCTCCTCCTCCTCTTCCTTCTTCTCCTCCTCCTTCTTCTCCTCCTCCTTCTCCTCTTCCTCCTTCTTCTCCTCCCCCCTCCTCCTCCTCTTCCTTCTTCTTCTTAATATTTGCTTATTTATTTTATGTGAGCACACTGTAGCTGTCCTCAGACACACCAGAAGAGGGCATTGGATCCCATTACAGATGGTTGTGAGCCACCATGTGGTTGCTGGGAATTGAACTCAGGACCTCTGGAAAAACAGCCAGTGTTCTTAAGTGCTGAGCCATCCCTACAGCCCCAAGACTGATATTCTGAAAAACAAACAAACAAACAAAAATTAGCAATGAAGTGAAGCAGCTGAGAGTGAAGCTCAGATATGGCCCATGCCTAATACCCGAGCGACAGCACCCAGGTCAGTTCAATGCTCAGTTCTGCAAAAACAAAAGCAAAGCCAACAAGCCAGCTGTGGTGGCTCACAGCTGTATTCCAAATGGCTGAGGTGGGGTAGACACAAGTGTGAGGCCAGCGTGGGCTAGAAGTAACGGGGGATGCAGGAGCTCAGGGGTCGCAGCTGTCCTGTATTTCAGGTGCAGGAGTACACAGAGAAGCTTGGGACACCCTCAAAACTGTTGAGAGAGGGGTCCCACCATGCATGTGCATGGCCGTGTCCAGAGCTGCATCATTCACAAGCACCAAGAAACAGAACCAACTCCCATGGCCTCTGGGAGGTAGATAAATAAGCTAAATGTGGTTCACCCACGCAATGGAGTACCTCCCAGCCCTCACAGGGACGGGGACTTGGAAGACAGAACTGATGAATTGTGCAGCTTTTTGAGCAAACAGGCCAGTGATTAGACAAGAACTAGGTGATGCCAGGAAGAAGAGGCAATCAGAGGATTGCTCAGTGGTTAGGAACACTGGGTCCTCTCTCAGAGGATCCCAACACCCACATGGTGCCTCACAACCATCTGTAATTCCAATCCCAGGGTTGGTTTTGACCTCTGGGATACCAGATACACGAGTTGTGTTTAAACATACAAGCAGGCAAAGCTCTCATCCACACACAGCACCTGGCCACTTGAGGCACGGTGCTATCTAGTTCTCAGTCCCTCCTGCAGCACTGAGCATCATAGCTAATGCAGGGACGCAGGGACACAGTAGTGACACCCCTTGTTCTAGATGGGCCCAGTCTGCCCTAGTAAGGAGATGGCAAAAGTGTAGAGCATGGGGCCTTCACACAATGACAGTGTTGGGAGTCACAGCCTCTGCTCTGAGGAGCCACCTGTGTCCATGAGGAGAAAGCTAACGTTCGGTTATCGTGGCCTCTGTGGTCTGCAGGATGGAGGAATGGGTAGGGGATGGGTGTAGGGAACCAGGATCCTCACACATCAGGTTCGCATCAGGCTGGAACCAGGCAGTAGACTGGGGACAGCTGGCAAGTTGCATGGCAGGTGAGACTTAGAGCAAGTATTATACAAAGAGGGGGGACAGACATACAGATGTGTGCTCAAGAGTCAGAGCGGGCCCTGTCCAATCCAGGTGTCCATGGTAGCGGCGTGGTGACTGAGGAAGAACAACTCAGCCTTGAAATAGGAGCAAGTGCTGATGAAGGTGATTCCAGGAGGCTCCAGCCATGGGGCTGAGTCAAGGAGCCAGGCCTGGGTGGCGCTTGGCTGCAGGACTGCACTTACATGCCACGCAGAAAGGGCAAAGCCATGGTGAGGATCAGCTTGTGCCAAGTGCCGCAGGCGTGGGAAAGGCCAGCCACGGCAGGGCGGGAGGATTTGATTGGGAAATGGAACTTTTGTTAAAGCCTTGTCAAAACTGGGGCAATGGCTCAGTCTATAAAGTGCTCACTGCACAGACAGAATTTGAGCTCCAGAGGCCAAGCAGAAAGAAGCAGCACAGGCCTGGACCCCAGCTCCAGTGACCTAGAGACAGGATGAGCCGGGGACACTGGCTGGTCAGCTTGGCTGAACATATGAGCTCAGGGTTCAGGGAAAGACTCTGCTCTCTGCTGCTCAGAACATAAGATGAGAAGAGAGCAGGTGTGTGTGTCTGTTCTTAAACCAACATGAGTGCCTCTCTCTCTCTCTCTCTCTCTCATACACACACACACACTCTCTCTCTCTCTCTCTCTCTCTCACACACACACACACACACACACACACTCTCTCTCACACACACACACACACTCTCTCTCTCTCTCTCTCTCTCTCTCTCTCTCTCTCACACACACACATACACACACTCACACACACACACTGGCTGGTGACAGAGGACGATTCCTCTCCCTTTCCTCCTCTCCTGCTATAAGATCAAACTGACAGGCATCCTGCCGGATGGGCAGCTCCTGTGCTGGAAGATTCCTGTTCTTTGCAGGGGTGGGAGCGGCAGGGAGGGGAGGCTGCAGTGCGCTCTGCTGTGGCCCATGGCTGCATCCATCTACCCTGTGCCACGGCTTGAAGTCACACAAGACCAGCTAGATGCAGCTACACAATCTTGGATTTGCCAGCCTCTTTTCTATATAAGCTGTCTTTTATTTTTAAAATAATTTAAAATTTTATGTACATTGCTGTTTTGACTGTATATGTATCTGTATGAGGGTATGACTGTATATACGTCAGATCCCTTGGAACAGGAGTTACAGGCAGTTGTGAGCTGCCATGTGGGTGCTAGGAAGTGAGCCTGGGTCCTCTGGAATAGCAGCCAGTGCTCTTAACTGCTGAGCCATCTCTCCAGTCCCTATACAACCTGTTTTGTTTCTACTATTTTGTTATAGCAACAGAAAATGAACCAAGCCGTTCATTTTGAGGCTCACAGTGTGTTTGGGATATTATTATTATTTGTTGATGATGTTGTTGTTGCGCAAAGGATCAAACTCAGAGCCTCATGAATGCTGGGCAAGGATTAACCAAGTGCCAGCCTTTCAATATCTCAGGTCCTGAAGAGACCGAAGGACAAGCTACTGGAAGGGGCTAGGAGTAAGGCCTTTGTTCAACACTGAGGATAGATAAGATAGGTAAGGGGACCAAGTAGTTCATGCCTAGACTACGGGCGGCATCTCATTCATTCATACCATGCCAGATAGTCATTCAGTAAACGCCCTGGGTTAGGAGACTGCATGACTGACAGCCCTCTATCCAGCCACGGGCTAACTCAGCGGAGTGCTGTGAATCTCGGAGTAGAAGCACATGCACAGTGTGCGGCTGGAGCCAAGTACCCTGGTGTCTGCCATGTTGGGGCTCCAAGTCTGATCCTGCACTTAGAAAAACCTGCCAAGCAAGCAGCACTCAAAGTACCCAAGCAAAAGCCTCTGCTCTCAGTAGCTGTTACTACGCAGGCCAGTTAGCTTCAAACTTGAGATCCTACTGCCTCAGCCTCAACCTCAGAAAACATTACAGGAAACAAACATGACTTAGGCAGTTTTTGTTTTTTTGTTTGCTTGCTTGCTTGTTTTAGACAAGGGCTTTCTTTGTAAACCTGGTTGGTCTGGAAGTCGCTATGTAGACTAGGCTGGCCTCAAACTCACAGAGATCTGCCTGCCTTTGCTCCCTGAATGCTGGGATTAAAGGTGTGCACCACCGTGACTGGCCAACTTGTACTTTTCCGTTTTTCATGGAGCTATGATGGAAGTTGGGGCCCTGGGCACAATGAACCAGCTTTACCAATGAGCTATGTCTGCAAGCTAAGATCTCTCTCTCTCTCTCTCTCTCTCCCCCTCTCTCCTCTCTCTCTCTTTATAAGATAAGGTCTCACAATGTAACTTGGCTGGTCTGAAACTTTCTGTATAGATCAAGTTGGCCTTGAACTTGAAGGCAAACTTTCTACTTCACTATTCTTTGTGTTGGGATTATAGGCATGAGCTACCACATCCAGCCCAACCTTTTTGTTTGTTTGTTTGATTTTTTTTTTTTTTTTTTTTTGAGACAGTATTGTGTGGTTTCAATAAGAATGGTCCCAATAGGCCATTTGAATGCCTGGTCACCATGGAGTGGCACCATTTGAAAGGTCTGGAAGGATTAGAAAGTCTGGTGTTGTTGGAAGGAGTGTGTCACTAAGGGTGGGCTTTGAAGTTTCAAAAGCCCATGCCAAGTCCAGTATCTGTATGTCTGTCTGTCTGTCTTTGCCTCTCAAGATGTAGTTCTCAGCTACTGCTCCAGCACCACGCTTACTGCTATGATGATAATGTGAAAAATGTAAACACGCCCCCAGTTAAATGCTTTCTTATGTGAGAGTTGCCTTGGTTATGGTGTCTCTCCAAAGAAACGGAGCAGTGACTAGGGCAGAAGTTGATACAGGGGAGCAGGGTATTGCTGGAACAGGCCTGTCTGTACTGCTTGTTGGCACAATGTAGGCTTTGAGACTCTGGATTAGGAAAGCAGATGAACAACGAGTGAGCTTCTGGGACCATTCTAGTAGGAACCTGGAAGACAGTGGTGCTGAGAACAATGTAAATCATGATGGCCCAGCTCAAGAAGTTTCAGAAGGGAAGAGCTTTAGTGAGTGGCCTGGAGACCAGTTATGGGATTGGCAAAGACTGTGGCTGCTGTTTGCTTTTTCCCTACAAATCTGCCTGAGGCCAAATTAGAGTTTTGAATTCATGGCTTTGGAAGAGGAGATTTCAAGGTAGTTTAGTTTTGACTACATCTATGGCTTTTTTTGTAATCACTCGTGTGCAGCTCTACAATGAAGAGGAGTAAGATGGACAGGTTAAAGTAAAAAGGACAAAAGTACAGACAAAAAAAGAAATTTGAGGAGAAAGGGGTATCAGGAAATGTTTTGTTGGAGCCAAGTGTTGAGCTCCAAGACATAAAAGTTTAAGGAAAAGTCTGATGCCGATTGGGATAAAGGGAGTGGTGACTTCTTGTCCAGACCTCACCAGCCTGTGGGAAGGAATTAAAGGAGAACTTAAGCAGTGAAGGAAGCCATCAGCAATGCAAAGTGTTTACACATGGAAGTGCACAAGGAAACCAACTGCTGGCCCTATCAAGCCACGGAACTTGGCAGGTTTGGCCACATGGTTCTGGCTATAGAATCAAGGATACAAGAAAGAGGTAAAATATCTCTCTGTGACTAAGGAAGGCCACTGAGGTCAGGCATGTTTCAGGGGTGTCCAGGCATGAAGGCCAAGAGAGGTCTTTTAGTGAGGTTGTGAAGGTGATGCCTGGATTGTGTCAGAGACCCCAAGTCATTAGAGAGGTTAGTTGTGGGACACCTGCAAAAGGAAGTGGTTAACAGGGGGAGAGAGAGAGAGAGATCGAAGACTACTTTGACATCAGAACATGGAGATGCAGAATTTGGAGTTTGCCCTGGGTTTTAGCCTTGTTTTGTTCCAATATGTTCTATGACCCCTTTTGGAATGGTCATGTATATTCTGTGCCAGTGTATGTTGTAAGTATGTGATCTGCTTTTTTAGTTTGATTTTCACAGTGGCTTACAGACTGCAGCGAGTCTCGGAATAGGCTGTGGACTTTTAAACAGTGTTGAGACTGTGACACACCACAGAGGCTTTTGAAATTGGACTGAATGCATTTCTGCATTGATACTGCTAGAAGCCTATGGGGCCAGGGACTGGAAGGTGGTGGTTTGACTTAGAATGCTCCCTGTAGGCTTATAGATCTGAACACTTGTCATGAGGAAGTGGAACCATTTGAAAGGTTTACTAGGATTAGGAGGTGCGGTCTTGTTGGAAAAAGTGTGTCACTGGGGATAGGCATTAAGGTTTCAAAAGGCCACACCAGATCCAGTCTCTCTCTGTGCTCTCTCTCTCTCTCTCTTTCTCGTGTGTGTGTGTGTGTGTGTGTGTGTGTGTGTGTGTGTGTGTGTGTGTGTTAGGATATAACTCTCAGCTACTGTTCCAGCACCATGCTCCCTGCCATGCTAATGAACTAAGACAATGAAACTGTAAATGGGCCCCCAGTTCAATGCTTTCTTGTTGCCTTGGCCATGGTGTCTCTGCACAGCAGTTTCATACATAGCTGAGGCTGTCCTGAGTACACATATCTTAGAGAGTGCTGGGTTACTCCTGGCCTGTTAGATTTGCTCTTAGAGACCCCATGTAAGAAATGTAACTCTCCTAAGACAATTTCTAACTTTCACGGAGAGAGAAAGGCATGGTTTATACTGAGGGCCCTGCCAATGAATGGGCCAGATACAGACGTGAAGCTGGAGGTTAAGGAGGGAGAGTAGATACCGCAGTCATGCAACTGCTTTGTGGCAGATACAAGTCCCATGGCCAAACTCCTTTTAGAGCCCTGGCCAGTGAACAGACAGCTGTTATACCCATCAGTCTATTATCCAGCAACAATGACGGGTGAAGAAAAACAACCCAATTCTGCAGTAGTCTGTTTGCAAACACTGAATGCAGGACCTCTGGGCTGTGCCCTGGGTACATGCCCCACAAGCACTCCTACAGGCCAGATTTTCCCATTTGAGTGAAAGTTCCTAATGTGTCCATCTACTATCTGGACTTCCTCAGGTCCATGTGGAAGCCCCAGAGATGCCTGTCACTGTGAGGAACATTGTGATTGGTAGGCGCAGCCAGGCCCCCTTTGTCTGCATGTAGTGGAGGTGGGTATTTAAATGAAGGCTGGTATACTTTGTAAATACTGGCTGTGACTCTGGACTCTGTCATCCCTGATTGGACATCACAGGGCAACCGTAGGCCACAAAAAAGATGGCCGTGGCCAGTGCCCAGGATGCAGCAGAGTTTGGGCGTGTGGCTTCCCCAGGACCCCTCCCTGCAGGGATGGACCATGAAAGCAGGTCTCTGACATTATTTACTTTCTACTGAAGTGCATGGCAGCTTCCGACTCAGGACCACACACGTGTTCCATGACACCTGGCTGAAACAGCCCATTACATCCCATTTTTATTTTATTTTTTGGGGGGAACAGGGTCTTACTATATGATCCTGTGTAGTAATGGCTGCCTTCACAGAGACCCACTTGCCTCTCAAGTGCTAGGATTAAAGACATGTGCCACAATATTTGGCCCTTTGTCTGTCTGTCTGTCTGTCGTTGGTGACAGGATTATCTTGATGTGAGGCCCAGGCTCACTTCAAACTTGTGAACCTCCTGCCTTCGGTTCCTAGTGATGGAAGTAAGCTCAGCTTGATACTGTTAGCCACACACTGTCCCCATAGTCCATGGTGTCCCCTTCACTTGGGGTTACATATCCCTTACGCAGAGCTGAGAAATCTTTCCAGTACACTCCACCAGTCTACCCGGTGAGCTATCTGCCCCTTCCGTCTATCTATCCTGCCCAGACATTACCTTCCTGCCTTGTTCATAAGCTTCCCTGAAGGCCATTATGGCTTGCTGACCTTCTGGAGCCAACAAAGTGTTAGGAGAGCTCGTCTGCCAAGCTGCTGAGACTTCCCCAGTCCTCAGGCAACTGCTGAACACCTATGGGGGATGGGGTGGGGTTGCAGGCTGAGGCCTCACAGCAGAGGCGGGCCTGGCAGACCCTGCAGCAACATGCCTTTCCCAAAGCCGGTGGAGTTGGTGGTTCTACGCCTTGTTTGTGCAAGACACAAGCACACAGCAAGTTCAACTTTAACGGTGTCACTGATGCCAGCTCGCTGTCTGCCACCGTGGGGTTCCGCATGAAGTTATACCTAGTTGAGAATCAAGCATTTCTAAAGAGCCCCAGAGGGATATTTTCTCTTTGTGCAAACAGTTCTTTTGTGCAGAGGGAGTTCTGTGGCTTTTTGGCAGACACAGGTGGGGAGCACCTCTGTGAACCCCATTCACTCCTGGGAAGCAGAGACATGCATGGTCCTTTGGCACAGCCCTGGGCACTGCACTCTGTGCTGTGAGTTGTCTCTGGATAATCTCAGGGCATCTGACAACCCTCAGCATCCAGTGCTGAATCCAGATGCAGCCTGTCTAGCTTATCCCCAGGGGCCAGAGCTCCACACGACCTGTGATCCTAATTGTCTTAGAGTTTCCTTTGCTTGGATAAAACCAGGACCAAAAGCAGCGTGGGGAGGAAAGGGTTTATTTCATCTTATAATTCTCATGTCAAAATCTGTCATGGAGGGAAGTCAGGGCAGGAACCCAGAGGCAGCAACTGAGGCAGAGGCCAAGAGGGATGCTGTTTATCGGCTTGCTCCCCATGGCTTGCTCAGCTTAGGACCACCTGCCCAGGGGTCCCACCTGAACCAATCACTAATCAAGAATGTGTCAGGCAGACTTGCTTTATAAAGGCATCTTCTCAGTTTAAGAATCCTTCTCAAATGAAAGTGTCAAGTTGACAAACAAAATAACCAACCAGCCAGCACACTAAATCTTCCAGGGACAGGGGCGCCAAGGTCACCTGTCCTACAGGCTAGCAGCACGGGCTGAGTAGGTGCTGACCAGCAGTGGCTGTCTCACAGAGTGGTTATGCATTAGGGAAAGTGGGAATACCAAAGTCCAAAGAAATCTATTCAGGTGGCCATGCCACAATGCCAAGGACGTGATTCCTGTGAACCTTCCAGGTCCAACGCAGTAGCCAGAGCTGCTGGGCATCTCTGGTAGAGCTCACAGCTCTACATCCAACACTTAGACTAAGTTACCACAGTAAGCAAGCAGACGACTCTCAAGGCTGCTCTGTCTGCTAGAGGAACATGGGCAGGCCTCGGGGCAGCTCTGGGAGTTCAGGGTCTGACAGGAACAGGAAAGGATCCTCCAACTACTTGACTGCAGCCCCTTGGAATGCAGAGTTGAGGAGGGCTTGTGTCCCTGACTCAAGGGGATATCCAGGAAGAACGTATGGCAGCAGGGGATGGACGCAGGCAGTCCTACACACTCGGGAGACAGAGACAGGACATAGTTCCAGGGTAGCCTGGGCTACAAAGGAAAACAAGATGGAAAGAACCACAGTTGAATACAGCAACTCAGAATCAGCACTGAGCACAGACTGCCCACCACCATTTCCAGCACTAGTTTTCTCCCATGATGCAAAAGATGTGTGGACAGCCACTGGAGAGACATCGGATGGCCTCAGTCTTTCCTGTGACTGGCCAGCTGACCTGGGACATGTCTAAGGGGATGAGTACCCTTGACTACTGGTCTGGACTAGCTGCTGCAAGGAGCTACAGTTCCCCAGGCTTGTTCTGGGAATATGCAGGTTATCCATGAAACCTCAGGGGTTGCCTCTGGGTTACATGTCCTTTCTGTGTGACTCCTGTAGCTCAAAGAAAGCTGCTTGTTTACTTGGAGACTGGGACAACTTTCATGGAGGCCTCATGGCTTAGCCAATGTGGATGGTACAATTTAAAATGACTCCTAAAGGGGCCAGAGAGATGGCTCAGTGGTTAGAACCCTGACTGCTCTTCCAGAGGTCCTGAGTTCAATTCCCAGCAACCACATGGCGGCTCACAACCATCTGTAATGGGATTCGATGCCTTCTTCTGGTGTGTCTGAAGACAGCTACAGTGTATTCATATACATAAAATAAATAATTCTTTTTAAAAAATGACACCTAAAGGAAATTGAAGAAAACAGTTCAAGCTATCTGAGTAGTCATTTGGGCACTGAGAAGAAACCACAGGCTCAGATGCACAGTGCCCCCATCATGGGTGTGGGGGTGCCCAGAGCATCACATGGGCAGATAAAGGTGCTGTGGTTCTTCCATGTCCTATTCCCTATGTTGTGTCTTCCTGGGGAGACATGAACACACACTCCAGATAGGACACCCCCCACCCCAAAAAAGAGCAAGTCTAGCTTAGTTAATCAGTGACTTTATTGGGGTAACTCTCGGGAGCATACATGGCTCCAAGGCCAGTCCTGGGGATCTCTCCCAGGAGCTGTGTCCCTGGAGCTCCTGGCCCAGCTTGTGGCAGTCCACTGGAGAGCGTCCTCTCCCCAGTAATTGTTACTGCTTTTGTAACTCTGGCCAAGGGCCTGAGAATCTCAGAACTGAGTCTTATAAACCTCCTTCCTTGGAGGGAGGAGAGAATGTTTCACTTTAGAGGAAATAGTTATACACCACCAGCTCATGTACAGAAGGGGCCTAGAAAACCTGACAGGTGTGCACTGGCGACCGCCCTCCAGTGGTAACAAGGAAGGGTGGGGAAGGTTTGGCAGAGCTTGTGTGAGATGAGGTTTCCGATGCTAGGCCCCCTGAGGCAGCTGTAACATTGATACACACAGGCGTGAGGTCATCTCCAAAAGACAACTGAAACACCCCACAGGACAGCATTGCTCTGTGCTACCTGGGTGTGGCACAGACAAGAACTGGGCTATCTTTCCCACTCGTGGATGGGCTCACCAATTTCCCTGCAACCAACCCACCCATACCCTGACCCCCATCGTAATAAAATTGAGCACTTGGTGGCAGGACCCCTGGGGGATTCCGGGAGAAGGATGAGCAGTGTCTGGCTGGTACTTCCTTCAAAGGGACTGGAGAGGCCCGAGCCTGTGACCTGGTCACCCCCCTCGCTAGGTCTGCATGCTTCTGCCTGTGTGGACCAAGTCCATGCCATTCTAGGGACTCTAGGAATGCGAGCCAGTCACAGAACTCTACTGGTCAGGTTCCCAATTCATAGGCTACAACAAGGGGCATTCCCACCATGTGGCAGCCAGTGATTACCACTCCATTTAGAGATTCCAAGTTGGAGGCTGCAGTTGTTATGGTAACATCTCAGGACCTCAGTGGGAGCCAGGGCCTCCTATATGCATGTGCTTACCACCAAGTTCTATCCTTCACAGGTGTAAAGTGAGAGCAGCCCTGAGGCCCTCTGAGGATGCTGGGCTCCCCTGGTAACTGCCTCAGTTACCTCAGTATGGGGCAAAAGGCACATCCTCCCAACCACCTCCAAAGCCACATTCCCATCTTCCAACCACTGGGTTTCTTTCTTTACCTGGCTTCTCAGCTTCCCATGCATCTTTTCAACTGTGTCTAACTTACCACCAATCCAACCAGCTTTGTGGCGCTGGGACAGCAAGCCATAGTTCTTGCTACATGTATTGCTGGACCACACACTCCTCTCCTGGCCTCCTACATGTAATCTCCAGCTTGGGAACACCAGGCTGAACTGTGGCAATGTGACACTTTGAACACAGACACATTCAGCCTCAGCAGGCTACAGGGTGTAGTGTTTAAGTATAGACCAGAGGCCCAAAGGGCAGTTAGGATTCTAAGATCAGCAGTGTCTGGCAGGACAGCACTTGGGGTGCTCCAGTGCTTTGGGGCACAGGATTTTTTCTGGCAGTGATGGAAGGAAAAAGGTCTGAGGTCTACACTCCTTAGCTGCATCTTCACCTTTACAGCCCCACTCCCCTTCCCCTCAGAGGAGCCTGCTCACCTGTCAGCCATATGCTGAAGAGGTGTCAGGTGCTCCCTCCTGACTCTCAAGGCCTTGTTATTCCACACACCACATGCCTGTGCTTGCACCCTGGACACTACAGAGGGTCCAGCTCGTGGTCTGTCTTGGGGTTTTCCTTTGCCTCCTGCAGGCTCACTAGGAGACAGGCTGTTCCTTACCTTATACCGTCAGACCTCTTTTCCTGGTCTTCTATCTGGCCTTATACTGCATTCTACAAGTTTCTCCTTCCCTGACCACCTTGGTCACCCCATTATTAACTCTTTCCTGCCTCCCTCTTTAGGGAGCCCAGTTTCATCCATTCCTCAAGCTGTCCTCAGCCCTGGACACCAGCAGTCCCTGAACATGTCTGGGGCAATGTGCCAGAGGGTGTGGCAGACAGTCACTGTGGGATTGGAAGCCTCCCAAGGCCAAGTGCTGAGTATCTGCACCCAGAACTACTGCTTACCGTACGGCTGACACTGGGCCTGCTGGGCAATCTGTTCTGACTCTAAGGGAAAAACACGGGGGTATTTTCGTGGAGGTTTCAGGTTGGCAATGGGAAATTTACTGTCAATACCTATAGTCAGGCCACCCTGCCAGGTCTAAGTCATGCCTCTTACCAAGCTATAGGTGCCAAGTGTCTGAATGACAGTCACAAAAGGAACAGGGAACACAAAGAAAGTGGATCCCACGGAACTTTGGCCACAGTTTGCTGTCGAGAGACCTGATCTTCCCCAGGGCTGGGTCAAGACTGGAGTAAGACAGCAGTGTCCCACAGCTACGTCACGGGCAAGGGTAGAGTGACCAGATGCTGATCCGCTGGTCCTTTGACCCTGCAGCAAGCAAGCCATTAGCAGCAAAGGCCACGCAGTGCACAGGAGCACTGTGGAACGCCAGCACAGCCAGTGGCTTCATCGTCCTCCAGTGAAACACACGGATGCGGTGGTCCCAGCCTGCTGTGGCTAAGATCTTGTGGTCTGGACGGATGGTGACTTCGGCAATTCCGGGATTAGTGAGTTCATGAGTCTTCCTCACCTATGAGCAAGCAGAGCAGGAATACTGAGGCTGCTCCTGGATCTGCTGTGCCCTCACCCATAGACACCCCATCCTGCCTTCACCCAGCCCAATGGTCATAGGAGGGGCCCTCCTGGGCAACACAAGGCCACCACACAGCACAGTCGGTGTTTCTCCTGCAGGAACCTCCATGGAGACTTATGGCAGGTGGGTGACACAAATTTTATCAAAAATAACACCAAGAGGCAGAAAAGACTCAGGGATGTGGGAGGGGCTCCAGGACAGCCAAGAGAAGGGCAGGGTGCTAAGGTTTGAATGAGTCCCTCAGGAGTTCACAGGAAGAAACTTAATTCTCAAATTCTCCTATTAATGCTATGTAAGGTGGGGTATTTGGCAGGGAACTAGGGCTATGTGAAATCATAAGGCCTATTAGTGGCTTTTTCTAGGAGGAGATCTGAGCTGACAGCCTGTTGTGTCTTGTCTGGGGATAGTTCCCATGCAGAGACCGGCAGTCAGCAGATGCAGGCTTTGAACCTCCTGGTCTTCAGCGCTACTAACCAGATAAACCTTTATTTTTAAATAAAAATGATCTTCCTTTACATTTTGAGTCTGAGTGTTTTGTCTCACATGCACCTGTGCACTCTGTGCCTGCAGCATCCAGAGAGGCCAGAAGAGGGTGCTGGGAATTGAACTTGGGTCCTCTGCAATTACAGCCACTGAGCCATCTCTCCGGCCCCAAACTTCTATTCTTTATACACTGTCCAGTCCTAGCAGTCTGAGGAATTTTGTTGTAATAGAAAATGGAATAAGATACAGGGTTAGAGAGACAACACTGGAGGAGGCAGAAGAAATCATAGATGTCCTCACTGACTCTGGGACCCCATCTCTCTGTCAGTGTGGCCTATTCTTCTACACATTCTCTGCAGTGAATGCAAGACCAATGAGACCACCCAAACTTTACAACACTAGAACTTCAAGCTAAATAAAATGCCTTTATAAAGTTAGCCTGCCTTAGGCTCTTTGTTCTAGGAATGAACACAGCTCTCTTGGTTACAGCCGCCTACCCTGAACACTGCAGGCTACTTGACGCCTCTGTTCTTGTAAGCGGCCTGCCTCTCAACAACAAACTCTCTGTTAGTCCCCCTTGTCTTCAGTGCCTTCTAGTAGGGCTGCCTCACCCTTTTCAGACAGTGATGCACCACCACAAGATGACAAGGAGGCTGGGCATAGTGCCCTGTGCCTCTTCTGGAGGAAGAGGAATGGGTGATCTCTGAATGTGAAGCCAAACTGTCTACACAGAGTTCCAGGCCAGCCAGGGCTACTACATAATTAGAGTCTGCCTTAAAAAGGAAGGGAGGGAGGGAGGGAAGGAGGGAAGGAGGAAAGGAGGGAGGGAGGGAGGGAGGGAAGGAGGGAGGAAGGGAGGGAGGGAGGGAAGGAGGAAGAGAAGGAGGGAGGAACTGAGGGAGGGAGGGAGGGAGGGAAGGAAGGAAGGAGGGAGGGAGGGAGGAAGGGAGGGAGGGAGGGAACGAGGGAGGGAGGGAGGGAAGGAGGGAGGGAGAGAGGGAGGGAGGAAGGAGTGGTAAAGAGAACAGAGCAGCAGCGGAGACTGGAATGAAGGGGGATGGAACATGGAGAACAGTGTGACTATAAAATACTCCAGTGAGGACAGAACAGTTCAGACGAACCAGAGAAAGCATGGAGGGCAACGGAAGGGCAACTTCCAGTTACTGACACAAAAGTTTTAGACTCTAAGCCAAAGAAAAGGTTCCAAGAGCACTTAACAGTATGATATCCTCTAAAATGATTAGGGCCAAGAGTGAAGAAAGACCTTCTTCTAGCCAGACCCCCCCCCCCAAAATCACATGGAAGATGAGGGCACAGAAGATGCTGTCGCCAGAGAGTTCCAGGGCTATACGTGTGCCAGCAGACAACGGAGCAACACTCATACAGGCAGAAGGGAGTATGGTCCATGAGTTTTATACCCAGCCAAAGTGTCGCTCGACTGTGAGAGCAGTAGACAGACGTTTTTGGACATGTAAGAGCTGAGAGCTCATTGCTCCCGTACGTCCTTCTGGAAGAACAAGAAGACTAATTCCAAGCTTGTGGGAGATGGCTGGAGCACTGTAGCTAACAGTTTGGCACACAGCACTGAGTGTACTTACCTATAGGATTAGGCACAGACATGGGGATTATAGCTAGAAAACCAGTTATGTAACCAACAGAAGCATGGGTGGGGGATATGAAAGAAGGTGCTGCTCAGGATGTGGTCATCTGAGGTGATCTGACCTCTGCCATAAATGATGGTGGCTCTGCTTTCTCCTCCTCGCCCACCTGAGGGGAAATGCCTTGTTTATCTGAGACAATAAATATATTCTCTGGCTTTATGACTAAGTTTTACCCAAGGCTAAATTTAAGTCTGGGCTATGAAGAAAGAGACTCCAAAGGGTTAAGCAACAGATTAGCCAGGGTACAAGCAGAGAAGCGGGACTCCTTTGGGAAAAGCAGTAAGAGAAATCCTGGTACCCAACACTCAAGAGCTGTGACTGTTCAGCGATTATGCTCATCCTTCATAAAGTGGTGACAGCCAAGTGTCTGATGCCTTACTAGTCACCTTGCTGGAAGCAACCATAAAGGTGAACAAAACACAAAGTAATTGTTACAGGCTCTGGACGGCAGGCAGAGGCAGGGCCTAGCATTCTCTGCCTGGGGACAGAACTGAGCTGGAGTATAGCAGTCACATTAAACTGACGGGCAGATCAACATCTGTGGCAAGTAGAAGGCTGAGGTCTGTGAGGATAAGGTGGTGCAATGGTGGGAGCAGGGGCTTTGTGGGCTGAGGACTAGACATGGGTTCTCTAGGAGGCCTTGTCTGACGGCTGGCTATGTATGTTCAGAGCAGATGACAGGCTGAGCAGCGAGGCCGACGCTAGGCTTTAGAATGGAACAGCTGTAAGAGGTCACCATGAGAGCTAAGGACGGGACATCAGGCTCACATTAGGAACAAGACTCCGCCTAGGAGGGAGGCCTGGCTGCTCTGAGGGAGGAGCTGGGGTCGCAGCGGCTGAGATGTCTTCCACCACTGGCCACAGCTGATAAATACCAAACACCCTGCACGTGCCTGTGTGTGCGGGCGGGTACATGTGTGCGAGTGCCTGTGTGTGGTGGGGCAGGGGATGCTTAGCAGGAAGAGCACACTGACTGCCCCTTCAGAACACCCATGTGGCAGCTCACAACCACCTGTAACTCAGCTCCAGGTGACCCAGTGCTTTCTTCTGGGTCCCACAGGCACTTGTATACACAGTATACACTCACACACAACATAAACAAAAATTTTAAAACAAATCTCTTAAAAATACTGTGGTTTAAGTTTAATGAACAAAACAAAACTTTCTAAGCCAGGCAGAGGTGCTGCATCTTTAATCCCAGTCCTGAGGCAGAGGCAGGCTGACGGTTGACCTGCCAGCAGCCCATGCAGGTGGGACCCAGGAGTGTCCCCCACAGCGGCCATTCCAGAGCACAGGTACAGCAGGATCCACTCACATATACTCAGAGGCCACCACACTGGCATCCTGAGATCCCACCAGAGGACTGGAAAATGGCCTGGATTTATGGGAGGGAATGGCTCATGAATGCCCCAGCATGGGGCATGGTGGCATGTGACTTTAATCTCAACACTCAGGAGGCAGAGGCAGGCAGATCTCTCTGAGTTTGAATCCAGCCTGGTCCAAATAGCAAGTTTCTGAACAGCTAGGACTATATACAGAAACTGTGTATCTTAAAACAAAACAACCCAGGATAGTTCATTGTATTCTGGTACTTAGGAGACAGAGGCAGGATCGGGAGTTCAAAATCATCCTTGGCTACACAGTGTGACTGGGGGAAGTTTGGTCTGCATGTAACTGTCTCAAAAATTAAAATACAGGGGCTGGAGAGATGGCTCAGCCATTAAGAGCACTTGCTGTTCTTCTAGAGGACCCAGGTTCGATTCCCATCACCCACATGTTACCCATCAGCCATCTGTAGCAGCCGTTTCAGGGAATCTGACGCCTTCTCTGGCCTCTGCTGGCACCGAGCATACATCGTTAACAGCCACTCCCACACAAAATACCCACACACATAAAATACAAATACTTTAAAATGTTTTTAAAAATTATGAAAGAATGAAAAAAAGAAAAAGAAAGAGAACAAACAGTGGCAGCAGGGCAAAAGCTAGCTCCACAAGAGACACATCTACATCTTGGAGGGCCAGGAAGGGTTTACAAAACCTAAACCTTGGTCTGAGCCACAGACTTCTTTTCCAGAAGATGACTGGAGAAAACTAGGAAAGTAATTACTTTATTGGCTGTTGTTGAGCTAGCTTTCAAATGCATAAAGCGAGAAACAACAACGGGGATGGAGAGGGGGAAAGACAGGGCCAGCTTGGCCCTCTGCAATGGGCCTTGGCCGCATGTGTGCCTAGCCAGAATCTAATGCACAACTGTGTACCTAGAGAGACAATTCTTCTCAGCCATATGTGGTCCACTTGTGCAAACGGAACCAGCTCTCTGCATTTCAGAGAACTGAAATCATCCAGACCTTGTTCTCAGACCACAACGTAATTAAGTTAGAATTTGAAAACTAAAAGATATCTGGGTGTGGGGTGGGAAACCATAAAAACACTCCAATCAGCTCAGCTCAGAGGCCAGGGAACAAACGAATTCCAGGTCTGCCCAGAAGTGAAGCCTGATGGTACCTGGGTGTGAAACTCAGCTACAGGGTCACAGGTACGGGAACACAGACAGAGGAACTGAGTCTGACAGGTGCTATGTCCAGCGTGACCAAGTATGCCACCAGGACAGTAAGAAGAGAAAGAAAAGACAGGGATAGGACTGAAGAAGAATGTGACTGACGTTCACATATCTGTCCCCAACAACTACAAAGTCTTTACAATTAATGTTTAAAATCTCGATAAACATGATCTCCCTGTCACCCCCCCCCCATCTCAAGCCCAGCATGCAGAGTCCAGACTGAAGCAATTCAGACCAAGTGTGTATGGAGCAGAGAGAGGCCCCACGCCTCCCTCCACTGGACCTCCAGCCCTGCAACTGTGAAACAGAAACAGACTTAGCCACTGAGCAGGAGAGCAGAGGTGGTTCCGCAGCTCTCAGCCCCTCAACACCATCAGTACGACTATGTGGTAGAAAAGGCAGCTGTCAGTCAACTGGCAGACCCAAAGTGACCCAGCAGAGCAATCAAGAAAACATGGTGCTCTGAGTTAGGTCGGAACTATTGTTTTTGGAGATGGAGTCTCACTATTGGGCCAGAGTGGTTTTCACTTCCTAGGCTGGAATGATCTGCCTGCCTCAGCCTCTGGAGAGCAGACACTACAGGCACACACTGCCACGGTAGGCTTCATTTTACTGCTTTGATACCAGAGGGAAAACAACAATCTCGTTTACTAAAAATCAACAGGCAAGGAGAAAAGCCCAGGCTGTAGAGACGGTTCTCCGGCAGTGTCTGTCTGAGCCTGGACTGCAAGCGTCCACATTAAAAGCCCAGTGCAATGGTGCCTGCCTACAGTCCCAGGTGGAGATCCCTGGGGCTTCCTGGCAGCCAGTCTAGGTGAACTGGTGAGCTCCAGGTTCAGTAAGAGACTGTCTCAAAGAGTGAGAGTGGAGAGGGTTGGTGAGATGGCTCAGCAGCTAGGAATAAGTAAGTTCTACTCCTGCTTGTAATTCACTGCCTGTAACTCCATCTTTAGGATAACCATACCCTCTTCTGGCCTCTGCTTACATGCACATACACACACTTTAAAATACGGTGAGTAGGGAGTGACTGATGTACCTGCATAAACTAGTGCACACACACACCTGTACACATCTGCACATACACCTGTACATACATGAACACACATACACAAATAAAAGAAAAAGAAAACCCGTGTCAGTCATGGAGAGGCAATAAACACCTCTATCAAACCCTAGCCTGCACTCACAGTTCTTCCCCCACAGACACAGACGGAACTTCACCCAGTAAGAACCTGTCACTACACAATGGGAAACATGGCTTCCCTGCTGAGTTCCATCCAAGGTGACCTGCTTATATGACAGTCTGGGTTCCAACCAGTGCCATCAGCAACTCGGTCCTCCAGCTTAATTGTTGCTGTTCCCTCCCCTGCCCTTCCAGCCGCCTCTCCAGTGCCTGCCTCCAATTCCTGGACCTGCTGGCACTCTGTTCACTGGCCCTGCCCACATCTTCCAGCTCCTCTGCTTGTCTCTTGTGGGTGTGCTGCTTGTGTGTGTCCTGGGTCTTCTGTTCACTCCTAGCACAGAGCTTTCCCCGGTGTGCGGCACAAGCATTAGAGGGGCGGAGAGCACAGCTGTCCCTGAGCTCAGGCAGTCTCTGATGGCTGACACGCACCCTCCAACGCCCCTTCTACATAGCTCTGTCCTCGCTGGGCTCCACACACGGGCTGCACTCAAAGCCTGCAGTGGGGCAGGATGTGGGGCAGATGCTGTGGTGTGGTTCGCCTGAGCATGTGGGGCCCACCCTGCCTGCAGACAGGCTCGGTTGTCCTCAGACTGAACGCTATGGTCCTGTGGAACCTGCACAGCAGACTGGATTGACAATTTTACCCTTTTTTCCCTGAGGTAGAGTGGGGACTGTTGGGCACTGAGAGTTCCCACTGAAACCCACTCAGAGCCCTGTCTCGGGGACACTTCCCAGCTATCTCCTTGTCCCAGGAGCTAATCAACACTGCCAATTCCCAGAGAGAAGAGAGAAGCTTTTGCCTAGCTGCTAAGTACTCCTTGTGCTGGCGAGGTCCAACAGAGCCCTGACTGATCCTCAGAGGCAGAGGTGTGCAGGGACAAAGGGTAGCTCTCACACTCACTTCCCCTGCCTCCATACTGGTTCTTCATGTGAGAGGGCCAATCTGCCAACTCTGACCAACCATGGCCCTCTGGGATAGGAGCAAGTCCATGCCCACCTCACGCACACTTGGAAACAGAGACGGCCTGGCTGGAGGACTGGGATCTTCAGGAAGGTGCAAGACAAGGAGCCTACTAGGAACTTCAGCTGGACAAAGACCAGAGAATGAGAAAGATCTGCAGGGACGTGGAGGAATGGTCAGGACCTGTGCTCCGATATTCTTCATGTGAGTACAAGTGTGCACCATGCCTACAACCCCACTGCAAACCCTATGCTCTGCTTCGGTGTGCATGGGCACTCTTGGTGCACATGAAGATGACCCTGTGGTTTTCTGACTAGCTTCCCCCAGTGACTCTGAGGGGCCATGACCATAGCACAACCAGGACTGCAGGCGAACACAAGACTGGCACACTTATGCTAAGCAAACTGGGCTGCTCTGGCCCAGGGTTCATGGAGCCTTATTATTACTTAAAGATCTAAAATATTGGCTGTAAATCAGTCCCTGCATCAAGGCGGAAGAAGGAGCAGGGCCTGGGCACCACCTGTACCTGACAATGCCTGAGGCTCAAACTTGATGGCTAGCAGCGGAGCCACCTCAGGGAGAAAGGCTGGAGGTTTTCCAGCCGGTCGTTTCTGCAGGCATACTAATGGTCATAGCAGCCCCTCCCTGACTGAGCTCTGGCCTGGGCTCAGGACCCTCCAGAAGGATCTCTGGTCACCAGTGTGGCTCTTACAACTCATGACCTCAGGTGCCAGGAATGCTCGGCGCGGCGCCATCTGGTTCTGATTACCCATGCTAGGCTGCGGGCGCCTCAGCCAGGGATCTGTGTCCCAAGTGGCTGGGAGATTGATTTGGGCTCCTCAGAGGCTTTAGCAGGAGGATGTGAGGAAGGCACGTCTGAACCAATGTGGGGCTTCGGCCAAGGCAGGCAGCCATACTTTGGTGCCATGGCACCAGTGAGGATGCTGTGGACTAGAGGTCACCTTGATGGCCCTCAGGTGTTAAGAATGACCTCAAATAGCTTGCCTTGGCAAATTGATGGATGCTTCCTTCCCAGAGACCTGAGCTGTGTAGAACTGGACCTGACTCTGGGCAAAACAGCACCTGGCTTTCACCAAACCTGGGAGCCATTCTCATCTTCCCAAGCAGGAAGGCAAGCTCAGCAGGGGGCTGGGGCTCCCCACCTCCTTTGATGTGTACTGCTGAGCCAGGCCCTGCCCACCTCACCCCAACTACTTCCAGGCTGCAGTTCCTAGTTCCCCTTCTGCTTTAACTTTTCAAATCATTAGTAGAGTAAAAGTTCATCTCTGGACTGGAACATGCCCATAAATTAAGTCTTAAGTTCCAGCAGCTGTTTCCCAAACATGTTGGGAGATTCCAAGTATCTGGGCTGGAAGGGCTTCCTCCTGGGTGCGGGGCCCCAGGGGCCTGAGTAGGAAGGTGTCAGTCCTCTGCACTGGGCCCACAGGGGGTGCTGCTGCTCTCTTCCAGGCTTCAGAGGCAGGAGGGTGAAGGAGCCACTCAAGCCTACCTGCTGGGCTCAGCACAGACAGACTCAGTGGCTGAGTTCTGTGCTCTCCCACATGCTCAATGCAGACCATGGTTCTGAGGACTTAGGGACTTTTCTGAAGGTTGGAGGCCCCTCCCTTCACAGAAAGGGACCTGTGGGTCTCTCAGACACTGAGGGAAGGATGGACAGATTGACATATAGGGCAATCTTGTTCTGAATCCAACTGGACCCCCCAGGAATGATCTTAGTGTAGAGCAATGGACCAGAGGGGCCTGCTTCACCAGTGGGCCTACCTCCCTTTCCTACCAGGCCCTGCTGGTGGGAGGCCGGGTTATCTGTGCTGTCTCTGCTCCCCAGGGGGCACTCTTGGATCTGTCCCCACTTAGTCACTTCCTTGCCCTCAGAACCCCAGGCTAGGGCATGTCACCTTTTGGGCCTTTCTTACAGTTCTACTCCACATCAGCCTCCTTCTGCTCCAGGACTTCCCTTTCCCAGAATGGCCTCATGATAAGGCCGTTTAGACCCTGCATGCCACTCGGCACCAACTGAGCCCTACCTTCACCCACCCACCCACAATGGCTTAGGAAAGATGCATGGCCAGACACCCTACCCATAGCAGATACTCTGAATCCATTATGTACCCCAAACAACTGGACCCCCAGGGATGGTCCTGGCTCAAAACTATGGCTCAGAGTCTGCCTTACCAGTGGGCCTCACTGCCCACCTGCCTTCCCTACTAGGTAAGAGGCACTTAGGCCAAGACCTGATGTCCAAAGCAAACCCAGTCCTCAGCAGCAAGGCCTGAGCTGAGCAGTGTGAGGCTGCTGAGCAAGGCTTCCTTCCTACTTTGGGAAGGTGGCAGGAATGACTTGTAAGAAAACCTCCTATTGGATGGAGGCAACCCGAACCATTAAGTTGGTAGGGTTGGTAGGGTCCCCTAAGCTCTATCTCCGGTGCTCTGGCTAAGTCCAGTGAGGCTGGAAACTGGGCTATGGCCACACAATATTCCATAGGGCACGCAGCTCTCCTGCCAGGGCTGTTTCTAAGTGAACAGGCTCATTTCCCACCCTGAGTCTGTGTAACCCAGCCACCTTTGGGGGCTTGGCAGCCTGTTGTCTTGCAGGTCTGCAAAAAAAAAAAAAAAAAAAAAAAAAAAAAAAAAAAAAAAAAGAAAGAAAGAAAAAGAAAGAAAAGAAACCAAACAAACAAACAAAAAAACAAAAAAGCAATGCTGGATACATATTCCACAACCCCTACCACAAGCCCTCCACCCCAAATGGGGAACAAGCCAGCTAGGCCCCTTATGCTGCACTCTGATGGACAGAGGCAATTCTGGGGCCATAACAACTGGGATGGTCCATGAGACATTGTGGGGTTGTCTCTAGCAAGCCCTGCTCAGCCAAGGCCTTCCTGTGGGCTCTCCTGTTACGCGTGACCAGCAGCCTCCCTAGGACCAGCTTATAGATCCTACCAGGCCATGGCTTTTCAGGGCTTTCCAAGTTCTCTTTTCCTTTTCTTTCTTTTTTTCCCCCTTTGATTAATCAGTTCCTTACTGACCACATTCCTCTGAGCTTTCACAAAGGAGTTTGGTCTGCCTGGACACTCCGTGCCTTTCTCTAGACGGACAAGACTTGATGGCTGTTAACCCGAGGTCCAGGAGAAACCCAAACCATGTGAATGGTGAGCCCACGCCCACTGGCCCTTGCTCCCCTACTGCCTCTGAGTGATTAATTAGCTAGGGAACTGCAGCGGCTCCTCTTCATGCCTAAATATTGTTTCGGCCTATCAGACTGTTAGTGCAGAGCAGGATAAATGAGGCCCGGGCCTGTGCACTGACCTGCAGGGACTGCTGATCGTCCAGGCTCCAGACAGCCAGTACCTTCCCGGCAGAGCCTGAGACGCCCTTGGCCTTCTGAGAG
This sequence comes from Micromys minutus, assembly GCF_963924665.1. NCBI lineage: Eukaryota > Metazoa > Chordata > Mammalia > Rodentia > Muridae > Micromys > Micromys minutus. Next base: position 73,916,041 of record NC_137976.1, on the reverse strand, counting down.
TCGAAGTCAAGGCCCATGACAGGCTCCTCATGGCAGGTGATTTGGCTGCACACCTTCCTCTCTGAGATGTCCCACAGGGTTACCGATCCATCCTCAAAGCCAGCCAGAAGGAGGGGGCGGAGACTGGAGTTGGTCTGTGGAGAATGGCACAGTGGTTGGATCCCAAAGGATCTTGTCTTCAGTGAGCTTTAGGGCTGTGGGAACAGCTGTCTCTCTGGCCACGCCCAGAAGTGGGTTGGCCCAGAGAACAGTTCCTTTGCATTCCATATAGCCACCAGCCTAGGCTCCACGTCCTAACCGCCTCCTGCACCCCTCTCATGGGGCTCGTAGGGCCACTGCTTAGTACCCGAGGAGCTAGAAGTAGAGTCCAGAGGCCTCACACACTCATGCATTGCTACCTGCACTAGATCCTGTCCAAATCAGGGAAGACATGATACCCACTGGCACTCACCAGCACCCTGGGGTGGCTAGGGATGGCCTCATTCCTCCTCACTGGCCACTCCTTGTTGAGGCCAGTCATCTAGAACCAGGCAGGAAAACTGAGCACTCAGTGAGAAGGCCTCTTTGGGCTTTGTTAATGGAGGTGCAGAAGCCCCCACCCTTGGAAGCTTGATGTGAGAGGCCCTCACTGTCGTGATGGATGAGGATGAGGGTCAGAGGGCTCTGCGCCCTGGGCTGACGCTCGTTTATTTAGCCTCTGAAACAACTACAAAAGAAGAGTGCTGCAGGATTCCAAGTCACCCTCGGGGACGTGCCATCAGTCCCTGCACACAGCAGCCTGAGAGAAACTGAACAGGGCTGAGCAAGGAGGCCCAGGCTGGCTGGAGGCCTATGGCATGCAGCTATCAAACAGCATGAGGGAGGACCAGGGTGGCTCTCAGAACACCACAAGCTGTGGCTGAGGTGCCCAGGATACCTTGGTGGGAGGGGAGGGGAGGGCCCACTGTAGACAAGCATGTGGAGGGACGGCCACAGCAAGGAAAGTACACAATCTCCAGGCTTTCAGCAAGTACAGTGAACTTGCCAAGGCCAAAGTGGTCATAGAGGTTATCTCTGACTTTAGAAATGGACTGTAAGTTGGTTGTGTCCTGCTGGTGATCAAGTCCACACATATGAAACAGGAAGGAATGAGGTACCTGGGAGGAGGCATGAAGCTTCCTGTTTTCCGGGTGATTTATTTTCAACACCATCTTCAGTCCCTCTCCCCTAGGCCCAGGGCCCATACTGTGCACTTTGACCATAACCCTAGAGGCAGGGTTGTCTCAGGTCTCTGAGCGCCTACCTAGCACAGTGGCTCTGCCTGGCTCTGCAGGGGCCCTGGCTGCACTGATGTTCCTGAGCTTTGTCACAGCGATGAGCTCCCTGCTTGTGTTTCTCGACATGCTCGTGACTATGAGTTTTGAGCAGCCACAGATTATTCAGAAGCCACTAGAAAAATCCCTCTGCCTGGTGGCCAGAGCAGGGGCCTGCTTGGCCCAGAAGGTACACCTAGGATTTTAGCACCTGCCAGTTGTCACCACAGCCCAGTACCTGGCCACGTTACTCAATCTGCCCTGGTCACTGCAGCCTTCCAGTGACAGGCACCATATCCTGGACACGTGTCCTTGTAGCCTCTGGTGGTCACGGCCTTGATGCTGCAGGCCCGGGACCTGAAGTCATACTGCCTTGCCCTCTTTAGCAGCTTTCCTTGCCCTAAGCTGGGACCCAGAGACAAAAAACTGCAGCTTTTCTTGCCCTTCGAAGAACAGCCTGAGAGATGGTCGTAGGCCAGGGGCAAAAGCAACCCTGAAGTTGTGCTAGAACTCAGCTGGAAGAGGCTCCAAGACTCGGCCTGGGAACCTTCTAAGGGTGGGTGCTGATGGTAGCTCATCCTATAATTTACCGCGGCAATGCAGCGCAGCTACTTTAGGGTGCAAACTAAAGATAGACCCGAGTATTTCAGGAAGAAATCTGCCAAGTCAGGGTACTTTGCCACGCTCGGATTAGAGATTTCATATTCTAGGATTTCTGGATTTAGGAGAAACAAAGAGCGTTCTTACAACCAGAGGCTTCTTGCAGCTGCGGGCTTCATGTTGGATCTGCATCACCAGCAAGGCAGCGAGGTGTCTTGTCAGCCATATTAATTACCTTAACAAGTTTGTACATCCCTTTCTACACATTTTTTTCCTGATGGAATTTTTACACGATTGTGCAATGACCTATGTTTTCCAGGGCACAGAATAGGAATGAGCAGCTATAGGTGCCTGTGCCAGGACTGTGTACCATGGTCACTTTCCTGGACACCTCAGTGTGAGGAAGGTTGGGGGGAAAGATAAGAGTACATTTATTTTCCCAGGAAAGTGCCCAGAAACTCTTGGGGAACTGTGAACATACTGAGGCAAGAACTAGACTCTGCCTGAGTCAGGCTGCAGATTTATAGGCCCTAGGAGCTTTGTCAAACAGGGTCTGCCCTGACTCTGCCAGGAAGCTATACAGCAAAGACACTAGGATCAGCTTACTGAACGCTCCAAATCTAACTCAACCTTCTCAGTTAAGAAACTGCAAGGAGCTGGAGGAATGGATCAGTGGTTAATGTACTGGCACCTGCCTGGCAGCTCACAGCTGTCTGTAATCCAGACACAGGGATCTGAGCTGTCCTTTGACTTCATAGGTACCAGGCACACAAGTCACCCACATTCATGTAGCCAAAATACCCATACATGCAAGATAAAAACTAAAAAGGAAATTGCAAAGAAAGCCAACTGGAAGCAGGCCAGAAATCTTTGTGCCATCCAGACAAGACAGAATCCTTGGGGAAGGCACAGATGCCCTTCCCATGCCTGTGGGTCATGCGGCAATTCCAATTGAACAAGCCCATCTCAGCTCACAAGCATCCAAAGAGGCAGCAAGCCACGAGGCAGAACTTACCAACAAGAACTGGGAAAATGGCTAAAGGGCTACAAATCCCTCTCAACATGGGCGATACCCTGTGACCCTCCCATCCCTGTGTCTGTATCAATGAAGACACTGATGCTGAGGCTTCTGGAATTCTTTGCAGATAAATACAGTAAATGGATGTGACCCAGGAAGTAAAAATAAGGCCAGGGACAGCCTCACCTTGAAAAGGTCTGGGCCTATGTGTGTGTGTGTTTGGGGGAGGCACAACTCCAGATCCTAGGCTGTGAGGTCTACTTAGGCCCAAGTTTTTGCAGCAGCCCCAGGAGACAGCACCTGACTCTCCACTCTCCAACAAAATAAAAAAGTCAAGAACGAAGAAAATGGCTGCAGGGCTGGAGAGATGGCTCAGTGGTTAGAGCACTGACTGCTTTTCCAGAGGTCCTGAGTTCACCTCTCAGCAACCACATGGTGTCTCACAACCATCTGTAATGAGATCTGATGCCCTCTTCTGGTCTGTCTGAAGACAGCTACAGTGTGCTCATTAAATAAATAAATAAATAAATAAATAAATAAATAAATAAATAAATAAATAGCAAAATCAAGAGGAAAAAAAATCTATAATTTAAAAAAAAAGAAAGAAAACGGCTGCAGGGTAGACCTCCATGGAATGGCCCTGGAGAAATGATGCTGATGTCCCTGGGACCTCTGCAAATCCAAGGAGTGGAAACAAATGAACACCTGGCACAGCAAGGTCTAGGCAGGCTTGCTGGCATTAGTTAGCTTTTCACGCAGCTTCAGCAGAGCAAAGGACCAAGGTACCGAAGGAGAGAGCACACTCTTCTGGGAGCAGGTTCCACGGCTGACCCAACTATCCCTCCTCCCAGCCACATATGAGCACCTGTATGCTCTGGCCAGTCTGTGGAGGGTGGATATGGACACCTGGTTTCTCTGAGCATTCTCTTGGGGTGATTTCCAAGCACCAGCACCAGCTTTGGGGAACCTGATGTCTTGGGCCACAGAGGAGAGCAGGTACATAGTATGTAAGGGACAGTGACCATAGATTTTATGGCAAATCCAACCCTGAGTGGGGCATGACTCAGGGCTGTTGGGTGTGGCTGGCACATGCTGTCTTACCTGCCACAGCCCCAGGCACATGGGCATGCCTGGCTTGGCATCTGCCTCCGGCTTCAGGGTGCACACTGACGTCTTGGATGGCATCTCCAGAATCTGAACCTGACAGTGAGAAAACAAGCTGATTTGGGCTGATGCCAAGCCAAGTCTATGCTATGCAAACAAGAGACGTTTAAGGCGATTAGCCAAGGCTGCTGCGAGTTTCTGTCTGCTCCTCTCCCTGTAGGGACCTGAGAGCAGAGCCTCCTAATTAGTCTGCATAGGCTAGAGGGCTTGGATGCTCCTGGGGTCCTCACAAAACAAATGCTCATATCACTCCTGAATGACCAACCTTTCACCAGCAAGCAGCTAGCACAATGCCTTTCTCCATCTTGTCATCTGGGCAAAGCCTGGTCTACGTGGTCCTGATTACTTTGGTCATTCTCTCTCCTTTGCTTGTCTCTCTTGCCTGGCTAGGATTTTCAAGGGCCCTCTCTGAATAATCTCAGGCATGTAAAATGATACATAATCTGTGTAGAAGGCCCGGACCAACCTAGGAAATCAACATTTACCCAGAGCCAAGGCCAGCTCCACTGAATTCTGGTTTCCTAATACCCAAGTACCTGACTTGCCAACCCAGGCTACTGAGATGCCCAGGTTTTTCAGTGCCTAGGCTGAGATGGGTCTTGTGGCCCACATGGCCCAGCTTCCAACGTAGGAAATCCAAGACTGTTTATATGCTGGTCAGCATTATTCTTAGTGGATGGCCAAGGCCCAAGGCCCAGATTGGATTGGGTTCCCAGACACCCTGTTTCTAAGGTACTAACCCTGTACCCTCATCCATTTGGGGGGATACAACACCTTTCTCATGAGCTCAGGGAACAGAAGGGCCCCACATGACATGTTGCAGCCTAGCATCAACCAGATGTTTCCTATGCCTTTTATCTGCGAGGAGTTCTACTGCACTGTTGGGCTTATGTATACTTTCTGGTGTCATGGGGCTGTGTGGGTTCTGGAATCCATGAGCTTCTCCAGATATTAGCAAGAGCAAGAACACAGATATATGCCCTAGTCTCCATGCACACCGCATCAGAGCTCCAAAAGGTGAAGGCATCAACTGCACAGCACATCCCTGGTATGGCCAGACTAGGGATGATGTCTGAGGGGTAAGAGCTATGTTGCCCTTTCAACCTATGCCACAGAGATGATCCTGTATCAGCCAGCTGAGTGCTATGGGATAGCTTCCAGGCAGAGTAGAATGCCAAGCACATAGCCTGCTCTGTCAGTTAGAGTCTTACTGCTGTGTCCACTTCTCAGAGTGGGTGACCAGGGCAATCTCACCAGGGTCCCCACAGTGTTTGGACTTCTGATACCCAAGTTGAGCACTAGAAATGGTTCAAAGTTCTCTGTCCCATCTGCTGTAGGTGAGTCTAATAACCTCTGCCTTTATAGTAGCAGGAAAATATACTCAGGCCTTTGGGAGACAGACTGGAGTCTGAAGAACCCTTGGCTGCCTGTGGGAGGTGGTAAGGGAAGGGGTTATGTTTGGAGAAAGTCAAGACAGAGCTGCTGCAGGGGAGTGGAGATGGACAGTGTGGCCGTGGGCCTGCAAGCCCACATTAGAACTGCTCCCAGGATGGAAGGCAGAGAGAAAGGGGAGCGGCTCCTATCCAGAGCCCCGCCTCCTCAGGCCCATGGTCCTCTACAGCCAGAAGCACTGAGTAGGCAGCTCCTAATGGCGCTGGCAGATCAGGCCGGTGTACTGGGTTAGGCTTGGCTCCTGCCCAAGAAAAGTCATTTTGTCTCCAAGCAGATCTAGTTCATAAATAATGAGATAGTAACAGGCATTTATTTGTTCATGATTGCATTTAAATCACCAATTAGGAGCTACATACACTTTTCTTGCTAGTTTGCCAAAAACCTGTTAAAAGTTTTATTAATGTGAGGGGCAGGAGAATTGCTTCCTCCTCTACAGCAAGGCAGGTGGTACTAGGTCACCACAAGCCACAGACACACAAGATGCCACTCTGGGGGTTAAGAGGGCTTAGCCACCCTCAGGCCATGGATCAGTAAAGTCTTTCTCTGTGGAGGTCACAGGCTTCTGTTTTAACCAGCTTCCCGGCCCTCGCCCTCAGTGCAGGTGGCACTGTATTTTCAAAACAATTTTTATTACGTTTATTTGTGTGTGTGTGTGTGTGTGTGTGTGTGTGTGTGTGTCTGTGCTCAAAACTTTTGTGAATCAGTTTTCTCTTTTCACTGTGTGGGGTCACAGGATGTCAGCCTAGGTAGCAGGCACCTTTACCCACTGAGCCATGTCAACAGCCGGACACTGCATTTTCAGAAGCAGCCAGCACATCCTGAGCAAATGGTTGTTTTTCAGTCAGCCTGGAATCTGCCTAAACTAGGCCCTGGGAAACCATAGCTGGCTTAGGCCCAAACAAGGTCTGGGAGCCTGCTCCCACCCCTCACGGCTGTCTGGGTGGCCACACTTGCCCAAACCTAGCATTTTTCCTTTTGGAAAAAAAAAAGCTGGAGTTGGGTGCCAGGTGGAGCGCTCCAGTGTCTGTAGGAGGCTCCAAGAGGCCCGGGAATCAGGCTAGGAAAGGTATCGGCCCTGGGTCTGACCTGATCCTGCTCTTCTGACAGAGGATGGTTACTGTGCTTTCTACACTCTGGTTTTTTAAAGATTTATTTATTTCATGTATGTGGGTACATGTCCCTGTCTTCAGACACACCAGAAGAGGGCATCAGATCTTATTAGAGACGGTTGTGAACTACCATGTGGTTGCTGAGAATTGAACTCAGGACCTCTGGAAGAGCAGTCGGTGCTCTTAACCGCTGAGCCATCTCTCCAGCCTGCTTTCTATACTCTTAATACACTCTCCTGATCAGACTCCTAGACAGTCCTGGGCTTGCTGTCCCTCTTCTTATCCTGAGAACAAATTTGAACAGTTCCTACCTGAGGCTCCTTGCCACCCAGCCTCTCCCTGCTATCACAATGGGGTCTAAGCTCTCACGACTATTGTCATGGCCTGTGGGCTGTGCAGATTGTGTATCTGACTTCCTCATCCCCAGGCTGCTGCACTACCCTCCTCAGAATGTGTGTGTGTGTGTGTGTGGAGTGCAGCGTTTGGATTGGAGCACAGGCTGTTTATCACGGGCTAGGCCTTGTGCCTGTAACCATGCAAACAGGGTGATGGCTGATTCTATAGAAAGAAGCCCTACGACAGGATTAGTTTATCCTCACAGAAAGCAGAGGGTCCAGAGCTGTATCCTGACTCCATCTCCTGGACTCCCCATTACTCTGGCCTCACTGCTGTTAGGTTGTGGTTTTCACACATCTTTTTTTCCTATTCCTTTCCTTTTTACCAGAGTTTTTGAACAGTTTGTTTCACAGGAGGCCTGGGTGCTGGGAGTTCCCCTGTAGCTCTTGCTGCCTCCAGACTTGCTCCTGTTCTGGCTTTTGAATTCAGGCTTTATCCTCCCTTCCCCAGGTATGTGGCCACTCCCATCTTCAGTCAGCCTCCAGAATCCACAGTCTTCACAATGTCATAGCTCTGTCCCCCACTGTCCCCCTGCTGCTCCAGTTTTCTTCACTGTGTCACTAGATTGATGTTTCTGGTGCCTCACCAACAGGCAGTGCACCAAGGCCCCAATTTCTGAAGATTCCTCTGTGTGTGTGTGTGTGTGTGTGTGTGTGTGTGTGTGTGTGTGCGCGCACACGAGCACACACGCGCACATGAATAGATATATGTATGCTTGTCTATGTGGATTCCTCTCTGTATTTTTGTGTATGCACATGAATATGTGAATAGGTATGTATGTTTGTTTATGTGTGCACACATATAGACATGGCCCTAAGTGGCCTTCCTCCAGGAATAGTGTTAAGTCTCAAGGTTTGCCTGATCCCTTCCTGATTTTCACCATTGCCCTTAAAGGAGACGGCATCACAGATGAGTAGCCTGAGGCTGCTGAAGCTGCAGTGAAGTAGGTAAGCCAGAGGCCTGCAGCTGGCAGAGTCCTGTGGCAGTACTAGGCCCTCCTTACTGTAGGAGGACAGTGTGCAGGCTAAGACAAACCCAGTGTCATTAGTGTATGGAAGGAGCTCCAAGGACTGGTCCTTACCTCATCGCTGCCCTTCCCTGGCACAGCAAGCATCCAGCACAGCTGTCCCCTGAGCAGGATGGAACTCCTGCAGAAGCCCACACTGTCCAGCTGAAGTGAGTCCGTGATGGTGTTCCTGCCCTCTGCCAAGTCCCACAGGCAAAGGCGCAGGTCCCGGCCCTGGCTGACAAAGCAAAGGGAGGGGTCTGTTGAGACACTGTAAACATGTATGTGCCTACCTGGACCAGCATCTGGTCCTTAGCCCTTCAATGCTGAATGTAGCCATATTTCTAGAAGATGGCTAGGTAAGCCTCCCACCATCCAGGCCTCAGGCCTCGGTGAGGAGGGCTTCTCCCAGGGCGCTGAGGTAGGACCGTCAGTAGATTAAGGATGTGGACACTGAGGCACACCCCTATGGCCAGTCTCCTGCCGTCCCAGTGTAGCTAAAGCATACCTTGTACCCCTTTCCTTTCTGTAAACTGTCGTTAAGGACTCAGAAGTCTCCCTCAGGTCTCTTCCCAAGTGGATCTGAGACCTGCAGTCACTTAAGTGCCACGCAAGCATGTTGACGGCAGCTCTGTGCATCATCACCTGAGCTGGAAACAACCCAACTGCTCTGCAACAAAAGAATGGCCAAGTATGCTGTGCCACAGAGTGCCACTCAGCAAGGGAGGGCGCCAACTGCTGACATGCAACAGCTAGACGGACACTGAGTTGTGATTTGCTAAGTGAAGGAAGCCAGATCTGAAGGTTCTGCTATATGTAACTACACTCCTGTGACATTCTAGGAAAGGAGGGCTAGAGAACCAGGAGAGGACTGACCACAGTGGGTAGCTCTGGGCTTTGTGGGATGGCAGGCTGTTTAATGTGGCCTTGGGGAAATGGACACAGGACAGTGCTGTGCCAAACCCACAGACCCACAGACAGTGTGACTGTCACTGTGCACAATGAAAACAGCCCCAGCCAGCTGAGTGAGAGCCAGAGCCTATGAGGGACAGCACTGTGGCTGTGTGGATGACAGTGCACTGGGCCAGGAAGCTCAAACAGAAGTGGACCCAAGGCACACAGAACCATATAAACAGTGGCCCCGAGCTGGCCTGGCTTCTCACATGCATCAGTTCTGCCCTCTCTGACAGAGCAGAGCCAGTGGTAGATGCAGGTCAGTGTCAACATGTGTGTGTCCAGGTACACACAGATAGAACACACAGCGGAAAATAGGTGAACGACTGTATGGGCAATGTAGGTCTACCACGGACAACCAGGGTCATTGGTTTTCTAAACACAACAGCCAGGTTTCCAAAGACTCATTGATTTCAGATCTTTATACAGGGAGCAGTGGAACATGCCTTTAGTCCCAGCACTCAGAGGCAGAGACTCAGAACCTGGCTGGTCTACAAGATAAGAAATGGAGGTTGGCCAGAACCACACAGTGAGGACGCACCCCCTATCTCAAAATCGAACAAACAAAATGAACAAGAAACAAACTTCAATCTGTTGGGTGCTGACAGTGGGCCCAGCAGACACCGTCCACCTGTGTGACCAAAGCCAGCCTCTCCTGCCAAGGAGCCCCAGGGACTCATGTACCCTCCAAGCGCCACAAGGGTGGCAGTTACCACACTGGGCTTTGGCCTCCTCCCTGAACCCAGGACCTCAGTCTTGTCCTCAGTCTAGGGGCGTTCTACCCTACAGAGCACTTGAGAAGTACTTTCATGAGTGTTTCATGGGAAACAGGAAACCAGTCCCAGAGCCCACAAGTAGCTGCTAGGGTTTTCTTCCTGTCCGTGGCCTTGGATACTGATGTCAACAGGGTTGAATCTACAGGGGAAGACCGGAAGGCAGGCTTTGCCTGAATTCCACATCAGCAGCACATTCCAGAGAAACTGGATCTAAACGAAGCAACAGTGAGCTCTGGAGACAGGTAAGGATGTCCATCCATGACTTAGCATGGGCTTCTCTTTGACCCAGGAGCCTGGCCACATGGGAGAAGGCCTAGCCAGTGTGACTCCAAAAGACACCCCCAGGAGAGTGAAATGATATCTCTGCCATCTTGATGCAGAGATTATCTGTGATAGAAGAATATTGATTCTATCTAAAATATAAAAAGGACTTCACATGTCAATAAGAAAAATGCAACTGGTACAATAAAAAAATGGGTAGAAACCAGTGCTATCCCAAGTCTCAGCAATCCTCCTGTCTGGCTTCCAGAGCACTGAGACCACAGGTAGGCATTAAATACTTGGGAGTCTTTTAGGTTTTTTTTTCCTCCTCACTTAAAGTTTAGAAAAACTCATAAAATCATCTCCTTTTCAAGACAACATGGCCAAACAGTGGGCGGTGCTCCAATGCTGTCCTTGACTGCGAAGTGGTTACTCAGGTGCCACAAGGGTCTGCGTACTCCTGAACTGGCCTGGAAACATGTAGTTTCACAATGACAAAGGTAAAGAAACACCAGCTGGTGCAGCTCTTGAAAGTGCTGGGGTCCTCCAGCCTTGCTGGATATGAAAAGCCCACCGCCCCTTCCAGGGCCTCTTGAAGAAACTTGGACTCAAACACATCTAAGGCCAGGTAGCTTTGGTAGGCTGTGGTCTCCAGTGCAGTGCAAATGCACCTGGGCATTCCACACCCAAGGCCCCAACCACAGGCCTCCTGACCCTCAGTGGGGACCGCAGGAGGGGCTGCAGCTGTACCACCCTGGGTGGGAGGGAAGATGTTTAAAAGTATCCACCCCAGGCTACCCTTCATGTCTTCCAAGCTAGTAGGCTTGGTCCTGCCTTATCTGTCCCTGCTGGTACCTCCGCCCACTTCTAAGCCATAGCCTTTCCCTCAGCTGCCTGCTGGGCTGGTAGCAGCTACCTCAGATGACACCCTGCAGCCCCACACCTGTCTCAGGGCAAAAATGGGCCCCAGGGAAGAGGATAATCCCACCTGACAGAAGTCAATTGTCTGAAGGCTGGAGCTGGCCCTACACTGTCCACAAGCTACAAGCAAGCAGGCTAGATCCAGTCTCCTCCCCTCTCATTCACTGCCATTCTGCTGTTAAAGAGCTCCCAGCATAAGTCCCCTGGGACCGCCCTGTGATGCTGTAACCCACCTGAGGAGCTGTTGTCCCTGTTGCAGTGTCCTCAGCCAGATTACACCCTGGCCCCCATGACCATTTAGAGTGGCAGCTATTCTTCTTGTTTGCAGGCTCCAGATGTGCACTAGGCCATTCTGAGACCTGTTGGAGAGGAGTCAGGAACAGGCAGGTCAGGGGCTAGAGCAGTCTTGAACTCAGTCCCGGCCAACACCACACACAGCCAGTGGATGAAGATACTTCAGCTGGAGAAGACGTGACTGAAACAGGTGGCTGGCTCTGAACCAAAGGTCAGACAAGCATCCCTTCCAGCAAAGGTGGCCAGAAGGGCCAGGGGATGGGGATTCTTTATCAGAACTCAGTGTTGTGGGACAAAGAGCCATGATTCTGCCCCAGTAGGGAGTTCAGAACGCAGTGTCGGTCTGGTTCTGAAAGCGAGGCACACACTCCCTGCACAGTGCCCTCTACCAGCACCTCAGACAGCACTATGCTCTATGCAGCCCCAGGCTGGACCTCACCCTGGGCTTGGGGCAGGACAACTGTTACTCACCCCGAGAAAAGGAGTGGGTTCTCTGCAGCTTGGGATGGTGGGCAGAAATGCAGCATGTTCACGGCTGAGTGTGTGCCTCGGAGGACAAAGCTGGGACTAGGCGGCGGTGGGAGCAGTGCTGCCATGTGGGTAAATGCAGTCCTGGAGTAAAGGGAAGACGTGAGAGCCAAGAGTGCTCTACATACCTCTAGAAGGCAGCTGCAAAGAGACATCTAAAAAGCTGTTGGCTCAGAACCCAACTTTTGCTCCTTCTGGAAAAAGGATACTGCTCTCCATAGTTCACACAGGCTCAGTGGCTAAAGAATAGCCAGGTCTTGGCCACAGGACTGCCCCAAGTGCCCATCACTGTTCCTGATGGGTGTCTCCTGCCCTGGAGCCCATCTTATGTATCAGCTCTGGTATTACCAAGGTCCAAGCCTGCCCTTCTTGGCATGCACAGCCTGGGTACTGTGTACAGCCCTTGCTGCCTCTGTGGTAGAGTATTTGCCTAGCGAGCCCAAGGCCCTGGGCTTCACTCCTTGTACCACAACAGAAAAGGAACCTTTGCTTGGCCAAACTTGACTCAGGTTTGCAGGCATTCTTATAGGCACACATGAATACTTTAGCAAAACCTCTACGACAGTTTAAAATCATACCCATACCTATCATTTGAATGCTTTCTAAATGATGGGGGCCCTCAGCCTTTACTGTCCACCAAAAGTAACATTTGCTTATCCTGACCACTTTCAGCACAAATCCCCATGGCTGCTGCCTCCTCCCTCCTATTTTCCATGCACTTCCCTACTGTTCCTGCAAAGTTAGGCCTAATTTCTTTCTCTCACAAGAACCCACTGTCATGGTCCTTGACTCTGAGACAGTCCACGAGTCAGGTACTCAGACTGTCTCCTCCCACAAGGGCCCTGCAAACTCATAGCACACATCCTGACACAGCCTGGGCTGAGTCCCTTCCTAAGCAGGCTTTACTCTGTGCCTCTCTCAGAAGCTCTCCCCTATGGAGTATTTTTCTTTCCTCCCTAAAGCACAGTAATGATGTGCTTGTATGATGACTCCCACTCCTGCTCCATGGCTAGTGAAAGGAGTGTGGACTGCGCTGCCCCTGCCTTGCACCCAGTGGCTCAGCAGACATGGGCTTGCAAGTGAGAGCTACCTGGAGTCCTGAGAAAGCTACTAACAGCCCTCCTGGATCACACCCTGCCAAATCTTCTAATTACATCCACTCTGCATAGCACACTTTTCTTTTTTGAGAAACTGAGGCAGAAATCGGGGTGAGCTGCCTTAGATTCCTGGGAATGGGCAGAACAGTCAGGAAGGGAACATGGAAGGGGCAGGACCAAGTCATTTGACCACACCCACAGAGCTGCTACCCCAGCAGGCAGACCACTCCTCGAATCACAGGACTTGTACTAAGACTTGTTAGGGTCTACCTTGCAACAGCAAACTTTCCAGTGCCCTAGACCACACACTGAACCTCTGCAGACCACCCTCCTTGCACCACCCCAGTCCTACAGTTGGCTGCTCTTGACAAGCCACAAGCTGGGTGAGGGTACAGGGGAAAAGGCCAGAGGGAGACAGCAGGGGGCCTGCAGCAGCTTGTTTCAGGAGCCTTTCCACTGGGCAGGGCAAATCCTACTCTACTTATATGCAGCCGGAACAGCAGGGAAAGGCAGCTCTGCCCAACTTGGGTGGCAGTTGCAACTATCAAAAGAACACAGCAAGGAAAGGAACATAGCAAAGGAGCTACTAGGCAGGGTTCTCGTAGAGAGGAGACTGGGCTCCAAGTCTTTGCAGAATGTGGGAAGAGAGACGGGCTGACGCCACACCCAGCTGTTAGAAGCCAGACTGAGGAAGCCTTCTGTAATGGGGAGCCTCCTGAGGCCATCCCACCAGGTACTGCTTCCAAAGTGTCCTGTGCCCTCACCTTTTCTTCTGTTAGGAGAAATGAAGCTACGGGCTCTGAGCCACACCACAGTGGAAGAAGACACACAACAGCCAAAATCAGGCCACCAGGGAGTCACCAGGTCCTGTGGAGGGTAGACCAGGATGGGGCTATGATCAGGGCTGTGCCACGCCAGTGAGGTCTGCACCCATGCCAGTGGCAAGAGATGAGACATGAATCCAGTCCTTCTGACCTGATGCAGGTCCCACCAGGTCAAGCCCTTCCTGGACTAACTCTACCCTTGGACCCTGTCTCTACCTCCCTCAAGGGCTTTCAAAGAAAATGAGGTCACAGGAATGCACATACAAACTACCAAATCCCCCTTTTTGGAGGGAGGGTGAACAGGAAGGAGCTTTGGCTAAATAAAATTGCTAAAAGCTGACTAAATCTTCAAAAACATGAGGGTGACTTCTACTTCTGCTAGAGGAGAGACAGGACCTCACACTGTTGTTCACAGACACATCCCAAATCACAGACGCTGAAAGAACTGCCTCAAGCAGGTGCCTCAAAGGACAGAGTCAAAGGGCAGCTGTTGGTCCTCTGAAACCCAGCTGTGTTCTTGCCTGATACAGGTCCACAGGCCCTAGCTTCACCACTATCAAGAACTTGATCTTTTAAAGCAACATCACTCAGATCACCCAGCAAGAAAGCTCCAAGACCAGTCGGGGCATCTTGCCACATGGGTCCAGGCTACCTTTGTAGTCACATGGTACAATCCAGATTCCACACATACTGTAGTCATGCGAATATACATAGACACCTAGAGGCTCACACTTATGCATGCAAACATAAGCACCTACCCACATGGACACACCCTCTTCATATGTATTCCATATTCGGGGGCATACAGACCCCCCAGGCGCACACCAAAGCATGTGTGCACACTTGTGTTCACATGCACATTCATACACACATACGCATAAGAGTTCTCACACCATGACCCTGGGCAGTGCCAGCTGAAGCTCAGCCCACACTTGCCACCTGCCTGCGGCATGGTGGGAGTTTCCAGAATCTTACAGCAAAAGGCTCATTGTAAGGTGATGAAATCAAGGTCTCCTCTATTGTCTCCCCAGAAATGCAGGGAACAAACCCGTCACGTCACGCTGTTACAACAGCTGAAAAGCTCAGGCCAAAATGATGCATCAACAATTAAGGGCTCCATCATTTCAGGCAATTAAAATAAACGCTTTATTTGAAAACTAATTAATTCTACCTACATATTTTTCCTATGACAATATCCTATGATTACTTGATTTATGACATCTAATTATTCTTTATTAATCTAATTGAGAATAATTGTATTATCTTATCTCTCCTGGCCGCTGGCCACTGGCTGTCCCTGGTGGAGGCTGCAGCCCCTGTGCTTGGCCCATGTACTGGGCTGCTGCACGACTCTGACCCAATCTCTTCCTCAACGCGTGGGAAGGCAAACTATCAGAAAAAATCCAGAGTACATTCTGGTTCTTCAAGATGCCCAAGTGAGACAGTTTACTTAAAAATCTATAGGAGAGACATCCTGGTGATTTGGAAAATGGATGACCTTTCCTATAAATGCTACTACAAAGTGCCCTGGAAGCGCAGAAGGTCCTCGGCTCCATACCCGTACCTTAAATGATAACAGTGTCCCCCTTGGGCAAACCACAGCAGCCTTTGTTTAGAGGCCTCGGGATTCCCCAGGAGTGGTTCCCTCTCAGTGACTCTACTGCTGGTTTTATGACTTTACACAAGCTAGTATAGTCCAGGAACAGGGAGCCCCATGGAGCAAATGCCTACAGGCAAGTATATGGAGGGCATTTTCTTGAGTAATGATTGCTGTGGGAGGCCCGGCCCACTGGCAGTGGTACCAAGCCTGCGAAGGTGCTCCTGGACTGCATAAAAAAGCAAGCTGAGCAAGCCTCGGAGTTATAAACTAGCAAGCAGTGTTCCTCCGTGGAGTTCCTGCCCTGAATTCCCTCAATGACAGTCTGTGAACAGGACAAGTAAGCCAAATCAACCCTTTCCTCCCCTAGTTGCTTTTAGTCATGGAGTTTTATCACAGCAATAGAAAACAAACTAATTCCAGTTTGGGATATATCCCAAATCAGATCTGAAAAAGACTCAATCTGGTAAAAGGTTGATAGGAAATAGGTTTCCAAGGTACTCTTTTAAGGTTACTCATCACCAAAGGAAAGTTTGCCTTTACAATGGAGACACCTAGCTGCCATCACCTTCCCCAAATGATACAGGCTGGTGAACAGCAGGTCAGCTTATCTCCTGATGTGTGATAAGATATGGCACCATCTGCAGGAACCCATGCTGACAATGTTCAAACATGAGCCTGGCCATGAGGAAACAGACACAGACTGTACAAAACAGTGTAGCTTAGGCTGTGAAATGGCCATGGTCAAGAGAAACTACAGAAACAAAAGGCAGCAACTCTTCCATCTTAAAATAGACTGAAGAGATAGCAAAACCAGCTGAGCAGCTCTTGGGAGGCAGAGGCAGGAGGATCTCTGGGTCCAAGGCCAGCCTGGCCTACATAATGAGTTCTAGGACAGTGAGGGCTACACAGAGAACCCTGTCTCACCTCTCTCCTATGTATGTGAGACGTACACACAGACAGACAGGCACACATACACAGAGAAGGAGGGGGTAGATCAAAACCCACTGCAGCATGTAAACCTCAGATACTGGATATTAAAACAGATACTGGTCGATCAACAGAGGGGCTAGGTGGCACATGCCTTTAATCCATCATGTGGGAGGCAGAAAGAAGCATGTGGATCTCTGTGAGTGTAAGGTCAGCCTGGTCTACGGAGTTCCACGCTGGATAGACAGAGCCACAGAGACACCTTCTCTCAAAAGAGGAAAGGGGCTGGGGAGAGAAAAAAGAGAAGGAAGGCGAGGGCCATCAGGGGTGTCTCAGTGGATAAAGGCACTTTCCACACAAGTCTGGCAACCTGAGTTGAGCCCCAGAGCCCACACGGTAGGAGAGAAAGCCACAAAGTCATTCTCCAACCCCTACATGCATGCAACAACACCCTCATATCATTCACATACATACAAATTTAATTAAGTACATAATAAGTAAAAGCCAAGGGGAGAGCCATGATGGATATTTGGGGACATCTGCTTTTGCTGATATTTGAGAAAGTCTGGGCACAGGCAACAGATCATATGGCATGATTTGTGTGTGTGTGACGTACTTTAAATTTAAAAAACATTTTTAAGCTGGGTGGTGGTAGCACACGCCTTTAATCCCAGCACTTGGGAGGCAGAGGCAGGCAGATCTGTGGCCAGCCTAGTCTACAGAGTGAGTTCTAGGACAGCCAGGACTACACAGAAAAACACTGTCCCAAAAAAATAATAATTTTTTGTTGTTTATGGATGTTTGCCTGCATGTGTCTATGTACCAAATACATGTCTAGTATCTGCAGAGGTCAGAACAGGGCATTAAATTCCTGGAGCTTGAGTTGTGAATGGTTATGAGACACCATGTAGGTATTAGGAATTGAACCTGGATCTTCTGCAAGGACAAGTGATCTTACTCACTAAGCCATCTCCCTGTGTATTAGTTGGTTTTTGTTTTGTTTTGCTTTGTTTTTTAACTTGGTAAGAAACCAGGAAACAACAGGAAACATTAAAACTTATCAATAGAAGAAATTCAAAAAATGCTGAAATAAACTATTAAAAAAGCAGAGACATTAAGGGCATAAAGTCCAAGAAGTGAGAGAAGAGGTCAGAGAGGAGGAAAACAATGAAATACACAGTAAGTGAAAGTTCGGGAAAGACGAGCATTTAGCGAGGATACAGTAAACGCACTGATGTGTACATCATGATTGAATTCTGAAAAACAGCAGGAACAGCACCGGGCCGGAGACAGCTGCCCGCAAGTAGTTTCTCCCCCAAGGACGCACGCACAGGGGCCGGAGACAGCTGCCCGCAAGTAGTTTCTCTCCCAAGGACACGCACAAAAGCCAAGTCCGAGGTAGTGCTGGAGCCTTTACGTGTGGAACCTATTTATAACAACTCAGACTCACCGTAGAGGGAGTAAGAACCTCCAGGTCACATGGGCGCACTCCCTGAGCGAGAATCTCACACCTGAGCAGCAATCTGGACCCCGGTCTGGTGATGGGCTCATTCCCTCTTGCACACACATGCAACATGATGTCATCTCCACAGCTCTTCACCAGAGCCCACCACTGAGGCTGCCCACTTCCCCACATAGTACCCCTTTGTTCTAGGCTGGCTTTCCTCAAGCATGTCACTGTAGTAAGGAACATCACCCTATGACACCAAGCCTTCTCCCCCCGGCCAATTTCTTTCTTTCTTTCTTTCTTTTTTTTTTTTTTTTTTTTTGGATATCCTCTGTATTTACATTTCAGATGTTATCTCCTTCCCACAATCCCCTCCCCTTCCCATTGCCTCCATGAAAGTGCTCCAGTTCTTAACCACCCTCTCCCCCCTCAGCACCTTGGCATTTCCCTACACGGGGAAAACAAGCCTTCACTGGACCAAAGTCCTCTCCTCCCATTGATGCCAGAAAATGCTGTCCTCTGCTGCATATGCACCTGGGCCCTGGGTCTCTCCGTGTGAACTCACTGGTTGGACACCAAGCCTTCTTACACTTCTACTCATGAGCCCTTCACACCTGAGAAATTTTCACAGCCTTGGGTCTATAAATACACATAATAGATTTACTGATAGTAAGGCATAAATTTATTCTAAAGCAATTTCTGGGTGTACATTTATTAAAGATAAAAGCAAGATTGCAGGCTAATAAGATGAATATGCCTATTTTTATATAAAACTTGTCTTGCTTGAACATCTGACATCACAGAATATAGAGAATCTTCAATGTTTTCAGATGGAAAGGATAACTTAACTTTTACCACTGTCAATACCACTGCCACAAAATGGCAGAAGTATGTTTAGGGTTATTTTAAACATTGTTGGAAATTCTCTCCCAATCCCAAGCTAAATTTTATTAAACAAATTAAACTAGACTCAAATCATCAACTCAAACAATAATTTTAAAAATTAAGCAAATATAATTTAAATATAATATACTAATTTGATACCTACCTGATCAGGAATAATAGGGAAAATTATTTTTTTCTTTTCTCTAGCCTTTTGTAGGAAAGTTGAGAAGAAAAGACAGACACCTGGGTGGATGTAAAAGTCTCTCCTCACCCACTCAGTGAACAGGAATGGCCTCTTCATATGTATGTTCTGCCAACAGGTGTGTCTATGTGCCACACGTGTGCCTGGTGTCCACAGAAGTCCAAAGAAGGTGTCAGGTCCCCTGGAACTGGGGTTGTGAGCTGCCACGTGAGTGCTGGGGACTGAACCAAGGTACAAAGAAGAGTGCTGAGGCCTCTATCACCCCTCCAGTCCTCACCAATAAACCTTTAATCCCAGGCTCAGGAGCCAGAGGGAGGGTGGAGTGCAGGGGCTCAAAGTCTCATCTACATACTGAGCTCCAGGACAGCCTCCATGGACGAGGCCTGTGTAGAGAGACCCTGTCTCAAACAAACAAAGCAGCCATGGGGCTGTCGCTGGGCTGGATAGTTCAGAGCACTGGATGCTTTTCCAGAGGTCCCAGGGTTCAGTTCCCAGCACCCATACAATGGTTCACTAGCAGCTCTAACTCTAATTCAAGGGTATTTGATGCCATCTTCTGGCTTCTGTGGACACTGCATGCATATGGTACACAGACATACATTCAGGCAAAATACCCATACAGATACAGAAAAAATTTAAATCTACAATATTTGTATATATTGGATACTAGCCCTCTACCAGATGTAGGATTGTCAAAGATCTTTTCCCAATCTGCTGGTTGCTGTTTGTCCTAATGTCAGTGTCCTTGTCCTTACAGAAGCTTTGCAATTTTATGAGATCTATTTGTCAACTCTTGATCTTAGAACATAAGCCTTGGTGTTCTGTTCAGGAACATTTCCCCCGTGCCTATGTGTTCAAAGCTCTTCCCCACTTTATCTTCTATTAGTTTGAGTGTATCTGGTTTAATGTGGAGGTCCTTGATCTACTTGGATTTGAACTTTGTGCAAGGAGATAAAAATGTATTGATTTGCATTCTTCTGCATGCTGACTGCCAGTTGGACCAGCACCATTTGTTGAACATGCTATCTTTCTTCCACTGTATGATTTTTAACTCCTTTGTCAAAGATCAAGTGACCATAGGTGTGTGGGTCCATTTCTGGGTCTTCAATTCTATTCTGTTGATCTACCCGCCTGTCTCTGTACCAATACCATGCAGTTTTTATCACTATTGCTCTGTAATACAGCTTGAGGTCAGGAATGGTGATTCCCCCAGAAGTTCTTTTGTTGTTAAGAATAATTTTCACACAAAAAAGAATAATTTTCACTATCCTGGGTTTTTTGTTATTCCAAATAAATTTGCAAATTTCTCTTTCTAACTCTATAAAGAATCGAGTTAGAATTTTGATTGAGATTGCATTGAATCTGAAGATTGTTTCTGGCAAGATGGCCATTTTTACTATATTAATCCTGCCAATCCATGAGCATAGGAGGTATTTCCATCTTCTGAGATCTTCTTCAATTTCTTTCTTCAGAGACTTGAAGTTCTTGCCATACAGATCTTTTACTTACTTGGCTAGAGTTACACCAAGGTATTTTATATTATTTGTGACTATTGTGAAGGGTGTTGTTTCTCTAATTTCTTTCTCAGCCTGTTTAACCTTTGTGTAGAGGAAGGCTTCTGAGTTGTTTGAGTTAATTTTATATCCAGCCACTTTGCTGAAGTTGTTTATTAGCTGTAAGAGTTCTTTGGTGGAATTTTTGGGGTTTCTTAAGTATGTTATCATATCAATTGCAAATAATGACATTTTGACTTCTTCCTTTCCAATTTGTATCCCTTTGACCTCCTTTTATTGTCTAATTGCTCTGGTTAAGGCTTCAATTACTATATCCAATAAAGGGCTAACATCCAATATATACAAAGAACTCAAGAAGGTAGTTCAAATAACCAGAGAATCAAACAACCCTATTAAAAAATGGGGTACAGAACTAAACAAAAAGTTCTCAATTGAGGAATATCGAATGGCTGAGAAGAATCTAAGGAAGTGCTTGACATCATTAGCCACCAGAGAAATGCAAATCAAAACAACCCTGGGATTCCACCTCACACCAGTCAGAATGGCTAAGATCAAAAACTCAGGTGACAGCAGATGCTGGCAAGGATGTGGAGAAAGGAGTGGGACTGCAAGCTGGAACAACCACTCTGGAAATCAGTCTGAAGTTTCCTCAGAAAAGTGGATATAGTACTACCTGAGGACCCAGCTATACCACTCCGGAGCATATACCCAAGAGATGCTCTAACATATAACAAGGATATGCGCTCCACTATGTTCATAGAAGCTTTATTTATAATAGCCAGAAGCTGGAAAGAACTCAGATGTCCTTCAACGAAGGAATGGATACAGAAAATGTGGTACATTTGCATAGTGGAGTACTACTCAGCTATTAAAAACAATGAGTTCATGAAATTCTTAGGCAAATGGATGAAACTAGAAAACATCATCATGAGTGAGGTAACCCAATCACAACAAAACAGACATGGTATGCACTAACTGATAAGTGGATATTAGCTCAAAAGCTCAGATTACCCAAGATACAATCCACAGACCACATGAAGCTCAAGAAGGAAGACCAAGGTGCAGATGCTTCAGTCCTTCTTAGAAGGGAGAACAAAAATATTCACAGAAGGAAATATGGAGACAAAGTTTGAAGCAGAGACTGAAGGAAAGGCCATCCAGAGACTGCCCAACCTGGAGATCCAGCCCACATACAGCCACCACACCCAGAAAATATCGCTGACCCCAAGAAGTGCATGCTGAGAGGAGCCTGGTATAGCTGTCTCCTGAGAGGCTCTGCCAGATCATGACAAATAGAGGGAGATGCTCACAGCCAACCATTGAACCGAGAACAGAGTCCTGGATAGAGGAGTTAGAGAAAGAATTGAAGGAGCTAAAGGGGTTTGCAACCCCATAAGAACAACAATACCAACCAACCAGAGCTCCTAGTATCCAAACCACACATGGATGGACCCATGGCTCCGCCTGCATATGTAGCAGAGGATGGCCTTGTTGGGCATCAATGGGAAGAGAAGCCCTTGGTACTGCCAAGGCTCCATGCCCCAGTGTAGGGAAATGTCAGGGCTGGGAGATGGGAGGTTGTGGGTAGGTGGGTGGGGGAGTACCCTCATAGAAGCCGAGGGAGGGGATAGGGGGTTTTATGGAGGGGAAACTGGGAAAGGGGATAACATTTGAAATGTAAATAAAATATATCCAATAAAAAAATCTACAATTTTTTGTTTGTTTTGAGGAAAAACACAAATTGTAACAATGACAGGCTGAGAAGATGACTCCCCGGGTAAGAGCTTGTATAACAAAAGTGTGAAGACCTGAATTCACATTTCCAGCACCTGTGTAAAAAGCTGGCCACTGCACACCTAAATCCCAGTGCTGTGGGGAGCAGACACAGTCACTGGGACATGCTGGCTGACAGCTTAGCTCAAGGGACTAAGATAGAGCAGGTTAGAACAGGATGCCCAGAATCTTCTGTAGACCAAGCCAGCCTCAAACTCAGGGATTTCCACCTGTCTTTGACTTCTGAGTACTGGAACTAAAGGTATGCACACTTCAAGAAAGAAAAACTCCCCATGACACAAGCAGTATTAAAGCATTTACAATCATTAAGCCAGCTCTGAAGAGGTTGCTGTAAGGAACTCTTCAGATTGAAGAGAATGGTGAACTCCTGCAAGAGTCCACAAAATAAACGGCTACAGAGTGAGCCTACAGTGGCCTGGCCAGAGCTACACAGTAAAACAAACCAACCCAAAACTCTTTTATTTTAATTTTTTCCACTGTGACAGTTTTATTAGTTATGGTAGTCTGGACTGGCAGCCATATGGTCTTTTAGAATTTGAACTACATTGGGAACCATTACTATGGGGCTGGTAATATTTGAATAGGTCATGCTCTCTTGGTTTTTCATGCTTCTTTTGCTTTTGGAGTTGCAAATCTGGACTTGTTAATGTTTTTGAAGTCAGGTTTCTTCTCTCAGTAACATGTCTGCACTATTCAGGAGGACTAGATTAGTCGGGTTTAGGTGCTGTTTGTTAACGCTGATGTTTTGAGCACTAGGCGCTATCTGCAGTCCTCCCCTGAGAGGAGAATACTGTTTGCAACAACAATCACTCTCCAAGGCTAGACCCTCTATGAAAACAGTAAAACCCAGCACCAGGGAAGCAGAGGCAGGGGAATGTCTGAGTTCAAGGCTAGCCTGGTCTACAGAGTGAGTTCTAAGATAGCCAGGACTACACAAAGAAACCCTGTCACAGACAAACAGACAAACAAAAAGATTGTAAGTAGACCCTCTATAAGATATTCTTTAACTACTTTGAGGAGTAAAGAGACCCTCAAAGTATTTGTGTGTATGAGTGGGACCTAAATGTATGTACTAATGTTACTTACCATGTGTGTGTGAGGTGAACTTGAGTATAAGTATATACTAATATATCAGTTACCATGGATGTGTGAGTGGAACCTGTGTGTATGTACTAATATGTCAGTTACCACATTTGTGTGTATGCATGTAAAACCTCTGTGTATGTACTGACATGTCAGTTACCACGTGTGTGTGTGTGTGTGTATAAAACCTCTGTGTATGATGATATGTCAGTTATTATGTTTGTGAGTGTAGAGCCTGTGTGATATACTAATATGTCTGCACTTCAGAAGCAGAGGCAGCTCCAGGACAGTCAGGGATATGTATAGAGACCCTGTCCATGTCAAAGGAGGGAAGGGAGGGAGGGAAGGAAAGGAGGGAGGGAGGGGAGGGAGGGGAGGAAGGGAGGGAGGGGAGGGAGGGGAGGGAGGGAGGGAGGGAGGGAGGGAGGAAGGGAGGGAGGGAGGGAGGGAAGGAGAGAGGGAAGGAAGGAAGGAAGGAAGGAAAGAACTCTCATGATAATTGATTGGTTGAGGAAAGTAGATGGAATTGTAATTAGGAAGAACTGTAGGAAGGGGTGTGTTTGAATTTGTAACTTTGGTATTTATTATGTTAAAGCAAAACTGACTAATACATGGTAGGAGGCACAGTCTTTCTTTTATCTCTGCAAAGGGGATGCCCAGTCTTCCCAATGCATCTGCTGAAGAGACTGTCATTTTTCCAGGGCACTCTTTCGCTTCCATTAACTTCAGGTACAGCTCAGTGGGCGGGGCTTGCTGCACAAGCCTGAGGACCTGAGGCTGAGGACCATGTAAAAATGCCAGGCATGGGCTCCCAGTGCTGGGGAAACAGAGACACGCAGATCCCTAAGATTCACTGGCCAACCATCCTGGCTTACTCAGCGATTCCAGGGTAGTAAGAAACCCAACTCAAAACACAAAGCAGGGGCTGCAAAGATGGCTCAGTGGAGAGTGCTCACTGCTCCATCTGAAGACTGGAGCTCACACCCCGTACCTTCGCTGGGGTGGCTCACAAAGCCCTGTAACTCTAGCACCAAAAGATCCAACGTTCACCTTCTGACCATTGCGGAAACTTGTACATACACATATGCACAAATAAATAAAACAAAAAAACAAACCTCTCAGCTGGCTAGCATATTCACACACACATTCATTAGGACTTCATTCAGTGGTTTGTTATGAATGCTGGTCTCACACAATGAACTTGGAAGAATCCCCTTCCTTTAACTTTAAGTAAGATTTGAGACTGTTCTTGCTCGTTTGTTTAGGTTTTGTATTCATGTTTCATTTTTATAAAGTACTCTGCACCTACAGCATACCTATTTTCTGGTGTGCTAGCATATAGCTTTCACATTACTTTTGTGGTACCAATGGTAATGTCTCTTTTTTTTTCTCATTGACTTAATCTTTCTAGGCTTTTTTCTTAGTGCTAATCATGCTTCCCTGTAAAAACAAACTTTGTTTCAGTGATGTCTTGCACTGTATTTTTCTCAGTTCCTTTATCTTTCCAGACCTTTATTCTCTCCTCCTAATGTGGACTCGTTAGATCTCTCTGTTGTTGTGAGATCAGGTCTTACTATTGTATCCCTGGCTGGCTGGAATCTAGAGATCCACCTGCCTCTGCTTTCCAAGCACCTGGCTGATTAGTTCTTTTAAAGATATACCGACTGACTGACTGTGCATGTGTGTGTGTATACACATACATGGACACGGGTCTGACTGTGCATGTGTGTGTATACACTTACAGGGACACGGGTCTGACTGTGCATGTGTGTGTATACACATACAGGGACACGGGTCTGACTGTGCATTGGTTTGCATCTTCCATCCTTTCTATCCTGTTGAGACCAGGTCTCTCTTGTTCCTGTTGCTCTGCCGAATACCCCAGAAAGCAGCCCTACAATCTTCTAAGCAGTTTTCCTGTCTGCACCTCCCGTCTCACCACAGGCATGCTGGCACTGCAAACCCAGCACCTCATCTGTTTT
Organism: Micromys minutus; assembly: GCF_963924665.1. Classification (NCBI taxonomy): domain Eukaryota; kingdom Metazoa; phylum Chordata; class Mammalia; order Rodentia; family Muridae; genus Micromys; species Micromys minutus. The sequence goes on along the minus strand of NC_137976.1, from coordinate 73,890,915 downwards.
CCTGGTTTTGTTACAGTATTCGGAACATGGGTTCTGGGGTTTGCTCTTGGTCGGCAGCTGAGTCACCCTCCCTGGGCTAGTTCCTGAGCCACACACTGTCACGCAATGCTTATCTGAAGCCTTTCTGCCTTTCTTGATGATGGAGGCATTCTTGGTGGCAAACATCTTAAAACGCCTTTTGCTGTGCCCCACATATTTTTTGAATACTATTTTTTTTCTGAGACAGAATTTCTCTGTGCAGTCCTGGCTGTCCTGGAACTCATTCTGAAGACCCCAAGCACACAGAGATCTGCCTGTGTCCGCCTCGCGAGTGCTGGGATTAGAGGTGTGGCCATCACTGCCTGGCTGTATTTCTATTTTCACATATCTCAAGACATTTTTATATTTCCCTTTTAATTTCTTTATTAGCCCACTAGTTGTTCAGGGGCACACTGTCTAGTTTTCACTTCTATAATTGCCATAGCTCCTCTTGCTGGTTTCTAGTTTTGTGATCAGAAAAGAGATTATTTTAATTTTAAAAAACTCATTGAGATTTGTTTTGTGGCCTACTACGTGGTTTACACTGGTGAGTAGCATATGCTGAGGAAAGAGTCCGCTCTGCAGCCGCTGGAGAGAGCGCTCTGTACGGCAGACTAGTTGGTCTAGGCGATAGCTTAACTCTGGTGTCGCACTGTTTGTGCCTGGGTAATCTGTCTCCTGGGAAGCTGACACCCCAGACATTAGTGTGCAAGATTCTATCTCTCCCTTTAGACCTGGTCCCATTTGGGCAGTGCTGTGTTGGATACATGCATTATCAATAGATGAGCTGAAACTTTTTATCATTATACAGTGATCTTCATTTTCTCACAGGCTTTTCTTTCTATCTGCATTAAGTATCTTTTTCTAGTCCTTCACTTTCGACCTATGACTTTACACAAGAAGTAGAGTTTAAAGTTTCCTTCACCCTTAAAGGGGGCTCCTTTTCCCCGAAGAGAGACTTTTCCCTGTAGGTGTACATTACCAGTGTGGCATATTGCTAGTGGACACAGTAGTGTAGTTTCTTCACTGGTGATAGATGTGGTTGTGTCAATGGTCTGCTTGTGGAGTCTGTGATACAGCTGTGTGCTACAGCTATGTCAGGGAGAGATCTGCTGCTGGGCAGACTGCTGAGCCACAGGCTGGTGGCTGTGTGGCAGGGTCTCCAGTGGGTGGGGCTGTCAGACTGAGTTTGTAGACTTGGGGGCACTGTGAGTTGGCAGCTAAGGAGCTGGCTCACAGGGGCGGAGTGAGGCTGCCACCTGGTTGGCTATCAAGTCATGCACAAATGTTCACAGGCACTTCAGGCTTGTGGTCAATGTCACTTTCCACTCTGTTCCCTGGTGCCATATCAGTTTAGAAGCCAGAGCCTTGACACTTCTGCTAGGTCCATATTTTCAGAAGCTGGGGCTACAGTGCTGCAGCTGATCACAAGTGTAAAGTAGTAATGGCAGGTCCCCAAGAACAGACACAGAACATCTGCTGGTTTCCAGGATGAGATGCACTACACTGGTAGGTTCAGACACTATAAGACCACAGATACTTAGGCATAGCGTGTGTGGGGTGTATGTAAAAACATGAGCTCTTAACTCTGTGGCATGACAGCCCTATGAACCCCAGACTACTCTCTGAATATCTCGGGTTCTGGGAGGGCTATGGAAGTCTGTCGACAGAGACAATAGGGACTCAGAGGTCTCCTTGTAAGTAGAAGTTGCCTTGGTCTGAGTTGGGAGAAGCCAGACACAGCCCTCTCCTCTCTATGGTTTTGGGTTCTGTGTCCCCCAGGGGTCCTGTTGTTTCTACTCCTTTCCAAACAATGCTGTCAGTCCCTGCAGTGGGATATAGTCACTTCTGTCCACCTTCTTGTTGACATCTCTTCTAGAGGGAAGGTTAAAGCATTACAAGACAGTAGAAGGGAAGATGAGGGTCAGTTAAGGGAACGTGAGCTCCATCCTGGGCACATGCAGTGAAGAGAACTGACTACCATGGGCTGTCTGTCTACTTTCCCACGTGCACATGACACGCACAGGCCTAAACACATATACAAAACTACGAATCTCTGAAGTCTCCAAGCCAGGCATAGTAATACATATCTATACTCTCAGTATGTGAGAGGCTGAGGCAGGAGGATCATGGAATTTAGAGGACAGACAAAACTATAAGGTGACTTCCAACCTACCCTGAGCTACATAGTAAGAGCCTCGCTCAGAGAGATACAGGGGAAGAAGCCAGTCTTCAAACGCCAAATCAGTAACTTAGCTTAAATACCAAAACACCAGAGGAAAGAAGCAATAAGATTAGAGAGAAAAAGAGAGACAGCACAAGTAGGGAGAGCCACAGGACTAGATTGGGAGACTCAGATAAGGAAGACAGGCAACTCCTCCAGATGAACAGTGCTAAGACAGAGATGAGTAAATTCAACAGTGACCAAAAGGGCTTATGCTTCAGACAGCTGAACACTGAAAACATGACGCTCTATAAACCACACTTCTACCCTGTAAAAAGCACAGTTTAGAGAAGGACTCCTAAGAGCCACACCAACTGAAGGGGTGGCTGCACTCTGAGCTCTGTTTGTTTTGCAGCACTGAGGGTAAGACTCAGGGCCTGCTGCAAGCAGGGCAAACGTGCTCACTGCTAACCTGCACGCTACATGCTCTGCTTAAATCCTTGCGAAAACAAAATATACACAGTAACCCAGCATACTGTGACCTTCTGACACATCTTACCAAGCACAGGAACACAGGACATTGGTTCTGTACAGTGTCTTCCAGCAAAACCAAAACTAACAGATAATAACGGTGGTGATAATGACAGTAATAATTAATAATAACAGTTCTAAACTATTTCCCTAAAACACAGGTCAATGTCCCTCATACCTGGTCTATATAGGAAGCCCCAGGCCAGACAGCCAAGCATACCTAATGAGACCCTATTTCAAACAAACAACGCCAGAATAAAACAATAAGAAGTCCTACAGAAATTAGCAAAGCCCATCCTTACAGAAGAATGCATGCCACCATCCTACAGTTTATCCCAGGAGTGGGAAGTTGACCCAATATTCAAAAGCAAATTGATATAAACACAAAACACTGAAGAAAAGTGCCAAATCATACTAGCCGACAGAGATCAAACTGGGAAAGTTCATTACTCACCCATGTTTTTTAAGAAACGTTCAGGGTTGACAAGATAGCTCAGCAAATAAAGGCACTTAAGTCAGGCGATCTAAGTTTGGTCCCAAAACGCATGTAAATGTAGGAGACCAGGTCTAAGCCGTCCTCTGACCTCCACATGCATGCTATGACAAGTGTGTGTACACACCCACACTAGGCACTCACACACACAATAATAATAAATTGTAAAAAATTTTTAGGAGGCATAATCATAATAGAAAATAATAAATCTGACTTTAACTTTTGCTCTTTAAAAAAATACTATAAGGGCTGCACATGGTGGTGTACACCCTTAATCCCAGCATTTGGAAGGCAGAGGCAGACAGATCTCTGTGGATTGTCTACATAATGTGTTTCAGAACAACCAAGGTTACAAAGGAAGACCCTGTCTCAAAAAACCAAACCAAACAAAAGTACCGAGATGGGCTGGCAAGACAGCCTGTCCCTTAAACAGCCCTCACTGCTCTTCCAGAGCTCCCAAGTTTGGTTCCCAGCACCTCTATAGGAGGCTCAAAACTGCCTGTGCGTTTCATCACCACCTGTAACTCCACCTCCAGAGAATCTAACATCCTCTTCTAACCTGCACAGGCACAGTACATGTGGTGCTCACACACCCACACACACACACACACACACACACACACACACACACACGCACGCACAAATGAAAACAAATTATCTTGAAAAATCATGTGCAACTTTTTGAATATTTATTTGTGTATGTGTGTGTTCCCTTGGAGCTGAAGTCACAGGCAAGTAATTATGAGCCTCCTGACGTTGTAGTAGGAAGGAAACTCAGGTCCTCTGCAAGAGCGGTAATAGTTCTTAATCACCAAGCCATCTCTCCAGCCCAAGGTATGAGAAATTTAAAAATACTATAAGAAAATAAAAGGCTTTACAAATCATATATGGAATATCTGGTGAGTAATCTGTATGAAATGAAAAAGGATGATATAATTCAGTGTCAGACTGCATGTAAACTTGATCAGGAGGCTAATACAGAAGGAATGCTGAAAGTTCAAAGTCAGCTGACCATAGAGTAAGTTGAAAGCCAGCCTAGGATACATAATAGAACCTAGAGAAACTGTATCAAAAAAACAGAGTAACTAGTAAATTCAATGCTGCCGCTGCAGCTTAAACTGGGCTTGGTGGCATAGCATGTGCCTACCATGCAGGGTTTGATCCCAGCACAGGTCAAAAAAAGTTATTATTAGCTGGTCAGAGTGAGACACAACGGTAACCCCAACACTGGAAGCTGATCTTAGTTTTGGCCTAGCCTGCACTACACAGTGCCCTAGCCTGTAATACATACAGAACCTGTATGGTGAAACACTAAAACAACAAAACTAATCTTCATTTTTCAAAGTTAGACAATGTCTAAAGATATTTAAACAAGATTCAAACTAGGTAAAAATGTTTAAACCAATACTTGACCCAAAAACAAGTGGTGGGCAAACGAAAGCATGAAGACAGAGTCTTTGGTCACTGTCATTAAGGAAGCACTGTAATAAAGGGCCACTGTGTGCTTACCAGAATGGCTAAAGTGGAAAAGCTGACACTATTTCCTGGAAAATGTGTGAAGCAGCAGAAACAGCCATACTCTGTAATGGGATTATAAAGTGGTACAACCACTTTGAAAATAGTTTAGTCATTTCTTTAAAAACAGTCCCAAACTGGAAACAACCCAAACATCCATCAACAGCTGAACAAACAGCCGTATATATCCACACAATGGAACACACTGCACACTCTACTGGAAAGGGTAGGAAGGACCCACACGCGCGTCAGCGTGAATGGATCTCAAAATAATCAGAAAGAGTAAACACTCCGATTCTATTTATACAAAGTTCTAGGAAATGCTAACTGACCTACTGGGAATCTAGGGAAGGGAAGTGTGGAGAAGGGGGAGGGGAGAGGCGTACAAAGGGGCAGGAGGAAGCTCTGAAGACAGTGTGCCCACTGTGCTTAAGACACAGTGGTGTATTAGCCCAGGTGTTGAAAACTATCGAGCTGTTAAATGACTGTAAATATGTTCAGTTTAGTGCGTGTACTTGTGTGTGTGTGTGTGTGTGTGTGTGTGCAGAGATATCTCAGTGGTTAAGCACACCTGCTGCTTTAGCAGAAGACCTGGATTGAGTTCCTTGCACCCACATAGTGGTTCACATCGCCTATAATTCCAGCTCTAGGGGACATGATACCTTCTTCTGATGTCTACAGGCACCGAGCACACATGTGGCACACACACATACATGCAAGCAAAACACCATACACGTAAAAATAAAATAATAATTAAAATAATTTTAAAAAACAAGCCACAAAACACCATCTAAGATGTGCAAACAGTAAACAAGCAGAAGAGGTTGCTCACTTATAGCCATTAGAGACATGAAAATTAAGCCAAAACCCAGGCCAGTAAGTACCTACTAAGTAGCTAAACGTTAGGGAAGACACAGAGGAAACCAGGTGCTGCCAGCACTGTCCCCACTGAAACGGAGGTTTCTGGAGAAGGCACAGTTCGGGAACACTGAAAAGTGGCAGTTTCTAAGTACACACCAAAGCAATTACCCAGCAGTTCCATTTCTAGGGTCTTAAGAGAGATGAAAACTTAAGTGCAAACAAAAGTCTATATACACACACAAATGTTTAGTTTCATTCCTAATCTCTGCACACAAAAAATAACACAAATGACTCTCCTCAGGCAATTAATTGGGCTACAAAAAAGAACAAGCTATTGACAAATCCAGCAGTGTGGATTAATTTCCACTAGTTAGTAAAAGTAAAAGAATAAGTGTTCTGTTTATGTGATTTTGCATTTATTATTTGTTTACGTAATTATTAACATTTATGTAATGCTTCAGAGCAGTCTGGAAAAGGCAGACGTGGAGCTAGGGAGGAGAGATTAGTAGCTACTAGGGTCAGAGGGGGAGGAAGGACCTCAACATCAACAGGCTGTTGGCGGGATGAGTTTTCTGCAGCCAGACGCTGCTATAGTCATGTTAAGCCTCACTAGTCAAAAACACTGCTACTGCTCTGTATCTGTGAGGTCAACGTTTGATGGAAGCCAAGCATAGAGATACAGTCAAGATCCCAGCACTGTCGAAAGAGGATCACAGGCCAGACCCTGGAGGTGATCTCCCACGGGGTCCCACCTGATGTACATTCTGGCTATGCTGTGACTCCCTTCCTTAGAGAGCAGGATGAAAAGAGCAACCGCAGTGGAGAAGCCTGGGGAACGCCACCTCTGCCAGCCCACCAAGGTCAGTGTTGGCAGCGAGGAGGCGCAGGGATGACACACACCAATGACTTTATGTGAAAATATTGGCACTTTATCTTTGTACTCCTCCTCCTTAGACTTAGGGCCTCAGTGTGATCATGAGGCAAACAAGTTAAGAAATCAGCTGAGGAGTGTTCTCAAAGGACCAGCCAGACTATGGCGCCTCACAACTGCCAAGGTTATCAACAATGCCCAGGGTAAAGGGCTGGAGAAACGGTTCAGCAGTTAAGAGCACTGCCTGCTCTTCCAGAGGTCCTGAGTTCAGTTCCCAGTAACTGCATGGTGGCTCACAACCATCTGTAATAGGATCTGTAGGATCTGATTTCTGCTTCTGGTATTTGTGATAATAGATCATATACATAAAAGTAAGAAAAAAGAAGTATAAGAGACTGTCAGAGTCAGTAGGCGAGGAGACAGGGGAGGTGTGCAAGGAGAGGTCCTGGGGCGGAAAAGAACATTAGGTTCACTTCAGGAGTCTGCATTCAGCCTGGATTTAGTCCTCAGTGGTGCCTAAGAGCCGAATGAGCGAGAGAGCTCTTTTGTGTGCACTAACATGATGAGCCCTGCTCACCCGGCCATCCTCTGTAAGGCAGTATTCAAATAAAACACACTATGCAATATATGTGGAGTAACTTTCTTGTACTTCGGCTAATGGCATTTAATTTGCCACTACTATATGATAAAAACTCAATTCTTGTTTAGACATTTCTGGCTTTTGAGCAACCCCTAGCTCTGCTCAAGATCACTGTAAGACTTAACACCTCATTTTGTTTTGTTGTTTAGACAGTCTCACCATGTTTTTGTTGTTTTTAAGACAAGACATTTCTGTGTAGCCCTGGCTGTTGTGGAACTCACTATGTAGAACAGGCTGATCTCCAACCCACAGCCAGCATCCTGCCTTTGCCTTACGTGCTGGGGTTAAAGGTGTGAGCCATCACGGCTGGGTATTTGTTTTATCTTATACATATGGGTGTTTGCCTTCATGCTCGTATGAGAACCACATGTATACAGTGCCCATGGAGGCCAAAGAAGACATCAGAACCCCCGGGACCCGAGCCATGAAGGCGCCAGGAACCAAACCCAGGTCTTCCACAAGAGCAGCAAGCCAAGCAAGCCATCTGCTAGCCACACAAGGCGCTTCGTTTGCATGCCATGCAGTATGCCAGGAAGGTCAGCTTGTTCCCTGCAGCCCAGGGACTTGTCATAAGGAGAGAGGATCCCCAGCATGGCAGGACTGAAAGAACACAGTCATAAGCAGACACACAGGGGACACAAAGGTGCAGGGATTCTTCCCACTTCCTGGCTGTACCTAGAACAAGGACGGCACTTCCTGAACAGTGCTAGTTGGAGCAGAGCTCTGATGGGAGAACTCGGCAGTTTTGGCCAGTGTGCTGGCTGCTCTCCTCCATGGGGCTCTATTGCAGCTGTAGCCTTGAGCTGTCCAGCTAGACGACTGGCGTGTTGCTTGGTGCTTCGGCTCACAACCCAGGCACCAAGAACTGAGCACAGCCCTCTGGAGTTGTCAAGTGCAGGGTGATCAGCACATGGTGGGTTCCACACAGCCCATCAGAGATCAGCCCCCACGCCTTCTCAGTCAGGAGTTGGACAGCCCACTACAAGATACACTTTTGTGCTCTTGGTTCTGAGCCCATGACAAGGGTGGATGCTGCCTGTAGAGCAGCCTCTATAGAGACTTCAGAGCTTCTGAGGGTCGGTCCTGCCATAAATAACCAAGAACACAGTCCTTTCCAGAGAGGGACGGCTGCTTCCATGTGCTGCAGCAGAGCTGTACTCCCTGTCCCACGAAGAACCGGACATCCTCCCAGGCGGCTCTGACATCCAGAGACCTGGGTCTTTACTACAGATGCTGCAGCTCAGCCCAGGAAGGACCCCGGGAGGCTGGACCTGCCCCTGCAGCCCCTCCCTGCCTCAAGTATGCGGGAAGCAGGTCTACAGAGGTAACTCAAGCTGCACAAAGAAACCATTCCTGGAATGGGGCTCCATTTGGAGACTCAGAGTCAAAGGCGCACTTCATTGCTGCTTTCCAAATCCCAAGCATTGTCAGGGCCTTTCCCCTTTGAAGCCTCGCTGAGTGATTGAAGCATCTACTTTCTGAGGGGCAGATAGCACTGGGCCAGTAATCTGACTCTAAGCCACGGGATAAAGGTAGTTTGTTTCCTCTCAGCCTGTCTGTCAACACCTCCTCAGTAATTAGCCCTAATTATTACAAAGGGCCAGCCTCCCATTCGGTTATTAAATCAGAAATGGTATCATGGCTGGGCATCTGTCAACGCCCCAACTGGCGACCTTCGATTCATTGAATCCTCTGTCAGTCTCCGCCTTGGGAAGTACTCAGGCAGGCAGGGAGGCAGTAGCTTCAAAGCTACAGAACCCAGGAAGTATTCTGGGGCAATAGGGAGGTAAGGAGGATGGCAGGAAGATAAGGAAAACAGCAGAGAAAGTGGGTGCCTGAAGCCCAGTGCCAACGTGGGAACTGGCACCTTCCCCGGGACCTGGAGGGGACACTCCAGCCACTGTCTCACCTCGCTTACTCCAGGGCTGACCACCGTCAGTCTGTGAATGTGTAGACAGCTGCTCTTTCCCGAGAAGGGCAAGATACCCCGGGCCTACACTGAGACATCTTCCATGAGAAGACAGGCAGGCTGCAGCCTTGGCAGACAGCTAGGCCTGCAAGCCAGGGAAGCGCTTAACTAGCCTGTGTGGTTGCTCAGGAGTAATCTCCATGCTGAGCTGACACCATATTCCTGAAAGCAGTGAGCAGACATGCCTACCCCTGCAGCCTGAGCCAGAGCCTTGACTTCTCCACAGGAGAAATAGGTTGCTGCTCTTTCTATGACAGAGACCCAACCACTTGCCAATCACTGCCTAGTTCTGAGGTGATGCTGCCCAGCTGGACGTGTGCATGGCTTTACTTCCCTTGGGACAGTGTCCAGTCCCAGTTCTCCACACCTCCTGGCCACTCATCCCACCAGGTCTCACTGCCTGCTCGCAAAGGCCCGGATGACTTAGGGAGGTAACAGACCAGCTACAGTCCTATTTCCTCAGCAGGCCTGCCTGCTGGAGATACAGCCGGTGTGATAAGTGAGGAAGCAAGCAGAGCACCTCAGCCCTCCTGCCAGCCCACACTGCTATCTCTTTCCCCCTAGCAGTACCACAATCAAGTCCCTGTCGAATCCTCATGTCTAGTAACTGTCATGTGGCCAGGCCAGGCTAATGGAGTAGCATGAGTGGGTCCCAGGAACTGGGTACATGAGGTAGTGTTCATCCTTGCTCTTTAGAAGCCTCTTGGTTGGAGCATGTAAGACACAGAGTACTGGTCAACCCTATTTATAAAGGCTTCCATCACTGACTGAGCTCAGAGCTAATGCCAGGATAGAATTCCTGAGCTGCAAGGCAAACATGGATTCTCCAAAAACAGGCACCGCAAGCTGCACCCAAGGATATTTATCCACAGCTTAAGAGGAGTCTAAGGAGCCTAAGCAGTATCAGAAAGGATGCCTGCTCTGAGGACTTACAGACAAAAGTGGGAACCCAGCCAGGATGAGGCCTTTCTGTGTCTCAACACATGGAAATTCTTGCTTCTCGACAGGAAGTGTGATCGTCCTTTGTGTTAGAACCAGCTCTAGAGCCCAGTAACCAAGGCCCCTTGGAGAAGGTATCCTTAGCCAGGGTGGTGGGAAATCTGCCCTTCAGCCACAGATATCTGGGCTCCTGCACTGTAATCACAAGGGACAGCCTGTGGTAAGGGAAGAAGATAGAAGATAGATGTCCCTTTTCATCAGCCACCCATAGGGCCCTCAGGGGCTCTGTGCCTGCTACAGAGGACACTGTGGCTCAAAGACACTAAGGTAGTTCATGCCTGCTACTGTTCTAGAGAGCAGGCTGCCCACGGATACGGTGGTCCCAGGACGTGAGGTCTAAGTGCTGAAAGAGCTGAGTGAGTGGTACACCAGAGCCCATCACACTTTCCTCTCTCCTGGGACCAAATGTGGGTTCTTATAAAACCAGCTATGGATACACTGTACCAGAGTGTAGTCAGGGAGCAGTGAGTGGCTGAGGCCAGACCCAGTCTATGCTCCATGGAAAAGGGAGAAACAAAATCCTCTGTCAATCAAGATACGACAGGCTGTACTCGGGTATGTGCGCGCGCACACACACACACACACACACACACACACACACACACTCCTACCTCAGTGGCCTCACACATGAAAAATGTATTGCTTGCTCAGATTACATAGCCATTATGGTGGTCAGAGTCTCTGCCCATCACAGGCCTTGACAGCAGACCCTCCCTTATCCCAGTCACACTAACAAGGAAACTCCAGGCTTAATGTCAAAGGCAACATATGAGACTTTAGGAAAACAGGACAGTGCCTTTGAACCCTCATGTAGGGAAAAATTTCTTAAATAATAAATGAGACAAGCCCGTGTACGGAACAGCTAAGAACAGCCTACTGGGGCAGAGACGAGAAATCCCACACCTCAGCACTGGCCTCAAAAGGCCCTGCACAGAGTACAAAGGGCTGCCCACAGCACTGCTGAAAACTACAAAATGAAAATGAAACCCATCTTGGGCACTGTTTTGGGAGTACCTCAAATTCTTCAGCTGATGTCTCAGTCCCCACTATATGACAGAAAATGATTCTATCTGAATAGGGTACTTAGAAAAGGTAATTTAGGTAAAATACCTTTTGGGTAGGCCTGTTCCAACATGCTTGGTGTCCTGGTAGATAAGGACATGGAAATGCATTCAGAGGAATGTTTGGGCAAGGACACAGGGAAGATGGCCACCCACAAACCAAGGGGAGGCTTTAGGAAAAACCATGCTGCCTACACAATTTAACCTTTGATTTCCCCACTCCAAGGGGAGACACGCTTCTGGTTTGAGTATGTACACTATAGATTACAGGCTCATTCTTTCTCCATAGTGGCTGCCTCCAATGTGAATGGCTACTTACTCAGCTCAGTACTGAGCAGCTCACCTGTGATGGTTTAAGAAGAATGGCCCCCATAGGCTCATATATTTGAATGCTTAGTCACCTGGGAGTGGCACTATTTAAAAGGATTAGAAGGATTAAGAGCTGTGGCCTTGTTGGAGGAAGTGTGTCATTATCAGCCTATGTTAAGAATCTCCCTCTTTGCCTAAAGATCAGGATGCAGCTCTCAACTACTTTAGCTACAGCTTCACTGCCATGTGGGCCACCATGCTTCCCACCATGATGAAAATGGACTAAACCTCTGAAACTGTAAGCCAGCCCCCAGTTAAATGTTTTCTTTTAAAAAGAGTTGCCTTGGTCCTAGTGTATCTTCACAGCAACAGAACAGAGACTAAGACACCACCCCACATGAAGAGAACCTTTGTAACTCAGGTACAGATGTGTGTGGCTTCCTTTGATCACAGTACTGGAGGCTGGGTGATGCCTCCTATGACCCATGGTTCCCCATAACACCAACTCTGTGGTCCTTGTTGATGGGAGACCTGTTGGTGTCTCAGAGATGTAGCAGTAAGCAGAGCACATCTATTCATTCCAAGACACACGGGAGGAACAGCAAAAGACAGGTGCCCACTCAGGTTTCTGAGACTTTTAAGTTCTAGCTGATACTGACAGAAGCTGTAAGAATGGCAGTTTTACTCACCTGGTCCCTGCAATTAGACTCTAGAAGCATTAACTCTTCTCATTTTGTTGTTCATAATGTGACGACAGAGTCACAGGGGCTTAGGTCTCTGCCAGGGCACAGTACATATCATCCCCATCCTCCTGACCAGCCAGTGAGGACAAATGAAAACTTTTATATCCCCACCAATAGCATGAGGGAGCCCACCTGCCATGTCCTTCATAACCCTGCACATGTAAAACTTAATCTTAGAACTACTCATGTTTTTTCTGCAGAACTGCTCTAGTTTGGATCTCAAATGCTCTGCAAAACACGTGTTAAACGACTGGTCCCCATCTTGACTCTGCTAAGAGGTGGTGGAGCCCTATGTGGGATCTCAGGGAAGGTTTCAAGTTACAAGTGTGCCCTTGAAGAGGATACTGGGACCTCTGCTCCTTCTTTTACCTTCTCATACAGGACATGAAGTGAGTGTTTTTACACCATGATGAACCACCAATGAGGCAGTCTGACCCCAAACCTTTCCTGTTCACAAAATGATTATCTTAGCACATGTTACTAAAGGAAGCTAACAAGTGTTTTTATGACCTTAAAAACAAAAGTCATCTTTAATACATCTGGAGTGTGTATTAAATCGATGTAGGCACCCAGCCCTACTACGTTCCCGAAAGCCAACCAGTTATTAAGTGGTTTTTCTGACATTCATCTGAAACACCACCCAACGATGTACCAAATTTTCAACATACATGGTTCTAAATGGTTTGTCTATTGTTTCTCTCTATTCTAATGCCCAAGTACTTCAAAAGTTGCAGCTTTACAAACTACTCCAACGTCTCTGGGGACTTTATTGCCATTACTTTCTGGTTTCCTTAGAGATTGGTCTTTGTTTTGTTTTTTTTTTAAGATTTATTTATTTTATGTGTATAAGTACACTACTGCTGTCTTCAGACACACCAGAAGAGGGTATCAGATCCCATTACAGATGGTTGTGAGCCACCATGTGGTTGCTGGGAACTGAACTCAGGACCTTTGGAAGAACAGACAGTGCTCTTAACCGCTGAGCCATCTCTCCAGCCCAGAGATTGGTCTTTTAAAAACCTATTGATAGGTCCCATGGCCTGTTGTCTAGAGATGAGAAGTCAGGGTATTTCCTAGGGAAGTTAGCAGCATACACTAGTCAACGGCATGCTTGTCACTGTGTCTAGCTCTAGGGGAATTCTCTTCTGGGTCATCATTCCTAGTTGCAGCATGGGTAAATGACCCCAGGCCCTGCACACAGGCCTAATCTGATACAGCCTTCTCTCTGAGGAATAGATCACCTGGGTCACTGACTCTGGGGAAAGCTAGATGCTGTTGCCACTGTTGCTGACGTCACTAGACACAAGGCACTGTTTAAATTTTTAAATTTTATTTCATGTGCAGTGGTGTTTTGCCTGCATGTGTCTGTGTGAGTGTTGGAGCCTCCAGAACTGGAGTCACAGGAAGCTGTGAGCTGTCATGTGGTTGCTGGAAACTGAACCAGGGACCTCTGGAAGAGCAGCCAATGCTCTAACTGCTGAGCCATCTCTCTAGCCCTGACAAGCTACTTTATAATGGTCTAGAAGACCACAATCCAATCTTTTGTTCTACCTACAGAAGGCCAGGGGCGGACAACTCGGTCACTGCTACCACAAGGCCTCCTTTCCTCAGAACCCAACACAGTTAAGTGGACTTCTAAAGAGGACCCAGCCTAATTTTCTAGGTTACCTAGCCTCTGCTGAATGTTCTCAAGCCTACCAACCATAGATGCTATGTGGTAGGCCTTCAAACATGGCAGATTACCCAAGCCTTCAAGAGATGTCCCAGGACATCAGGGTCGGCAGGAGTGATGGCAATTTCAAGCAGAGAGGAAGGCAGAGGCATTAGGGGCCAGCAACACAGCAAGAGCCAGTGAGTAATTAGAGAAATCATCTCAGAGGGTATTCCAGGGTCCACTATCAGAGTCACAGGCAGGCCAGCCACAGCCAGTTATAAGAATAAGAGAGCGTCCTAGCCATGAGCAATCATGGGAGCAGCTGGGCCAACTAGAATAGAAATAGAAACCTTGTGCTACTACAAGACCATCTCTGTCACCAACCTGCCAGCTGTTTCATGTACACGGGCTCTGTGCTTTGAAATAACCACAAATAAACCACCGGTACCCAAAGCATCTTAGTAAGCAATTCAACGTGTTCCAAGCCTCACCAAATGTTTGCTCATCATGGCCTGTCCTAGAGTAGCCAGCTGTATTTCCAAACTATGGTTGTCTAAGTGTCTAGAAAGGTTTCCTCTAGACACAGCTGTAAAACTGAAAGAGTGATGCTCTTGTCTAAGCACTTCTAAGTGAGTACTGGGCAGCTGTGTCCCTGCCCTCACACCAGTTTGGCTCAAAGGAGCCTGCACGCTCAGTTCTCATTAAAAACTCACCCTTGTGCAGAACTGGTCTTTCTTCATTCCGATCCCAGGCCCCACATTCCCATCTGCTACCTAAAGCTCTCAAGTCAGATCCCAAGGCCACCCAACACCTGGCATTCCTTCCCCTTCAACTCAGCTCTTCCCATCAGACTGTCACCGTCACAGGCTCCACCGGGAACCACCGCACACCTGTGACACTGGGCTCCGCTGACTGAGAGCAGAATTTCTGTTCACACACAAAACTGTCCGCAGCCACCACACACTCAGCAGTCAACTGAGATCAGCAATGCCTCTTCCAGAGATACATATCTACGCCAGACAGACACAGAGGCTCAATCTGCGTGCGTGTGCCTGTGTGTACTCTGCAGAGCAGGGGTTGGGTAGGGGCTTCTTTGTTTCAGCATAACCGGGTATAGTGAGAACGTTGCCCTGTAAAAAGAGCAACAACTAGAGTAGAACCAACCTCTTGCATTCAAACCTCCCAGCTGCCCAGGGCTTCAAATAAGCCACAGGAAGTGTGGTTATCAGCCAAGATGTCATCGTCAGAAGGGTAAATATGGCTGCTTCTGCACTGCTTACAAGAAATGAAATCCACCAAACTGGGCAGTGACAGATTGAGTGGTTTTTTTAAAGACAGTATACACATACAATAGGGTATTATTTAACCATTAAAAAAAAAACAAAACAAGAAACAAATTCAAGCAACATGGAACCAAAGGCACTGTGAAGTGAACTAAACAGGTAGAGACAAATGCCACAGGCATCTGTATCTGTATTCGAAAACTATCAGAGTTGATCTGACAGCAGCAGAAGGCAAATAATGGTAACAAGACAGGAAAGACCAGAAAGAGACAGAAGATTAGACCTTCCACAGCACAGCATGCGCTTAAGAACTGACAAAAACATATTTTATCTTTTATAAGGGACCATGAGAGGAGTGCAAATACAATCCCATACAAACAGTATCAACATTTACAAAAGGAAACGGTAATCACCAGATTGGGTATAATCTATATATCCAATTATATTATACTTCATAGATATGCCATTTAAAAACAAGAAAAAGAGTTAGACCAGCACTCAGAAGGCAGAGGCAGAGGGTTGAGAGTTCAATGCCAGCCTGGTATGTATCAAGTTCCAGACAAGATTAGTGAAACATTATCTCAAAAACAATAACAACAACAACAAAACAACCAAAATATTTTCAAAGGAGCAACAGCTTCCTTTAAGCAGCAGAAGTCACAGAGAGCACGACAGAGGTGGAGAAACACCAAGGTTATGTGTGGGGGCAGCATCTGTGCACAGTGCTATAATCTGATGACTGACCACAGAGCCTTTCCTGTAAAACTGGCCAGGTACAACAGCACTTCCAGGTGTGGGGCAGGAACTCAGCTAGGAGCCCAACACAGGCCCGAATCCTGTAGCAGCAGGGAGAGGTCATGTGCCTTTCTGTCTAGCTATCCAGCCACAGGGTAGGTGGAGTCACCTGCAGACAGCACTGTTCTGTCTGGGAGCTGGGGAGCCTCCCTCACTATGCATGGCCTCAAAGGGGACTGCTGCCAGGCTAGAGTACTGAGCAGGGTGGCTGGCTCTTATGGGATCTCTGGGACACTGTTCACACACCATGGGGCACCCACATACAACTCCCAGTCTGTTTTCTGAGGTTCTAAGGTCTCCTGATAAGCTGGTTCTAGCTTCCAAGAAGAGGAGTTAAACACACTTTAAAGGTACTGAGACAAGTTTGGGGGCTGCCTCCTTTAGATGGGAGACAAGTGGCCTCAGCACTATACTAATGACTGGGACCGGGACTCTCAGGGTCCCGGGGAGCTCTCCTTAGCCAGCTGCTGCTGACACCAGGCACTTCTGGATATAGGGTCAGACCTCAACCAACAGAGCTTAGAGGGAGGAGCTAAAGGAGCCTCAAGAGAGTGGAGTACCCATACTAAGTGCTAGGGATACTGAGAGCAGCTAACTAAGTACTGCCTTACTGTGGGCAGCTATGGGGCCACTGGTGGCTGGCTTGATGTGGAAGGCAGCAGACAGTGGCATGGTACTCAACAAAACTGTTCTGAGTAACTTCAATAACACAGATCCTGGCAGAAGAGTTCATAATCATCAGGCAAGGTACCTATTGTAGTAGGGGGCGACCCAGGCCCAAGCTAGGTCTATCAGTCAATTGAGGCTCTCAGAGACAGAGCTGAGATTGTCCTAATAGTGTTCAAAGTGGAAGACACATAATCACCCAGGCTCTGAGCCAAAATAGCAGCTAGTAGTGATGGAGCACCATCAAAGGGCAGAGTCAGGAACCCAGTGGACGGCTGTCCTGAGTGGCCACGGGTCTGGTATGCATCCAGCTGGAGGGCTCCTTTCCTCAGGCTTGCTGCCAGAATGATTAGCTGTACTATTCCGCTCCACGGTGGTGCACGCACACATGGGGTTCCCACAGCAGGGCCTCTCAATCCAGGAATCCGCCAAGGGGTCACGTCCTGAAGTACCATCCATCTGCTGCCAAGGATGTGCATTGGTGAAAGTGGCTGCCATCAGGATTATCAGGATTCTGACAGTGACACCTGCCACGAAGCATGCCAGGAGCAAAGGAAGAAGTGCCCACAGAAGATCTGGTGTGGACAGAGGCAGGCACAACGGAATAGGCCAAGGAACAGCTGGGCAGCATGTGGCAGACTGCTATTCCAGGTAAGTGTTGAGGACCAGGGGAGCTGAGCCAGTAAGAGTAGAGGGGCTGTCAGATGCAGGCCATCATCCAAGGAAATCTGTCCAAAAACAAGGTGGGAAGAGCAGGAACCAGGCTCAACCATCACCTGACTGGCAGGAAGAGGCAGCAGGCGGAAAACCCTCAGGAACCTGACTAGCTGCTCTAAATTGGGGGAGGGACCCAGGGGCAGGCCCTGGAACTTGGAAACGGACAAATGCTGCCTGTGACTTTCCAGGTATAATGACAGATGCTGTCCATCGTAGCAAGGACCAGGTCAGAACATCGGGAAATTTTAGGGCAGTGACTGTCCAACTGTCATTTGTTCCTTTTGTACTGAATGCTGACCACACACCACCCACAAACTGGGTGCCATTCTCATTGCCAAGAAGACCGGCAAAGTGACGTGTGTGCAGTCACACACCGGTTAGTAAAGAGCAGCAGAGGAGCAGAGCCTGGTTGCAATGACAAGCTTAGCAACAGGCCACTCTGAAGGTTACGGACCACCCTTCAGAGTGGAATGAGTGGGTTTCTAGCTGCCTGAACACTATAAACTGCTAAGAACAGAGCACACCAAAACTTCCTTGCATACAGCACCAGGCACCCCTGACAGGAGCGGGTTGCCTATCTGTTTCCTCCTGCTCCCAGGATCTCCAGAGAGACCACCTGCAGGCAAAGCTGCCCAATCATGCACACTTTTCCCTCCTCCTCATCCCTGCCAAAAGTGAAATTCCGAGATTCCACTCGGAGGTCTCCTGGTGATACCACCAAAACCTGGGCTGAGCCTAGAAACTTCCTTTTGATGGCTGAACCCACCCTTAATCCAAGCTGTAGTCACCAGAGGCCACACAAGGAAAGGGGACAAGGAGCCCTCCTCTGGGGCTCTCACACTCTGCTCCAGTCTCTCTAGTGAGAGAAGCCCACTACTTGAGACCCCCCTCTCAACTCTCTGCTTCATCCCGATACACATAGCCCAACTCTCCAAAACTCTCCTAGGAGCACCAACTTTTGCATATGTCTTCATACCCTGATTTTCCATGTGTTTACCCCCAACCCAGAGTCCGTTTCTCCAAACAGGTACAGCAAGGTTGATCTTTCTACCAGCACCTCCAAAGTGGCTTGCAACACTCAGCAGTCAGCACCACCAGCACCTACTTTTACCACATCCCAGGTAGACCCCTGACTCACGCCTGAAAGCACAGGCCTTGACCTGGGATTCACACCATAAATTATCAGCCAAATGCAGTCTCTCAGTGAGTAAAAGTAGTGCCCACAAGCCAGGCCCTAATCCCAAAGTTAGGCTGCCCACAAACACCATGTTGCATGCCCAGAGGCCAGTATGGCACCAAGACCTCTTGTCCCAACTTCAAACCTTAGATGTTATCTGCCGACTCACGTGCATGCCTGAGTGACCCTGGCAACCTAGAAGAAGAGCCCCTACCCTGAGTGAGGCAGCCAACTTCTGCTTCTTCCTAACCCTGCGCCAGTCACTAACTTTGAGCCTCATGATCATCCCATGTGGTCCTCTGCATATCTGTCTGTTGAACTCTCTCGCTTCTCTCCGCCATTCCAGACTGGCACTAGGTAATTTCGCTCCTCTTCCCGGATTGGACAGTAATCTTCCTCCGCAGGCCAGGCAATAGCTAATACGCTGGCTGAGTTCTCTCCTCCTGAGACCCAGGAGACCCGGGAACAGAACTTGCCCAAAGTCAAACTGTGAGTGGAGGACAGACTACCTGCACCGCCCGCCCTTCCGCCAGAAGCCGCCATGCAGGACGTTCGGAGTCCCGGAAAATGAAGCCCACTTACCAGAGAATGCGCCAGGGACGCAGCCAGATCCGCTGAGAACTCCAGGCAGAGGGGCGTCCTTCCGAGGCCAGGATCCCACAGCCACCTGCAAAGGGAAGAGCGAGACCAGGTGAGCGGGGCGGGACTCCTCACGACAGAGCCTCCACCCGGGCGCCCCACCTCGCCCCGCCGCACAGACCCCGCCGCGGAGACGCGAGCGTGACCCGGCTGGCTCCTGGGATCTTACGGTCGCCTTGTCAGCCACGCCCCCTCGGCTAGCGCGGCCACCCCCGAGGTGCCCACTCCGGCGCCCCGCACGCCCTAAGTTAGCCTTTCGCGGGGCTGCGCGCGCACGCCCAGGCCGCCGCGCCTGCGCCCTGAGCAGCGAGGCCTCAGTCTCGGGGACGTCCACACCGCGCCGGCGCAGGGGGTGATGGGAGCGCGCGCTGGGTACTAAGCAGAGAGGCCTCATGCGCAGGCGCTGGGAGTTCTGGGTCCCACCGGAGTAGGGGCGGTTCCCGTGCCTTCCCAGTCTTGGAGGACTGCCCACGGCCGGCGTGGGTCTAAAGCCTGAGGGCGTCATGAGGCCTCCGGTACTGAGTGGCTGCTGAGCCTTCAGGCCTGGGGAGTATATCTTCCTGAGTGGCAAGTGTCAGTGTCTTTGTGTGTGTGTCTGAGTCTTCTCCCTACACTTGAATGTCTAGCAGCTGCAAGCAAACAAGAACTGTGGCTTATCTGTGTGTGTGTGTGTGTGTGGTGTGTGTTTGTGTGTGTGTGAATATGTGTGGGGGTGTGTTTGTGTGGTGTGTGTGTGAATGTGTGGGGTGGTGTTTGTGTGTTTGTGGGGTGTGTTTGTGTGACTGTGTGTGGGGTGGTGTTTGTGTGTGTGTGTGTGTGTGTGTGTGTGTTACCCCTCTTAGGCCAGCGCATTGCACAGAACTGACACTTTAGAGGGTCCAGGAGAGGAGCCCATGTGCCCCTCACATGCTTGTGCATGGTTCGTCCGTGTAGCTCCTCGGTGTTCTTGTGGTGTCATCCTTCCCACAACCCGGACGTGTGTTTAGATGGGCCTTGGACCAGGAACAGAGGGCTTTGCTGCATAGTAATACTTCTGAAAGCAAGCATACGCATGACACACCACCTCCCTGTTTGCTCTGCTCTGGTGACTCCTTTCATGAAAGATCTCTGAAATGTTATCTGCATTTACACCCAAACTCACTCGCTTTGATCCTTGATACTGGAATCAAAGATCACATTGTACCTTCCAAGGGTCTGTGGGCCTTTCAGTAGCCTGGGCCAAAAGCAATAAAAGTGGCACCCAGCCAGGAAACACCTCCTTGAAGTGTGAATGAAACTTGGCTTTTTTTCTTCAGTTGTATCTTTCCTAATTGACCTGATAATTTAAACTTCCTCCCTGGAGGGAAGAGTTGTTTCTGTAAATTCCGATCACCCTCAGGCCCCAAGCAGCTTGGCCAGTTAACAGAGAGGGAACTGTAGGCTTGTTCAAAAGACTACACCACCAAGCCTTTTTCCAAATTACCTTTTGGGCTTTATTTTTGGGCATCACCTCAGATGTTCAGGACAGTGTTCATGTCCCATAGTAACCATTGTAAGGCAGAGCAGAGGTGACATTAATACACGTGTTCACAAGGCTGTGCAGCTATTACCACCCCTACCCCCGTTTCCAGAACTATTTGATCGCATGACTCCTCACCCCTAACCCTGAGCTCCCGATGCTCTGAGTCTGACTTTGACTGTGTACCCCATGTATCTCACAAAAATGTTGTCCACTTGTGAATGCATTTAATTTCATAAATGTTCAAGGTCCACCCATGCTCTAGCATGTACCTGCATTGCCTTCTTTTTAAGGGCTGACTGAAAGCCTGCAGAGAAGGCCAAGACTGCACTTGAATAGTGTAGATTGTCCTGAAGCTGTTGTATTTTAATGTTAATTCCACTTCCCCAAGAAGGGCTGCCTAGTTACTGACTCCAACTTAACCTTCCCATTTTAATTAGTAAAATAAAGGAAAGCCAGTGACTGGGCAGGACGGGGTGGAGAGGGCTGAGAGGCCTGAGGAGGTCAGAGGACGGAGGGGGAAGGTCATGGAAACATGGAGTTTCCCAAGGACCAGCTGGACCCAGGTGTTACTAATTGGTGTTAAATAGCTATGAACATTAAGGATTTTAAAGGTCTATCATCTTATATGAAGGGCAGCTTGTATCTTTGTCTATTTGATGCAATTTTGTTGTGTAGAGGGTTTGCAGATTGAAAGTCGAACATATAAACCTGTATGAAAAGCTATTGGGCTATAGAGTTGTGTTTGTGTGGGATTTTGGGGTACAGAAATACCCCGGGACAGAGGCAGAGAACAGGCAGTAATAAACCACCAAAGGAAGAGAATTTCGAGAACGAGTTGGACCGTGGTGGTTCAGACCAGGCACCAGGGGTGCACACGGCTCCATATTGGGGTCGGACCTGAGGAGTGAGACCTCAGGGCCAGTAAAGAGATGAACTGATTTTTTTTATTTTTTAATATTTACTGAAACAACATAGAACCTCAGTTTGTTTACCAGCACCTATACTGTGGCTCCAGTTCCAAGGTATCTGATGACCTTTTCTAGTTTCTTGGGCACTGAGCACATATATGGCTGACATATTACATACAGGCAAAAGCACTCATCCATATAAAAACAAACATTGTGTGAAAAGAGCCAGTCTTTAATCCAGAACTCAAGAGATAGAAGCAAGTGGATTTCTATGAGTTCCAGACCAGCCTGGTCTATACGCTCACATCTGTATTAAAAACACCACAAATAAACAAATAAAAGCTAGTTTATACCTCCTCTGACTGCATTTTCTTCACACATCCCTCAAGACACTGCAGTGTTTTTCCTTTGGCCACGATGGGTGTGAAATCATAGTGTTGTGGAATCACTGTGTCTTAGGGTTTCTATGGCTTTGATGAAACACCATGACCAAAAAGCAAGTTGGGGAGGAAATAATTTGTTTGTCCATCACTGGAGGGAGTCAAGACTGGAAATCAAACTGGGCCGGAACCTGGAGGCAGGAGCTGATGCAGAAGCCATAGAGGGGTGCTGCTTACTGCTTGCTCCTTGCAGCTTGCTCAGCCTGCTTTCTTATAGGACTCAGAACCATGAGCCAAAGGATGACACCACCCATAACGGCTGGGCCTCATTGATCACTGAATAGGAAGGAAAGTGCCCCACAGCTGTACCTACAGCCTGATCTTGTGGCATCTTCTCAAGTGAGGCTCCCTCCTCTCAGGTGACTTAGCTTATGTCAACTTGACATAAAACTAGCCAACACACACTAAAAATGTTTAAGCCCCAGGTTTTAATTAAAAAATAAGATTTATTTATTTAATGTATGTGAGCACTCTATCTGCATGTACACCTGCATGCCAGAAGAGGGCATCAGATCCCATTACAGATGGTTGTGAGCCACCATGTGGTTGCTGGGAATTGAACTCAGGACCTCTGGAAGAGCAGCCAGTGCTCTTAACCACTGAGCCATCTCTCCAGCCCCTGAGTTTTATTTTTTTAATCTAAAAAAAAGTATGTGTTATGAATGTTTTATGTACATGTATATCTGCACGGTGTGCATGCTTGGTGCTCTCAGCAGCCAGAAGAAAGGTTAGTGTTAGAAACTGATTCCATATTCTCCAGGAGAGCACCAAATGCTCTGAATCACTGAATCGTCTCTAATCCGTGGCCATCAGTGGTGCACAAGTCTTTCAACACCTCCACAACCTGTCAACAAGTAGCTATGCTCTGGACTTGTCATGCAAATACTCAGTTTCCCAGAACTAGTCGTTAAAGATACCATCCTTTCTCTGTCTTGGCACCTTTGTCAAAAGTCACTGGTGGGGCTGGAGAGATGCTCAGTGGTTAGAGCACTTGTTGCTCTCTCAGAGAGGACCCAGGCTTGGTTCTCAGTGCCCACATGGCAGCTCACAATTGTCTGCAACTCTAGTTCCAGGGGTTTTAAAACCTCTGGCCTTTAAGGCCACTGGATACATGCATTGTACATATAGCAGGCAAAATATTCATATTCCTAAGATTAAAAACATTTTAAAGTCATGTGATGCTGCATGCACAAGCTCACGCATATTACACATGTACTAGTAATCACAAGCTTGTATATTACACATGTAATCACAAGCATGTGTTTCCTTATCACAGAGCTTTCTGTTCTTTTCCACTGGTCTATATGTCTGATTTAATGTCAGTACCACACTGGTTTGAGTACTGTAGCTTTGTAGTTAAGTTTGAAATCAGGAAGTATGGGGTCTTTAAATTTGCCTGCTTGCTTTCCTTCCTTCCTTCCTTCCTTCCTTCTTTCTTTCTTTCCTTCTTTCTTTCTTTCTTTCTTTCTTTCTCTTTTGCTAATGGTTCCTTTATGTGAAGTTATGTGAGTTTTAGCACCCCCTTCCTTCCACCGAGATACTCTCATTCTGTAGCCTACACTGGCAGCTAAGGTATCTAGCCTGCTAACTCACACATACTCTCCCTCCCCCTCATCCCTCCTCCTCCTCCCTCCCCCCTTCCTTCTTACTGGGGTGTCTGTATATCAACCTATGTACATATCACACACATTATTTATTTGAAATCCTGCTGTCTCAGTATCTTCTCTCAAAATTGCTGGGCTCACAGGCATATACCAGCATGGCTGGTTTAGAATAGGCTTTTCTATTTTTTCCAAAACACCACTGAAGCATTAATAGAAATTGCTTAAGTCTTTAGATCACTTACAGTGTATCCATGTTTTAAAATATTGTTCCGGGATTCCAGGTGTGGTGGTGCACACCTTTAGTCCCAGCGCTCAGAAGGCAGAAGCAGGTGGACCTCTGACTTCAATACCAGCCTGGTCTACATAGCGAGTTCCAGGACAGACCCTGTCTCACCAACCCCACAAGTAAATAAAATGTTGGGCTAGACCAGCAGGAGACCACATGTCTAGTATGAATGAAGCACAGCACAAAAATACTAAGTTTTCCAATCTATGAACATAGGATGTTTTTTTTTTTTTAAAAAGTCTTCTTTAATATATTTCAGCCAAATTAGGCATCATATCCGAACCCTGTAATCTGGAAACTGGTGGATGAAGCAGAAGAATCAGAAGTTTGAGGCCAGTCCGATCTTTACAGCAAGTGTGTATCTAAACATTTTAAAGTTTATTATAGTGTGTGTGTGTGTGTCTGTGTGTGTGTGTGTGTGTGTGTGTGTGTGTGTGTGTAAACAGTGCATGTGTGTGGGTCAGAGGACAACTTATAGGAATAATTCTTTCCATCCTAAATCACCAGGTTTGACAATAAGCATATTTAGTTTCTTCCACAGCTAGCTGAAGGTGTTGAGCACAGGGCATATGTACATCCTACATAGCATGTCACACATGCATCCTACACTACACGTCACACATACATCCTACACTGCACGTCACACATACATCCTACACTGCACGTCACACATACATCCTACACTGCACGTCACACATACATTATTATTATTACTGTTGCCCAAGCTAGTGCCCAAGAACTTCAGTGACACACAGGAAGTAGTAGCCCTGACTTTGACTCATTTCTTGCCTCAAAGGGAAATATTGGTTTTCACCACGTGTGATATCAGCTGCTGGCACCCATCCCACTGTTTTGCTAGTTTGAAGGGGTTTTGTTTATTTTTGAACATTTATTATTTGAATTTTATTTTATATGCACGGTGCTGTGCCTTGTAAGTATGTCTGTGTACCACATGTATAGCTGGGATCTCAGAGGCCAGGAAAGTGTATGGGATCCTCTGGAACTAGAGTTTGTGAGTCACCATGTGGCCATTGGAACCCACGCCTGGTCTTCAGGAAGAGCAGTGAGTGATCTTAACTGCTAAGCCAGCTCCGCAGCCCCAGACATTTTTCCTGAGGGCTGTTTTCCTAAAATGTATAATAAACTTAGCTAAATGCACTTTCTCTAATGATATGATTTTGATATTTTCTTTACTATTTGGTTGATGGGCTAAATTATATAAATAAAATGTTCAAAAGGAAATCATCTTGCATTCCTGGGATAAGTTCCTTGTATGTATTGCTAACTTCAATATGTTCATACTTTAAAAGGAATGTAGCACGTGTATCTGAAAGGGGTGTTGGTGTGTCACTTTCTCTGCCTGTAACGTTATTTTTCAGTATTTTTAAAATTTAACTAGCAGCACCATACTTTCTACGGTCTGATGCTCTACTCTGGTCACACAACTTTACACAGGCACACACATATACACAAAGGATAATATGTTAATTTAAAAATTGTTTTAGATTTACTTAATTTGTGTGTTTTGCTCACACATATGTATGTGTGCCAAGTGCCCTCACAGGTCAGAGAGGGCGTCAGGTCTCCTGTACTAGAGATCAGACGGCTGTGAGCCGTCTGATGAGTGATAGCAATGGAACCCAGGTCCTTACCCACCGATGGCCTGAAACTCTGTACACCAGGCTGGGATTAATGCTATTTTATAAAAATACTTACATCATAATTATATAGGATTTGTCTTTTTTTAATTTATTTTTCTGTGTTTTTATATACATGCCCACTGAGCTATCTCTCTAGCCCATTCTGGCTTTGGGGTGCAAAAATCTCAACTCTACAGTTAAGGTGAGCCAAGAATTTGCAATGCTCACTTCTCAGTTCCAGAGTTCTGGGGTTACCGTGGGAATCACTAGACTGGGATGTGTCTGGATTTCACATTAGGGTAAAATCAGACTCAAATTGGAAAGCATCTCTTTCTCCCGTGTTTCCTGTAATAACTGCTGTGGCTGACAGGACATTTCCCTTACATTTTTGACAAAATGTGATTAAATTATCAGGGCCGGGAGTCTTCTATAGCCTTAGCTGGCTTTGAACTCAACCCTTCTGTCTCAGTCTGAGTGTTAAAGAATTCCACCACAGCCACCTTTAAGAATGTGATTGTGTGGCTGGGCATGGTGCTACATGCCCTTGATCCCAGCACTGAGGAGACAGAGGAAGGCAGAAGGCAGATGAAAGTGTGTCTGGCTAGATCAGGGTTACACGATGAGACCCCATCTCAAATAAAACAAGCAAACAAACCAATAGGAGTTTCATTGTGATGAATAAATAAATATAGGAATTTCATTGTGGGATTGCGTCTGATTCCAGGAATGTACACAGTAGCTCACAACCATCCTAACTTCAGTCCAGCACCCTCTTCTGTTGTCTGAGGGCACCAGGCATACATGATGCATATATATAACATGCACACAAACACTCATACCTGTAAAATAAAACCTTAAAAATGAATGTCATTGGTTTACAATGAAGCTCATTAGTATATATATAAAACAAACTTAATAAAAAATAATTTCATTTTAGTATACATAAGGCTCCTTTAAGAAACACGTCCACTTCATCTAAGTTGTTAAATTTGTTAAATTAACTTGTTTATTTTATTTCTCAGTGCAAGGCGTGTGCATTTGGGATGAGCCCAGGATTCACAAGTGCTCTTCAAAGTTTTCTAGCACCTAGACAAAAGGCTCAGTGCCTATTTAACATATCAAAGAGGAGCTGGCTGCTGGGTTCTCCCTGCGTCCCTCAATCGCTCCGGTTACAGGCTGGGCAGCCCTCCCCCCAGCAGCTCTTCCCTATAGAGGTTCCCCCCTCCCACTCTGTCCTTCATGGACTCTCCAGAAGTTCCTGCCTTTGGCTATGCCCTCCCTTTTATCTACAATACCCTCCCCCACACCTACGAGCCACCATACCCTTTCCTTTTTACTATATATTTTTTCAGTACCTCCACTGTTTTCTCTTTAAGTGAAGCTGAAAATCATTCATGTATCCAATGCTTCTTTGATTTTTCTTCCGACTTTAACATTTTACATGTTCATGTACTAAAGGGGTGGGGGATGGTATTTGCTATCTACAGTGCATGTGTGGAGGTCAGAAGACACAGGCTGAGGAGCTGGTTCTCTTCTTCCACCATGTAAGTCCCAGAGATTGAACTCTGGTCCTCAGGCTTGACCAAAAGCACCCAGGTCCTAGATCTGCTGCACCATCTCTTCGGCACCAACTTAAGACTATTTGGCTTTTTGACACAATGTCTCATGTAGCCATAGCTGGCCTTCAGCTTTTGTGTAGCTGAGGATGCACTTCTGCTCCTCCTGATCCACCTCTGGGAAGCTGAGGCTAATGGCTGTGTGCCATCATGCTCAGGATATGGGGTGCTAGGGTCAAACCTGGGGTTTCCTGGATGCTAGGCAAACATTCTACCAACTGAACCATATACGCAGCCTTGCTTTCATGCTATTGATGTCCACTTTTTAAAAAGGTTTACTCATTTTATTTATATGAGTACACTGTGGCTGTCTTCAGACACACCAGAAGAAAGCATCAGGTCCCATTACAGATGGTTGTGAACCACTATGTGGTTGGTGGGATTTGAACTGAGGACCTCTGGAAAAGCTCTTAACCATGAAGCCATCACCCTGATGTCCACTTTTATTTTCACTCTTCCAAATAGTCTGAATTTCTGCCATTCTCTGGAAGTGCTTAGGAAATGCATGCAGACTGCTCTTCTCAACAGAGGTATTTATTATGGGATTGGCTCCTCCTGCATGTCCCCTTCTCCTCTCTTACCCTGACATGGAGGCTTGCTGCACTGCTGTCTTAGTCTGAGTTCTATTGCTGTGAACAGACACCATGATCAGGGTACCTCTTGTGAAGGAAAACTTATTGGAGCTGGTTTACGGTTTTAGAGATTTAGTCCATGATCGTCATGGCAGCACACAGGCAGACAAGGTGCTGGAGCAGTAGTAGTTCAATACCTAGATCCACAGGCAGCAGGAAGAGAGAGACACTGATCCTGGCTTGAGCTTTTGAAACTTCAAAGCTCACCTCCAGTGACACACTTCCTCTTACAAGGCCACACCCACTCCATAAGGCCACACCTCCTAACCTTTCTCAAATAGCGCCACCCCCTGATGACTAGGCATTCATATTCTTAGTCAAACCACCAGTTACCCAAACTGATTCCAAATTTCTGGTTTCAAGGAATCTTTCCATTTCAGCTTCCTGAGTAGCTAGGACTGTAGGCACATTCTGCCAAACCTGACTTGAATGGATATTTAAAGCCTTAAGCTTCCTCTAGTAGCTGTTAAATAGGCTGATTCCAAGTCTCATATTTTCCTTTGATTT
This sequence comes from Micromys minutus, assembly GCF_963924665.1. Classification (NCBI taxonomy): domain Eukaryota; kingdom Metazoa; phylum Chordata; class Mammalia; order Rodentia; family Muridae; genus Micromys; species Micromys minutus. Next base: position 73,862,676 of record NC_137976.1, on the reverse strand, counting down.
GGGGCTGAAATTTTTCTTTTTTTCTTTTTCTTTCTTTCTTTTTTCCTCTTTTCTTTTCTTTCTTTTTTTTTTTTTTTTAAGTTTTAGTTTGTGAAACATATCTCATGTAGCCCAGGCTATTTTCAAGTTTGCTATAGAGCCAAGGATGGCCTAGAACTCTTGATCCTCATACCTTTACCTAAAGATACTGGGATTGCAGGCACATCTCTCTGTCTGGCTTTAATAACTGCTTTAAATTTTAATTCCAGGGGCTGGAGAAATGGCTGTTATTAAGGACCTGAACTCAATCCCTAGAAATCATATGATAGTTTTTTTTTCCTCTCCCCCACACCCCAAAGGCCTCGTTGAGTAAGAAAAAACACCTTTCAGATAACAGGATGGACGTTCTGTAGAAGCCCTGAGCAGGTGCCTCACCTGGTCTAGTGTTTAGGAAAACATCCAGGAAACCCTGCACTGAATACTACCCAATCAGAGGAGGAAAAGCCAACCAAGGCACAGGGCTAAAGCACATCTCTGGGCTATGACAACCACATAAAACATGGCAGAAAGACCAGGCAAAAGCTGGCTATGGTGGCTCAGTACTTGAGGTAGACGCAGGCAGACCTCTGAAAGTCTGAGACTTGAACATAGGAAATCTCAGACTGGCCAAGCTATACCGAGACTGTTTCAAAAAACAAAAGAAAAGGGCTAGATAAAGCCAAGCTATGTGCTGAGGAGAATGTCCATGGCAGAGGACTGCTTCTGTCCACTTGGCATCAGGCATCTGGTCCTCATAGCAGCCTTTGGTGAAGTGGGTGGGGCAGCATGGACTGGTCTGAGCTGGTGATGGTAAGATACACTGTTCCGGTGGAGGCTGGGAAACGGACAGGTGCAGCTCCTGAGAGGATGAAGCATGGGATGGGAGACTTGGCCTTGCAGAGAACCAGCCAATGGGAACAACAAACACCATTTGCACAGTTTCCCTCCCAGAGACTTGGAAAATGAGATACTCCCCAAGCTGTGGAAACACAACCACTGGCTGAGTGCTAGAACTTTATTATTATAATGGGTCGGCCCAATTCCAGCCACCACAGGCAGAACAACGAACCATTGAAGCTTTCTGAAGGTCTCACTTCCCATCCACCGGCTCCCTCAGGCTGGGATCTGGTACTGAGGCCTGAGAGGGAGGGCAGTAAGTCAGGCCTGCCTGAGTCCTGGCTTTGCTCTCAGCTCACAGGGACTCTTGGGGGGTCTGAGAAATGCTTTCCTCATGCACCAAAAGCATTTGCAAAGAGGCTTTACACTTGACACTCCATTGTACAGTGGGTTAATTGTATCTGTGTTCACAGACTTTATGTGAGGATGCTGAAGACAAAAGAGGTTCTCATTGTGCCTAACCAGTGTGCCTTTCTAACATAAGTAGAAGGAGAGCCGTCAGGGCGCCTCCTGCCTCATGCCACGGTGCTCATCCTCACCCCAGTGAGCAATGCAAGGCCCTGGGGTCAGTGGCTGGCTACTGGGGCAGGGATCTCTGCCCATCTGGCTCCCAACCCCCAGTTGCTATGTAACAAGGTCACACTATATCTTGTTTATGGTCCTGCTTTATTCCCAAGCATTTGGTGTTATTTGATCATCGGTTTTAAGCCCAAAATATCCAATTTTATTGGGAGAGAAAAACTTTAATTTTATGGAACTACGTGGCCCAATTGCTGTCCCATGAAATCCTAGAGGGGCTTGGGCTGGGTCTGCGTTGCCCATCTCTTTCGCCTTTGCCCCTGGCTTTGAGTTTCCTCCCTGAGGCCTTATCCTACCCAGTGAAGCAGCTGAGAGTCTGGTGTCAAGAGACTCCTTGGGTCTATGTGAATTGGATTCCCAGCCTGACTGCTCAGCACCCTGCCCTATCCCTGGTGAAGGCTAGTCTGAACACAGAGGGGCTTATTGCCTACTGGGAAGGCCTTGTGTGCTCCTCAGATCACACTGGGACTCCTGGGACTCCAGCTTGGGTTTCAGGATTAAAGTAACCTGAGTATCATAAAGCGCAGCAGGGCTGAGATTAGGCGGGCTCAGGTCTAAGATGCTTTGTCAGGCCCCTGGGAGATAGGAAGGTCTCCTCACTGCCCTAGCAGTCACAGGTGCTTGGCTGTGGACCAGAAACATGAGAGCTCTTGGAGGACTTAGGGAGCTGGAGACAGCAAGGGGAAATTGCAGAAGCCACCTCCAGCAGCAGGGATGCTCAGGGTGGTTCTGCAGGAAAGTGAGGGCCAGCGACTGCCAGGCCCCTGTCCTTCTGTTCCTCTTCCTCCTCCCAGGACAGCTCTCTGTCCGCAGTGAACAGAATCAATCTGGGCCACACCAGGTGGGCTTTGGCAGGCCTGACTATGACACCGCATGAAGAGGTAGGACCACCCTAAGTCTGTGGAGTGCAGGGAAGTGTGGCTCAGTTCCTTACTAAGGACCTGTGTGGCACTGATGGAAACTCACTGTCTTCAGCCATTGTCAAAACTTCACCCTGCCATGAGTTCTCCAAACAGGAGCTGGAACCCCAGCAGTGTGTCCTGGGCTTTGGAAGTGGGTTACAAACAAGGTATGCAAGACCTGATACCTCATGGCTCAAGCCCCTGTCCGTCAGCCTGTGGTCCAGTGCTGTCTCCCACTTCTAGAGGCCTCTTGGCGCCCGGTGTTGAAGAATCTTCTGCCCTTTCATATCCTGAGTATTCTGGGTCATAGGTGGGCAAGCAAGCCTTCACCAGTCTCTCTGGGAAACTCTTTTCTCTACCCTGTCTGGAAGGGTTGCTAAGCAACTAGGCCATGTGATGGCAGGATAGAGGTGTCTTCTCTCCTCTCAACTGTCTTTAATCTCAACCGGAAGAAACCACTCAGAGCACCAGGGAGACCTGGCTGTTACCCTCCTGTTGCCTTCTGCTGTGTGTCAGAGCAGGGCAGGGCACGTGTGTACAGTTCCACTTACTTATTTGTGCCTTTGCCTAGCTCAGGAAGTACACAAGGAGCAGTCCACAGTAGAACTTGAGCCTGGATCAAAAATCAAAGCTCTCTGCATTCTGCTGGCTCTAGGCTTACAGTGGAACCAACACTTTCTGGAGACAAGAAGAGGAGCGAGAATGAGGCCAGCTCAACGGGTGTAGAGGCTTGTACTCGGCTTTGGTTCCTCGGGGAGACATCTTGTGCTGAGGGCTCATTAGGGCAGGTTTGGGAGCTGTGGTGGTTTGAATAAAAATGGTCCCCAGAAGTCTGTATATTGAAATGTTTAGTCATTAGGAAGTACCACTACTTGGGAGGGATTAGGAGGTATGGCTTCATTGGGGGAAATGTGTCACTGGGGGTGGACTTCGTGGTTTCAAGGGCCGAAGCCAGGCAGGCCCAGTGCCTCTCTTTTCCTGCTGCTTGTGAACCAGATATAGAACTCTCATCTACTTCTCTAGCACATGTCTGCCTGTGTGCTGCCATTCTCCTGCTAGGGTGAGAATGGACTAAGCCTCTAAAACTGTAAGCAAGCTGCAATCAAATGCTTTTTTTTCTAAGAGTTGCTGTGGTCATGGTGTCTCTTCACAGCACTAGAACACTGGCCAAGACAGGGGCTGCTGCTTGAGTTCACCAGATGACCAGGAAAGAGTTTGGAAACCCTTGTTCTAGCCCTTACCCCAGTTAGTGTTGGGCCGAGGCTCCTACGTGCAGGAAGCCCACAGCTTGCAAGTTTGGGGCCAGAAGAATACACTTTCCTCCTAGGCTGGAGTTGGCCCCCAGGAGCTAGGCCCATCTCAGGTCATTTGGATGGAGAATCAATTCACAGAATCTTCCAAAGATAGTCAGGCCTGTGTGGTCCAGTCCTAAGCATCCAGTGCCTACCTGCTGGCCTTCAGCTACAGGAATGCCCACTCATGTCTGGGTGTGACTTCACTCAGCCCCCATGTAAGGAGGTGCCCTTGCCTGGGGATGTCACCCAAGGTTACTGGGTGCAGGGAAAGTAGCATCTAGAAGGGCAGGTAAGGCAGAGGAAAGGGGAAGCAGGTCAGACACAATCATGTGTTTCATGTGCTAGAGCCTCTGATAAGCAAACCAGAAACCTTGAGCTTTAATAGTTACATGGCCTTGTTTGAGACAAGGTTTCTCTGTGTCGCCCTGGCTGTCCTGGAACTCACTCTGTAGACCAGGCTGGCCTCCAACTCAAAGGTCTGACTCTGCCTCCCAAGTGCTGGGATTAAAGGCATGCACCAGTGCCACTTGGGGTGACAATGGCCTTTAAATTCTGGGTCTCTTGAAAGACACAGCCTCTCTGACAGATATGCTTGACAGCCGTCTCAAGTGTTCTAAGAAGTCCTGGCTGGCCCACAGCTCCAGGAAGCCTGCAGTATATGAGTTCTGGGAGTGGGGAAGGCCGGTTTGCCTGGCTCTGCATCACACTGAAGCTAGGGCCCCAGACCCTGGTGGTACCACCTGGGTTCTGCTTGCGTACTACTGCTGGGGTGGCTACTTGTGGAATTGAGTCATATGTCAAGGCAGCAAAGAACAAAAATGTAGATCTCTGGGACAAGCTTATATCTGAGGCCTCAGACAGACACTGCTGTTTCTTACAGTCAAGTCCACTTGCTGGCAGGGGTGCCCAGAGGTCATGGAGATGACTGTCACTCCCAGGAAGGCCGGAAGTACACATGTCCTCTGCCACCAGCTGAGCAGAGGTAGGATCCCCAGATGGCTTTGTGATGCTGCGAATGGGGGTGGGGTGCAATCTCTAAGAACCAATGGCTCCTTTTCTATCCTCTGCTCTGCTCCCAGAGCTTTACTGGGCTCTGATCTCCACTACTGTGCTCTGTCTGGCTCTCCGTCTGGCCCTTGAAACTACTGTCACCCCGCTCTATGTGCCTGCTGCACAGGGATCTCACCAGCATGCGTGAAGTGGGGATGGTGTAAGAAAGGGCAAAGCCTAGAGATGGGCACTTCCCAGGACAGCCAAGACAGGAGGCAGGGAGGGAGCTCCTACCGCTCCTCCTTCCCATAGCCTTGCGCAATCCAGAGCCACAAACAGAGGTGTGTAAAACACTGCCGGGGGTAATTGCAGGTTACACAGAACAATCTGAGGAATTAAAAACATATTTTCATTGCATCATAAAAACATGCAAAGGCAGAGAAGAGGCGGCCCAGGGGAGCACCTGGTCCCGGGTTGGGGAGCACCTTTCCCTGGGGCATTCTAGCCTTTGAGGCAGAGATGGGACTGGCCATACAGCTCTGCAGGGTAGATACTCAGGACAGACGCCATTGCTGATGCAGCTCATCCATGGGTCCTGTTTCTGGCGCTGGCTCTGGCTTTAGCACAGGGCACAACAGCCCTCAGTGAGTGGTCTAGGATAGTTACTAGTCTGTGCGCATTTGACCCGATGGGGTCTTCTAGGTTTTGTTCTGGCTCCACAAATAACTGGGTGAGGGCTTTGGGCCCAGGTCTCACTAGAACACTGGGCTGCCTTTGTGGCCTCCTGAACCTCCCCCGTTGGACCCACAGCCAGGTTAGCATTTGTAGCTGTACCGATCGACCGGCTCACTGCTCTGGTGAGACCTGGGCCTAGAGCCCTCAACTGTCTGTGGAGCCAGAGCAGGAGTAGGAGAACCCCAGTGGGGCAGTGTGCACAGATCAGTAACTATCTTGAAGGGGCTTTGGGGACATTAATGTATGGATGTCACTGGCTGGTTGGGTAGGCAAGAAGCTGTAGGCCAGTGTGTGCAAAGGACGAGTCACAGATTGCCTCTATTGAATTATCACTAAATACCAAGGCCACTTCCAGGCCTGCTTCCATAGCAAGGACTGTCCTGAGGGCTGTGGTACCCATGGAATGCACCTGGCCGGACTCCAGGTTTCCACTCCACTGGCCTGAAGCAGCAGGTGTTAGCTGACCTCTTCTGCCTCTGAGGCAGACAAAACCTCAAGCTAGAGGAGCACCCTGCCCCCCACCAACCACGCCCCAGGATCCTGGCAGGCAGGGGCATGCCACCAATGGTGCATTAAATAGGACATGGCTGATCTGCCTCTGCACTTGGCATCTTAATTGGGCGTCTGAGAGCGACCTGCACACTTCCACTTCCAGTCAGGCTCCTGTAGGCCCATTAAGGTACAAACACATTCCTTTGTTGGCTGACAAGCAGGGTCCCATCCAAGGCTCCCGGGCCAGGCTAAGTGATGTTTTCTTAAGGAAGACATGAGATTAGCCTCTGCTAAAGCCTCCGTATACTGCAAGGCCCTGCCCCTCACTGTCAGGGCTGTCTCTCCCTACAGTGACTGACAGGCTCTCCCTAGCTCATCAAGCGTCAATGTGGAGGATTAGCCAAAACCAGTCCACAAGCTGACTTGGAAGACCACAGTGGAAATCTAAGGAAGTGAATAATGTTCAGTTCAGAGATAGAAAACCACAAACAACCCTGCCAAACCCTATCCTCCTATTCTTGACCCTGATGACTGCTGGAGCTAGGTCACCCTTGCTCCAGGATATACAGAGACCTTACAGAGACAGTCCAGACCTTGGCAGAAGGTCCAGTAAGGATCCTTAGAAGATGTCTTCAGACCTGAGCCAGGAGTTGAAGGGAGGATGAGGATGGTGGGAAATGCTGGGTCCTATCAGGGACCAGAAGGGTCAGGTTAGGGCTGTTTTTTCCAGTGGCTGCTGGGAACTCTAAGACATAGCAGCTCCATATATTATGGTCTGGTGGTAGCAAACCCTGGTGGTAGAAGCTATCATCATGTGACACTGGGCAGTCCTGGGGATAGCATGTGCAGACACACTTTAGTAAAACACCCTCTTTATTAGCACTCCAGAAATGCCAGGGGTTCAAACCTGGGCAGCCCACATGGGGTTTCTGCGCAGGCCATCATCTGACGCTGGGAGCATTCCAGGGCTGGCCAGAGGATGCTGGGGTGTGGTCATCCCTGCAGGACACAGGCCATCTATTCAGATACATGGTGTTCCATCCACATCTTTCAGATCTCTGAGCGGCAGCAAGGCCTTCCAGTCCTGCCAATAATAGACAGGGGGTCAGCACAGGCCAACTCTCACATTGGCCTAGCCATGTTTACCCCAAACCACATGAGATCCTTGAGAGACTAAAAATAAACCCCTAAAGAGAGTCCACTCCACCCACCCCTAACCCAAACTAGGCAAAGAGACCACCGCAGTTACTACAAAAATATTTTGATAAAAACATAAAATGGGCTCTTAACAAACAAAACAAGACAAACAAACAAAAAAAATCCAACAACAAGATCCTGAAAGGAGTAATATTCTAGGAAGAGCTTCCCTAGGGCCCTTGGTGTCAGATGCAGCCCTGGCTTGGAGAAGCTGTGGTGGAGCAGGTGCATTCGCCCACACAGGCCGCTGTGAGAGATCCTGCTTGGATGCTCAGACCAGAGAGCATCTTGAGGGAAAGGACTTCCTGTAGCCTCCTCAGTTCCATCAAGGAGTCGTTACCAAGGGGCCCAGACCAAGAAGAGGTGACAAGCAAAAGAGACAACCAGGATGGGCTGTAACTTGCAGATCAAGAACTGGGGATTCTGGAGGATGCTGTCAGATGGAGATGTCACTGCAGGGGCAGGAGGCCCTTGCCAATTTCTTTTTCGTCAGAAAACTACAATGGCTGGCAATGCATTGTGACTTCTGGTGGCCCGCTTGGCCAGCCTGGCTGTGCAAGTATAGTAGAGCCATACATGTGGTGGCCATCAGCTATGCACAGGGCAGTATCTCCACCTTCTGGGCAAGAAGGAAATGAGCTGGCGCTTAGGCTCACTGCAGGGACAAATGACACACAGGGAACAGCAACCAATACAGATACTTAGAGCCCAGCCTCATGATACCACTGCGTGTGGAAAACATCTTCATGGCCCCCCTTTGGCCTTGTTTCTGGGCTACCAAGGCCTGACCAAGGAACTTACCTGTTCTAGATAGCTTCACCATGTACCTGACATCACGCCCAACATGGTGGCTCCCATGACGATAGCTACATAACTCTCTTCTCAGGCATGCTCACCTGGATCCAGGTGTCTGAGGAGCCTTGTTTTGGGCACATGGCACATTGTGTGTCCTTCGTTCAGCAGGGATGGTGACTTAACCTCAGCACCCAGTCACAGTAGGCTCCAGGCCAGAGCGCTTGGAGATGTGCAGCTTGACCACCTCCTCAGAGCAGGTGGGATGGATCCCTACTGTCTGCATCACCTGTGCATACGAAGCTCCACACCTGAACACATCGAGAGGGGAATGGTAAGTGGTGGGGGTGGGGGGTCTGTCCATGGCCTGGGAAAGTCTTGGAAGGTGTGATTTCCTTAGTGAGTCAGCATTATTGGGAAGTCTTAGAAGGTGTGATTTCCTTAGTGAGTCAGCATTATTGGGAAGTCTTAGAAGGTGTGATTTCCTTACTGAATCGGCACTAAGAACATCTACCCATGCCTATGCTGGACTGCCCACTGCCTCCCAGCAAACACCCACTGTCCATAGATACCAAGTTGCTACCCACCTCAGGCCCTCCTAGCCAACCTTTCCTTTGGTTGCTGTCCTGGCTGCCTGCTCTCCAGTCCTAACTGTCCCATCCTCAAGGTCTGCTCTGTCACTGATATGGCAGGAATCACCCAGCCCAGTCACTTTTGACTGCAGCCTGCACCCACCCAGCCAGCTCTGCTGCTCAGAAATTTATACATGGACATATGGCACCCAAGCACAAGGCCAGGAAGTTGGTTGTTCTGTGGATAGCATGCTGTCTACTCAGTAAGTGCATGAAGGGGGGTAATCTAGCCCAGCCCAGCCACGCCACTGGTCCTATGAGGACAGCCTCCACTGTCAGCCCATCTCTTGGCCACTGAGATCTAAGATCGGGCCTAGCTGCCAAAAATCTATAGATTAATGGCTGCAGTGGGCATTCCAGGAGGCTACATGCACACCTGCATTAGTGCACGTTCTTAGTGAGTACAACCTAGCTCTCTGGGAGGCACAGAGTTGAAACGTGCTAGTCCTGTGCAGTGCAGGGTTTGGTGGGTAAACGCCCCACTTAAGCAACAGGTGCACGCTCTTCAAATACAGCCAGGGGTTCCTAGTGGAGAGCTCCACTCCAACGCCTCCTGATCATGTCTGAAATATCGTATGAACACTCCAACAGCACACTCAAACCACTACTGTCTCCAGCAGACAGTGGAGAACCGGCATGCTGTACAGCCTCAGGGATTGCTCTGCCACAACCAAAACCATTCTCTGGCATTTTAACAACATGGCCGAATGAGTGAGGCTGACTCCAGGTCTCTCGGTGTATGAGGAAAGAGCTGCCCGGTGTGACTCTGTGTCTGAGTCTCTGGCTAAGGCTGTATGAGTTTTTGTTTGTTTTGTGTGTATTTATGTGGCACATACATGTGTTCACGGTTCTGTGGATAGAACCCTGGAGGAAACAGAGGTGAGCAGGAAAAGATGAACAGAAGAAGAGTGTGTGGATATCTGGGTCCCCAGTGGGCTAGGAGCATGTGTGGCCAAGAGCTGGCTTTGGGGATACGAGGTCTACGAACAGGGAAGAGAGGATTTCAACAGAGAAATAGCCAACATGTTAGGGGATTTGAGCCAGATCCCTAAGTGGGGCCACACCTCCCACAGGACAGCAAACCTCAGGCCTACCTGACCTACTAATGTGTTAGGGCAAAGGCGCTTCAAGTTCCAGATGAACCCATGTCTTTGGAATATACGGGACTTCGTTCCAAAGTAATCATTGTAAGGCCCATGAGACAGGTGTAGTGTCTCCTGAGCATTGTGCTAGAGCCTGTGTAGATGGCGTCACCATGGATGCAGATGTAGATGGTGGTAAGTAGAACATCACAAGACCAGCTGGGCCAGGCCGACCCCTGGGACGAATGAGCCAGGGTTGTCCCACGGCACATTCATTGTGCTGCATACAGAGTCACTACACAGACAATTCAGTTCCTGGAAGGATTTCTGAAAATCTTTTTTTATAATATTGATTTCCTTAACATGCAAAGAGCTCCTTATAATTTAGTAATTGTAGCACAAACACTAGAAAGAAATCCACAGAACACATAGACAATTCAAAGGAGATAGAAACAGAAATGAACAGTAGAAGGCTGGAGGAGGGAGGGCTGCAGCCATCCCAGCTTAGGACCTTTGGCTAGGGAAAGTGCCTCTCCTGCTGTGTTGACATGACAGAAGCAGGCTGAAGGACACCGGCTGCAGATATGTACAAACTCCCCTCCCCTGAAATGTGGACCCATCAGCTTCCACTACTATCAAAATAACTAACACAAACTGTCAAAACAGAGGGAAGCAGACACACTTCAAAATGGCCAGGATTTGACAGGACTTACTTGATCCCAAGAGCAAATCCTTGTGTGACTTCTCCAGCGTTGGGGCCAAGGAAGTGCAGGCCCAATACCAGTTGTGGGGGCTCCCTCATGCATACCATCTGAAAGCCACAGTGTTTTTGACTATCACTTAGCCTCAGAGGACCCACCCAACCAGAGGGACCTACTATGTCCCATCTCTGCAGCCCTCTGAGGTTTCCATTTGCAGTAGTATTTAAAGTCAATTTGACAGGACCTATGAGACACCTAGAAGACAAAATCTATGAGGAAGTGTCTACATTGGCTTGATTGTGGTGGACAGACTCACTGTAATTGGACAGCACCATTCCACTGGGTATCCATTTTAACTGTGGGCAGCCCCATTCCATAGGCTACCCATTATAACTGTGGGCAGCCCTGTTCCATAGTCTACCCATTTTAACTGTGGGCAGCCCTGTTCCATAGTCTACCCATTATAACTGTGGGCTAAACCACTCCATGCGTTACCTATTGTAACTGAGCAGCACCATGCCATGGGCTGGGATCCGGACTACATAAAAAAAAGAGAATATGAGCTAAGCACCAGCATCCAGCTCTTTGCTTCTTAACTGCAGATGCAAAGTGACCAGCTGTTTCAGCTCCTGCCATAATGCCTTCCTTTAAACTGTGAGCCACAGCAAACCCTGCCTTCCATAAGCTGCTTTTGCAGGTACTCAGTCACATGGGGAACGTGGCTAATATATGCTGTTCTGTCTTGTGGATATCAGAGCATTCTCCATGGTAGCTAGCTTTTCCCTTAGTCCCAGTGTGGCCCCTAAACATGCTCACCTTTATGTAGCACTGTGACGCATCCCGATCTGCCACCGTGAACTCTAGGGGTTTATAATATGCATGATAAACCTGAGAGACAAGAAACCAGCACTTGAATCAGTAGCCATGCCTAAGACAGGTCTATAATCTTTTTTTTAAAAGATTTATTTATTACATATAAATACACCATAGCTGTCTTCAGACACACCAGAAGAGGGCATCAAATCTCATTACAGATGGTTATGAGCCACCATGTGGTTGCTGGGAATTGAACTCGGGACCTCTGGAAGAGCAGCCAGTGCTCTTAACTGCTGAGCCATCTCTCCAGCTCAGTCTATAATCTTATAGCCCACAGAAAAAGTGCTGGGAAGGCAGCAGGGGTCCAAGGGCACTTGTGTGACCCAAGGGTTATAGTACAAAATGTGGAAACATCTCAGCTGGTTGTAGAGGGTATGTACCCACAGCCAGGTAGTCTGCAGATAGACCCTCTCCCACCAGACCTCAGACTCCACAATGAACACTTGAGGAGACTAGGCATCAGGCTGCTGAGGTGCCACTGCCATGATACAACACAGAGCCAGTGGTTTGAGCCATGGTACTGGGCATCCCCAAGTAGATGTTGGGTAGATCCAGGCCTCCCCAAGACCAATGCAGACTAGACAGGGAGACCTCAGGCATATTGCTGGTATAAGAATAGCTGTCCTAGAGCTGGAGAGATGGCTCAGCGGTTAAGAGCACAGACTGCTCTTCCAGAGGTCCTGAGTTCAATTCCCAGCAACCACCTGGTGACTCACAGCCATCTGAGATCTGATGCCCTCTTCTGGTGTTTCTGAAAATAGCTACAGCATACTCATATAAATATAATAAATAAGTGTATTCATGCAAGGAGAAATGGCTCTCACATAGCTGCCTGGCCTCCCCAACATGCACTGGTGCTGGCTTCGCCTGAGCTTCAGCTAAGAGGAGGGGCTGGGCAGGCCCCAGCTTCACTGGAGCTGTGGGACAAGGGCTTTCAGCACCCATGAAGGGCTTGACAGTGTGTTCAGGGCTGCAGCTCATATAAAAAATGAGCAGGGCCCCACATGTGCTACACAGCCATTATTAATTAATAGGGCTTCAGAGAATATTGTTCTAAGCAAGACAGAACTGAAGAAAAAACAAACAAGAATGTTTGGCCATTCAACATCATGAAACATAAAACATTATAAAATGCTATGAACACATGTCCCAGTGTACTTATGATGAATCTAACAAAAATAGCAAATAAAGTGCTGGGAAGGCAGGCCTGTCAGACCTGTCTCCATGATGGAGGGCCCTGGGTACATGGAGCGGGCAAACTCTCCAGCCTAGTGACCTGGGCCTCACAGCTGCAGTAGGAAGGCCCACACCAGTCTTCCTGCTTCTACCACGAGGCATCTTTCAAAGCTTCCAGCCACCTCAGCCTACTCTGGAGGTACCCCAGGAGCCACAGCCAGCCTGCTGCTGCAGATTCCCAAAATCATCCTGGCCCCACGAAAATCCTTTATCTTAGGGTCCAGTCAGAGTCCTTAGAGGCACCAGAAGAGCTTAGGAAGAGGACAGAATTTGGGCTGGGAGTCTGAGTGTCTTGCCCTTGGAAACCTCAGGAGAGTCCCAGGAAGGTGGAGGTACAGATAGGTAGAAATGGACCAGCAAGAAGGTGGAGGAGCCATTCAGGTTAAAGGAGACCCTCCCCCTAAGTCCCTGCATATGGAAGTAGACTGGGCACCAAATGTCCAAAGCTCTGGTGGTGATGCGAGGAACTTCAACAGTGTTAGTGTATACATGGTAGCTGGGGGCTGTAGGACCGCAGAGGAAGGCAGCAATTAGAGACCCAGGACACCAGTGCAGCAGGGAATATTCAGTGGGACCAGAGAAGCGAAGGTTGGCCACACACAAAAGCTGCCAGAGGCTTCCCTTGTTTCTGGAGCTGCTCTCCAAGACTCCTGTCCTGTGGGGGCCCTACACTATGCTCTGCCAAGAGCTCTGTGGAGGAGAGTCCCTTACCTCTACATGCTCTTGGCCATGGAGAGCCACAGCCTCCTCCTCGGACAGCCCCACACAGCCATACTCCAGTGGTGTAAAGACAGTTGTGGGAACCTGGAAAGTAGGTCTGGAATCAGATATGCCTTTTGTGCGTTGTCTCTCCCCCCTGCCACTCCCCCCACTTCCAAATTGAAATTGCATCTCCTGAGTGACATCTGAACAGTAATCTGAGGCCAGGGACCCAGCCACATGTGAGTACAGCAGGTGGCCACTCATTGACTACACACATCCCTTTCTCTAGAAGAGGGAAGGAGCTGCCAGGATAGCTCAGTGACACAGGCTTTACTCTGAACTCATCACAGTGATGTGCTGGTCCCATGAGAGAGCTCAAAATAGACCCTGCTCAGTCACCAATGGCTAGAGATCTGGTTCATATGCCTCTTGCTCATGGACATTCAGGTACTCACATTCACACACTCACACATCTGTGTGTGTGTATACACCCATACACATGCATGCGTGTACACATGTATATGCAGGCACACAGGTGCAAACGCCCCTTACCCCAGAACCATCTTGAACTGGGTCCTTTAGAGGAACTCACATTGCTGTAATCCATTAAGGTTGAGGATTTCCCAAAGAGCCGATGAGCCAGAAGCTTTCCTGCCTTGATAGCTGTGGGTGTCAGCTCAGGCCGCCCCTGAGGGAAGAACAACCTGTGCAGATACCACACCACCACCCACTGCTTTCCTAGCAGATAGCTCCCTGTTAAAGACCCACAACAGCATGCCACAGGCTTTGAAGACATGGTCATGTGCTGTGAGGCTGTGGACATTGCCACAAGCTATGCCGACCTTGAAAGTCTTCAGCAAGGATGAACTTCCCACAGTGACAATCCCAGGCCCTACGGATCTGCCTATCATCCCTTTCTCTAGAAAATGAACTGCTGGGTTTAGCCCCACTTGCTCCCTTGCACAGGCTTTTCTCTGAATAAGTCACACCGATGATCTCAGAGTGCTTGTCCCACGACAGAGCTCAAAAGAGATCCTGCCCATGGCCCCCAGTGACTCCAGGTGTGGTTCATATGGTTCTAAGTATGTCACATGCTCTTGACACACAGCTTGACAAGCATGTCATAGTCCATGACAAACCCCAAATCAGTGTCATTCCACAGGAGACCACTTTGTCTCAAGGCACACCTTGCCTTGGGTGTTCCTGCTTGCAGCAGCTCAGACACCCACTGCCAATCACCTCTGTAGCAGGAAATTCAGAGCTGTTTGGCATTCCAGAAATGAGTAGAGATCTACAGAGATAAACTACACTTCCAGCCAGTGCATTCCATCAAGCCTGAGTAACCAGGAAGCCTCCCCGCACAGCACACCTCACCCCACTAACACTCCCACAACTTCACCCTAGGTTCTGTAGCTGCCAGCCTCACCTGAATGTTGGGTATTAACCTCACTGCTTGCAATCATCTTTTAAACTCTGTATTGAATTTTTAAAATAAAGATGGCAACCCAGCACTGTGTGCTAAACTGTGACACTCTTCTGAGAGAGCACAGATGCTCTTTCAGGGTGCAGTGCTTACAAGATAGAGTTGAAGCCTACAGTTGACACTGATTTGAGATTTGTCATCGACTATGACATGCATGTCAAGCTGTGTGTCAGAAGCCCATGACAAGCTTGGAACCATATGAACCAGACCAACATCCAAACCAGCAACCACACTGCCCAGGTTCATGGCCTGAGCCTCTATTAGATGTGATGTGAAAAGCTAGAGAGGTAGCTCAGTGGTTAAGAGCACTGGTTGCTCTTTCAAAAGACCTGAGTTTCAGCATCCACATGACAGCTGTTTGTAACGTCAGTTCCAGGGCATCTGATGCCCCCTTCTGGCTTCCACATGCACTAGGCACACATTTGGTGCACAGATATGTGTGCAGGTGAAACACCCATACATTAAAAAAAAAAAAGTTCAGATAGTGAAACAACCAGGAAGAAGTAGGGCTGGGCAGGAAGCTCTGTGGTATTTTTCCTGCAGAACTCCTTGGACTGCTATCTCTGAGGCCTTGTACCTGGCAGCAGTGGGAGTAAAGGCGCCTCTTAGAGAGTCACATGTTCAAACGTGGGCCTGATGGTACCTTGTGTAGTGGCCATGGCTCTTATCTGAGCATTTTCATAGTTGTAGGGGACCCCTCTGGTACACACCAGAGAGTCTAAGAGCCATGCTAACCCAGCAGGAGTTCTACTGGGACTCAACCACTGGCTCCATCTCCCCAGAGTCCTCTCTACATTTCCCAAAATGAGTTCCAAAGGAACCAAGGCAGAGCAGCCATCTTCACATTCAGGAAGACACAGGTACCAGGCGCTCTTGCCTGGCCTGCTTTGCTTCCAACCAGAACCTTCAGTGACCCACCCCACAACCTCTCTGTAACAATGGCAATGAACAAACCATGACCTGGAAGTAGTTCCCGGCTTATGTCTCCTACCAGGATGCACCCCAGCCCCCATTATGCATGTTTCTGTGGTGTAACTAGTGGATCCATCTGGTAACTAGTGATGTCAGCACTCAGAGCACTCAAGGCAGGAACACACCGGGGCGAGTTAACAGAGGCCCCCACCAAAGGGGGAAAACCTGCTTAGAACTTGGAAGTTGAGTTTATTTGGAAATGGGACTTGTGTATAACATACAGGGTTTACATGTATCTTAAGTCTGATGAAGGACAATCTGTAGGAGACAAAGAAGGGCATAAAGCACCTGGAGGAGGCTGTCAGCAATGATGGCACAGAGCTCGGGTTCAAGGACCACCCAAGCCTAGCAAGAAGGAGGCAGGAAGTAACGACCAGGAGGTACTAAGGAGGACAGCCTGCCACACTCAGATTTAACCTCAGGCCTCTGAGAGTGAGTGCTCTACACTCCTGAGTTTGTGGTGGCATAAACTGCTTGTTACAGCAGCCCAAGGACAGAAACATACTTGTGGAAGATTTGGCAGGTCTCCGCACAACGACAAGAGGCCTGGGGACTCTGGGAGCATCCATCAGCATGTCTAAGCAGGGATCTCCTGAGTACCTTCCATGCACTGCATCAGGGTGGGTCAGTACATGATACTCATGAGGCTCTAAGGATGCAGAGACTTAGGACTGATGAAGTAGGAGGGGCCTGTGAAGGACAGGAATGATGGCTGGCTGTTTCCCAAGCCAGGGCCTCACCAGGGAAGTGCTGTGGACCATGATCTTCATGGAAGAGGGGGGCGCAGAGGGACACCAAGGAAGTGCCCATAGCCACAGGTCCAGTCAGTAGGGATGGGGTCCAGAGCCCCGATACCTTCCCACACTGAGCCTCTCACCCGAGAAGGAGCAGTGAGAGCCTAGTCAGCAGGAGCCTCGGGATCAGAGAGGGGCAGCAATGACAAGACCAGATGGCCTGGTCTGGGGCTGGTCACCTTTTGTGGCCATAAGACTTCTCTAAGGTCATGTTCAGAAACAGCTAACTACATTTTAAGAATTATTTTGTGGGGGCTGGAGAGATGGCTCAGTGGTACTGACTGCTCTTCCAAAGGTCCTGAGTTCGATTCCTAGCAACCACCTGGTGGCTCACATTCATTCACATTGGGATCTGATGCCCTCTTCTGGCGTGTAGGTATACATACTGATAGAGTGTTAATATACATAAAATAAATAAGTCGTTAAGAATTTATTCTGTGTATGGGTATTTTGCCTGCATGCATGTCTGTGCTCTACCCAAAAACGCAAGAGCATCAGATACCCTGGAACTGAAGTTACAGATGGTTACAGACTGCCGCGTGCTTGCAAGGGACCCAGGTCCCGTGGGAGAACAGCCAGTCCCCTTAATTGCTCAGCCATCACTGCAGCTCCCTCTTTTAAAGTGTCCCACCCTGAGCCTCCCAGAAAGGCAAAGTACCAGAAGGAACAGAGGTCGGTACTCAATCCTTCCCAGAATGCACCTGACTAGTCCCTAGAGTTGAATCCTATGATCAGTGCTCTGGGATTAGACACATTCCTGTGGACAGCAGAGCCTGCATCATGTTTATCTCAAGGCCCAGCTGAAACAGGTGAGAGCACAGAAATAGGAGCGGTTGGCCAGACAGACGGCGAGCATACAGACGGCGAGCATACCTCAGCAACATCTCCAATGGCATAGATGTGGGGCACAGAAGTGGCCTCCTGGGCATCCACAATAATCTTCTGATTCTCAGGGTTGGTATCAACACCAGCCTTCTCCAGATTCAAATTTCTGGTTTCTGGAACTCTCCCTTATGGAAAGATAGAGAAAATTGAAAGATTTGGGTTAGCAGTTTTGACATGGGTTAGTTTTATTTAAAATATTTCAACCAGATGTAGTGACATGCACACATGAAATCCTAGCTCTTGGAAGATAAGTTCAAGACCAGTCTAGGCTAAACAATCTATCTAAAAATATAAACAAACAAACAAACAAAACAACCAGGGCTGGCTGGATGTGGTGTCCGTGCCTTTTGTCCCAGCACTGGGAAGGCAGAGGCAGGCAGATCATAGAGAAACAAGGATGAGGATACAGGTCTGTGAGGAGACCAAACATACAGAAGTTCTAGTTTAAGTCCCTGTAAAATAAACAGATCAGTCAATCACTAAACCATCCAACAAACGTTTCTCAGAGCTGGCTTCTATGCCTGGCTTAGAATCCCAGCTATTCTGAGAGGCTGAGGCTTGAGGACAAGAGCACAAAGCTGGCCTAGACAACATAGTAAAACTCTCCCCTAAAGAGGAAAAAAAATGATCAGACTAGTCACTGAGACACTGACACACCTGAACGCAGAGGGGCAGGGTATTAGCTCAGTCACTGAGGGAGCTGCGACGGCCTCTGGTTCACACAGGAGATGTCCGTCAGTGCTCTTTGTGTAACTATGACAATGACTAACTATAGTTACCCAGAGAACCCTGCACCAATCAGTGAACTTTATAATCTGTGGGCACCATCCACGGAACCTTCCATGTACCCCCCAATCAGTGTACTTTATAATCTGTGGGCATCATCCACGGAACCTTCCATGTACCCCCCCCCCCCCCGACCAGTATCAGTGATTTCCGAGTCAGGAGAAGCCAGGCCTCCCTTGGAGGTGAAATGGCATTACAGGCATCTGTCTGTCTGTCTGTCTGTCTGTCTTTGCTGTGTTGTCCTCACACCAAGCCTGATTTGCTTGACTCCATGACGCTAGAACCACAGTCCCTTCCTGGGTCTCTTCTAAGGGACACTTAATACCTTACTGGGCAGACTCTAGTGGAGTGGGACCTCAGAGCTGTGTCTCTAGCCCACACTCAGGGCCTATAGGTCTTTTTACATGGAGACAGCATGCAGGGCCTGTAGTGTGGCCTCCAACATCCAACAGGTCCCAATCAACCTCAGCCACTTGTCTTCTTACTGTTTGCCCCTTGTCTACTTTCACAGGCTCACTTTCCACATTGACACACTCTATCATTCTTTTGTTTGCTGGTCTTGTTTTGTCTGTTGCAGTGCTGGATGAATCCAGGGCCTCACACATGTTGGGGAAGCTTCTACATCCACTAACTCTATTCTTCTGATTTAATGAGACTAGTTTGTATAGTATGTTATGTCTCACAGTACAGAGGAAAGTTGCTTCATAGCCAAGGGTGAGACACCAGGACTCTACAGGTGACCCAAAAGCAGAGACCTTCATAAATGAAGATACAAAGCCATCAGTGGGGAGGCACTGAAGACTTGGGGACTAGCGTGGATACTGGTACCTTCTCTGACCTCCTCAGAACCAGGTCCTGGACACCTTAACCTTCTCACTCCCCTCAAAGGCTACTTAAATATAACAGTATTCTGTGGCCCCTTCCTGTTTCCTTCCACGGAGCTGCCAGTATAACGTCTTCCCATGACAGGTTACCAGTTTTGGGCAGAGAGACCTGCCTTTCTTCTGTATCTCAGTATTCCCATTTGTAAAAGTGACCCAGGCTATATGCTTGAATTTTAGCACAAGCATCCCTGATGCTGATGACAAAGGAAGCTCCTGATGCTGAGGGGGCCTTAAGCAGGACACGCAAGTGTCCCTTTGTGAAGAAAGGATGCACTCACATACAAGTAAGCGCTCTCTCTCTCTCTCTCTCTCTCTCTCTCTCTCTCTCACACACACACACACACACACACACACACACACACACACACACACACGTTTGCTAAAGAAATCAATGAAAAGATTAAAAGCAGTGCCCTATAGAGTGGAGAGAGATCAGTGTGGTGACACATGGCCACCACAGTACTCAGACAAAACAGGCCAGTCTAGGCTGCAGAGTAGGTTCTAGGCCAGCCAAAGCTATACAGCAAGACCCTGTCTCAAAAAGGCAAAACAAACAAAAGAAAGAGAAGACATTAGGACAGAGGTGAAAATACTTGTCTAAACACATCCTTTGACATGCTTTGTTTGGTTGGTTTATACATAGTTTATATATTCAAAAGAGACACTAACAGGGAAAAATTCTAAAAACCATAAACAATTTTAAATAAACGAAGTAACAGGTTGTGAGAGCAGATGGTCGCTACGGTTCTCTCAGCATCCTCAGGGGACAGTTAGGGAGCCCCTTCCCAAACCAGGAATCCACAGCCCGCACACCCAGCCCTCCATGCACCTGGCCCATCTCTAAGTGACTCCAGAGACCCACTGTGAATGTGTTAGTAGCAAGCTGCTATCTGTCACTTGGGAACAGAAAGCACAGTGTGTATGAGTTCAGTTGGTGGAGTGTCTGCCTAGCATGGATGAAGTACTGGGTTCAATCCCGGCACCAGGATGCAGGTGATGGAAGCAGGAGAACAGAAGGACAAGGTTGTCCTTGGCTATACAGAAGTTTTAAGCCACTGTCTCAAAAATGGCAATAAACAAACTGTGGCAGAATACTTGTTTCACATGTACAAGGTTTCATTGCCAGCACTAATTAAAACATAAGTACCCTCAGTGAATCCAGAGCTGTGAAAACCCTCAATGCACAGGCCAATGGCTCAGACAGGAGATGTTCATGTTATCATGTGTGGATTCTCTCTTAACATGGAAGTTACACAGATATCTATGCACCATTCCAAGAGGACAGTTAACATCCTGTAATGTCAAATTTGTACAGGAAAGCAATGGTTTCTTCTCTTCCAAAATATGTGATTTTGACCACAAAAAGTCTAGAAGCACAAAGAGCCCCAAGTGGCCCTGGTTTCAGCCTGGGTGGTCTAAGGCCTCCTGACTACTGAAGGAGCCAGCCTGGGCTATCTAAGGCCTCCTGACTACTGAAGGAGCCAGCCTAGGCTATCTAAGGCCTCCTGACTACTGAAGGAGCCATCCTGGGCTATCTAAGGCCTCCTGACCACTGAGGGAGCCAGCCTGGGCTATCTAAGGCCTCCTGACCACTGAGGGAGCCAGGCTCCATCCAGCTTCAAGGACACAGCAAAGTATAACCAAAGAGTCCCCCAGAGAGGCAACATGTCTCAAAGGAAAGATATCACTGTCTGGGGTGACCCCAGGGAGGTAGCTGCCCTATATGTAGAAATTGTGGAGTATCTGGGTCTATATGGGCCTCATGTGAGCTAACTGGCTGGCACTTCCTCATGTGGTTCTTTACTGGGAGGACACTCTTATATTTCCCCAATGCCAAGGACTCTTGTGAAGTATTTGCTCCTTCCTATCTACCCTGCAAACCTCCTTCAGACAGGCTCCAAGTGCCACCTCCCACCAACAGACTGTCTATCTGCATGGACAGACTAAGCCCCGTGTCTCCAGAATTCACCAGCACAGCCTGCAGCATGTGCCCTGCAAGGAGCATGCTGACTGGAGCCAACAAGCAAATTCATGCCCTGCCCAGACCCTCAGAGTAGGCCTGTAACCCCTCACCAGGAGCCACTATGGCGCTGAATAAGTAAGGCTGGCAGCCAGGTCTACAGTGCACAGGTCTCAGCTCGCCCTCTCCTGCACACTCCTGTAGCTGTCCAGCACACTGCTCACAGCTGAAAGCAAGTGTGTTTTCAGACAGCGTGAACCACACCACGCTCACCCTCATCTTCAGCTTTTGGGTACAAAGCCCAGGACAGAGAAGGGACAGGCTTATTTCTCTTGGTGTCAGTGTATCTGTCCCCTCATGCTCTACACAGCTCTGGACCTTCAGGAAGGGTAACATGTGAGCTTCATCAAAGTTCAGCCACCAGGGGAGGTCCCCTTAGCCTTGAGTTCAGAATACTGTGGCCCCTGACAGGTGTATGTCCCCCAGAGTCAGACTATTTATGCCTCTCAGGAGCTCAAGACAATTCTCCACTGACAGAGGTGATCTGGCATCAAAGGCATAGTTCTCACAGTTCTTGGTATCTGGGACAAACCAGACTTGGGTCTGCAATGTTCAGGAAGTGGGTGGCGCCCACCTAAACATCTGGCAGATGAATCTTTAAGTCTCCAGCTGTTATGCTGGATGGGGAAGTCAAAACACAGAGACTCGGCTAAGCCTGGCTGCCTTCACTGGCTTGGGCCTGGCTCCAGCCTCCTGGCACTACTCAGCCACAGGAACTGGGTGTGGGCAGGCAGGCACCATGAGGATCAGCCTAGACTCAGGCAGTGGGAGGCCACATCAGAGGAAGAAGCTGGGCCTTTGGGTAGGCTGGATCACAGAGGAGGAGGTAAAGGCTCAGAAGGCTAGGGGCCTGTGGTTCAGCGCTCAAGCTCCTTCTCTAGGTGCTGGGTCCAGCTGCTGCACCGCCTCCTGATAATCGTGCTGGAGCTGGAGTGGCCAAGGGAAAACTGGGAGGCTGCTCTTGATGCTGGCCACACTAAATTCATGATCTCTCCTACACATATGTCCACCTGGTCCTGTGAGGTGGTAACTGGGGTAACTACTGCTCTCGCAGATGCCAAGGTCCTCATGGAAATAAATATAAGTAAATGAAGCTGAATGACAGATACATTCTGATTAATGTGTCACTGAGTTGTTTGTCATTGTGTGAGGAGCGAGTATTCTTATACAAACCTAGGTGCTCTAGACTACCTCACAGGAAGACCTGTATGGTGTATATGTGTCACCTTTTGTTCCTGTGCTACCACTGCACACAACACTCACCACCTGAATGCTACAGGCAAAAAAAAAAAAAAAAAAAAAAACTGTAGTGCAGCAGGTCTGTGCTTCTAAACAAGCTGATTTCCAAACACTGCCACAGCAGCACAACAGCCTCGGTGCCAATGTGTCACAGGAATTTTTTAGCACTGGGACAATCCTCCGGGAAGGCTGGGTGAGAGGCACTACACATACGTCTGAAAGTAGTGCCAGGAGAGGGGGAGGGGAGGAACTACTGGCCCTTCACGTCTACTGCAAAGCCAAGGTTTCTTAGGACATGTTGTGTGTATACATTTGGGAAGGACACACGCATGTAGGCCAAGTCTGCAATGTGAAGAATAAATGTCTGGCTGGCTGGGGAGAAACTCAGTGTGGCAGGTGGTTTGCTGCTGCTTCTAGAATGATAGAGGAAGGGAGGGAAGGGACAAGACAGGTAGCCATGGCTACACTGAAAAAGCTATTATCAGCACTGTGTGGGCCCAGAGACCAGAAGAAGCCATTCCTCACCAGACATGCTAATTGTGAAGCCATTCAATGAGGCTGAGACAAACTCTGAAGCCACGGCATAGACCACAGGAGCAGGGTAGGCTCTGTGACCTAGGACACTCAAGCTCTGCTCTCTCCCTTGTCATTCCCCTGCTGGCCCTGAGGGCCCACCAGAGTTGTAGGCACCTCCTCAGCTCAGGTCTGGAACCTAAGGAAAGAAAACCGGTGCCAGGTGGCAACCCAGCGGCCACCCCACGGGATGGGGCTTCCTGGCCTGTGGCAAGTGCTTGTCTGTTTGCTTTGTTTTTTCCTCTGGTCTTGGCACAGCCCCTCTCCTGCTGTTTTAATTTGCACTTCTCTGATTAATAAAACTGTTTTCTGCCTCCTATTTCTTAATAGCATTTCTTTTTTGAACTGCCAATCCCTGCCTTTGCCAATTTGTTGCCTTTCTTGCCTTTAAGAGCTTAACACGTAATCAATACATGATGCCCTGCCACTCCTGCTCAAGGAGAATGCTCAAATGCAGATTTCCTCCCCTGAGTAAATGCAGACCTAGACCCTGGGTTATCTGCTTCAGGAGCTCTGGCTGAGTCTTCTACACACACACACACACACACACACCTCCGGAACTCTGCCAGCATCCCTCCTTAATAGTTGACCCTACCCCAAGGAGTGGCTAGAGAGGGCTGCAGACCAAATGCTTAAGGCAGCCGTCGGTCTTTACTCTGCGGGCCAAAGGCTGTGCAGGTGGAAGGCCGCAGCAGCGCCCTGCGCCTCTCTGATCCACGCTAGTTAAACGAGCATGCCCTCCAATTTCATGCCTGCCTACAGCACATGTTCCCACCAGGGAAGGGCAATCCGTGAAATGAGGTGAGATTTAAGTACCAGCAGGAATAGGGAGGGCGAGTGAGGGGCTGTGGTCCAGACTGATGTGGCCACACCAGGTGGCACAGAGTTGGACAGAGAGGTATTCCCTGTGACCCTGAGATAGTCTGAGGGCCACAAGGGCCTGTGTGGAGAGCCTAGGCAACTGTCCATGAGGGCCCTGCTTGCCTGATCCATTGCGGCTGTGCGTTTTTTCACACTGATCTTTCTCCTTACATGTGTTCTCCATGAACACAGGTTCCTGGGTTCTTTTTGTAGGAAGGGTTTTATATAAACCATGCTGGTCTGCATCTCACTTTGTAGCTGGGGATGATCTTGAACTGATCCTCCTGCCTGCCTTCCCAGTGCTGGGATTACAGATATATGTGCCTGTTTATACCAGTTTCTATGAAGCCAAGAACTGAATCCAGGGGTTTATGCTTGACAGGCAAGCACTCTACCAACTAAGTTACATCCTAGCCTTTTACTCTTTTTTGGAGGGAGTATAATGTGGGTAGGGTCTTACTCTGTAGCTCAGGCTGGCCCCAAACTCTCATCTAGCTCACATTCCCCTTGGACTCATGGCAATCCTTCTGCCTCAAAGTGCAGGGTTTACAGGTAAGAGTCACCAGGTTGGCTCCCTTACTTGTTTAATCATTTACTTAGTTCCAGGAAAAGTAACCATTTACCTAGTGCAGCCCCTCCAGTGTGTTAAAAGTCTACTTCTGAATCCCCCTCTCTCATCTCTTTATCCTTCTCTTTTTTTTTAATGAATTGTTTATTTATTATATGTAAGTACACTGCAGCTGTCTTCAGACACACCAGAAGAGGGCATCAGATCCCATTACAGATGGTTGTGAGCCACCATGTGGCTGCTGGGATTTGAACTCAGGACCTCTGAAGAGCAGTCAGTGCTCTAACCACTGAGCCATCTCTCCAGCCCTTCTCCGTTTCTATCGTAGCCCTGACTCAGTACAGCTCAGGCCCACCTACAGCTGTGAGGGCCCACACGGGGGAGACTCCAGGCCAGGCTGTATGCATGTTCTGCCCCTCTTCAGAGCCTTAGCTTAGCTCCCCGTCCTGGGGCAAGCCACCCTTAAAACCCCCAGGCAGTCTAAAGCTGCCCCTTCCCTTTGGCTGGGCTTGGATCATTCCTGGAGATCAATGTCCTGCTTTGAGGAGCTTGGTTCTGTTTTCCTCCTGCCCCTTCTCCTGATGCCTGGCACTCGGTGCCGGGGAGGGCTTGTGCGGCTATGGCTGTGGTGTGGTCGTGCAATCTGCATAGTCCAGACTACACAGCTCAACCCCAAGCACTGGGTGTCCCCACACAGCTTCCCTGGGCCCTGCCTCCCTGGTTGTGGTCCAAGTGCACAAGTGCGGATGATCTCTATGTAGCCTGTGCATGGCATCTGCTGAGAGGCCTGGCTCCAATACCTAATAGTCAGGGCTGTATGTCCGCCCTCACACAACTGCCGGGACTCAGACGAGGAACTTATTCATGAAGATGATGATGCTGGCAAAGACAAGATGCTAGGTTGTGAAGAAGCCTGAGGAGGAGGAACTTCTTAGTGGCCGGGGTAAGAATCGGCCGAGCTCCCACCGGGAGTCAGCTTCCACTCTGCCAGAGGAGGCAGGTTCCTCAGAAAGGAGCGCGGCTGTCTCCGGCTCTTATGAAAAGAGCGACTATGTAGGTGAACGGCCCTGTTCCACAGGCTGGGAAGGAGTCCTGTGCCGCAGCCTCCTTCTCCTCCATCCGGGGCAGGGACAGAAAACTGTCTGGAAGTGCTCTGGAAGCACAGGTCAGTCTTAGCTCTGTTCCTCAGAGGCTCCACATGCCTTCCTTAAAACCACATCAGCTTCAGAGAAGGCAGATGCGGGGGGGGGGGGGGGGGGGGGGGGGGAGCTGTCCCAGGCCAGCTCCCCAGACAGCACGGATTCAGGCCACAACTGGTTAACTCCGGCTAGGCAACGCTGTAGATCCCGCCGCCTGCACGGTGCAGGCTGACTGTCCTCACTCAGCGCTGTAATCGGCACATCTGCAGACAGGAAATCCTCCTTGCTGAGGTTCCCAGTCTATTATCTGAGACACCTGGTGTGGGCGGGTGATTCAGAGACAAACAATGAGGGGGCCCGGCACAGCAATTAACCGCTTTAACTGCTAATGTGTTTAATCCACCACTGCAGATCAAGGCTGTGTGGAGGAAAAGGCTGCCTGTCCCTCTTGGCTTCAAGAGTGCAGCACCGCTTTGCCAGGACTGCAACCTCACATTCTCACCAACTACGGAACACTGGCCGGGTCAGGCGTGAGGTGCTGGGGCTTTCTGTCCGTGGATGTCATGTGAAGCTGGAAGGGCATCCATCCCTTTTATTAAGTGTCCCTCAAAATTCAGCTTGATGGGAAAGCATCAGCTGCTTGCTTGGACGGAAAGCACAATCTACAGAGATACCAGCCACGCAGAACCCCCACCCCACCTCCCAGAGTGCATCATCTTACAGCAAGCAGAAATAATGCTTCGTTAGGGGCATATCAGTACAAGCAGCAAAAAACATTCCCAGTTGTTCAAATGGGAAGTGGTTCCTGAATGTTTACAAAACCTGGCTCAGATGGGGGTGGTGAAGTCAGCACATGCCCGAGCGCCAGCCCCACCACCCAGAAGGCGTGCCAGAAACCACTGCCGCCACTGCCACAGCCCTGGGGAAGAAGGGTCAGAGGCCAAGGACTTGGAAAAGCTTCTACCCACAGCATCAATCACCCCTGCAGCCTGTCTGGGGGATACTCCTTTAGAACATACAAAAAGTAGAACAGATTCCCAGCAGGGGAGGGACAGAGGCTCTGCCTGATGGGAACCCCCTGGAAGCCAGGGGCCCAGGCTTTGCAAAGGCACAGACTCCACTCCACAACCTGTAGCTGTCCAGCAGCATCTGGCCAAACGGTCCAACAACAAGACAAGGGGTGGGCGGTGAATCACTGGTGAGTCCAGGACTTTGGAGACTGAAGCAGGAAGACTGCAAGTTTGAGGCTAGCTTGGGCTACACTTTGAGTTCGAATCAGCCTGGACTATGTGTATGTAGAGAGGCCCTGTCTCAAAAACTAAATCAATAAGCAAACGGACAAAGACAAGACAGGTTCTGCGCGCCCTCAGGGAGGAGAACACTGGCGTGGGGCAAGCGCAAAGCTGTCTCCTTGCTGACTGCAAAGGTCTAACATAGCCAGGCAGTGGT
The DNA here is from genome assembly GCF_963924665.1 of Micromys minutus. NCBI lineage: Eukaryota > Metazoa > Chordata > Mammalia > Rodentia > Muridae > Micromys > Micromys minutus. The sequence continues at coordinate 73,835,897 of NC_137976.1, read as the reverse complement.
GGTGCACTCTTCTACACACTTAATTCCAGCACTCGGGAGGCAGAGGCAGGAGGATCTCTGTGAGTTCCAGGACAGCCAAGGATACACGGAGAAACCCTATCTCAAAAAAAAAAAAAAAGCCAAACAAACAAACAAATAAACAAAAGAAGGGGGGGCTGGAGAGATGGCTCAGTGGTTAGAGCACTGAATGCTCTTCTAGAGGTCCTGAGTTCAATTCCCAGCAACCACATGGTGGCTCACAACCATCTGTAATGGGATCCGATGCCCTCTTCTGGTGTGTCTGAAGACAGCTACAGTGTACCCATATACATAAAAATAAATAAATCTTAAAAAAGAAATTAAATTAAAAAAACATAAAACAGAGGCTTAAGATAAACCAGACACTTTAAGGCCTAAGGTGTCACCGAATCTTTTGTACTGTTCATAATGAATTTCTTTAAAATTAATTTTTACAAGGTTTCACTGTGTAGCCCTGATAGTCCTGGAACTTAGTGTATAGAGCAGGCTGGCCTCAGACTCACGCAGACCTGGCTGGCCCTGTCTTCCTAGTGCAGCACTGAAGCCTGGCCCTCATTTTTATTTCTGTGCATTTAAACAACTCGGGAAGAAGTTAATCCGGAAGCATATTGCTCTGTGATACAGCCCTGTTCCTTAGGAAGGCCCAGTCTGGGACACACTGTGTCCCGAACAACCCCCGGCACACAGAGACGGAGCCAAAAGAAGCATCTGACGCTGATAGTTCTTAGCCCTGGCTCACATGGAGCAGACCCTAAAGACCCAGATATTCTGGGACAAAGCAGTGAGGTCAGTTTCTTTTGTTCCAGGCATTCCCTGTGACAGTGTGCAAGTTCGTGAGGAAGCTAGGAAAACAAAAAGCCCAGACTAGAATGTACTCACTCACACTGGGGCAGGCAGGGATGTTCACATGGAAATGCGTCCTGCGAATGTTACCCTCACCAATGAGGATGCTCCATGGGGACCCTATTCACCGTAGCCACGGTGCCCTGGTCTGCCAGCATGCCTGGGACAGGAATGGAATCTTACATCTCTGTTCTCCCCCACTGATCTCTGGTTGAGCCTCCACAACCTTCACCACTAGACCCAGGTCCTGGAGGCATTACCTTTAGCTACCCCCTCCTTCTCCCTAGTGGGGTCCATCTAGGGAGGCCATATATCCTGTAATTTCAGTGATGACTAAGTATACAGCCTCACCTGCTAGGCCTTTACAGGAGCTGGTGTGAAGCTCTGGGCCTGGGGCACGCTAGGCAAGCCCCTGTTAAAGAACCACATCCTCTGGCCTGTATCAGTACAGCTAGCCTGTGGACACCTGTGTTTACTACAATATCGCTGACAGTAACCAAAAGGTGAAAGCAGCCTGCATGTCCATCAGCAGCTGGATTGATAAACAAAACTGTTCATCCTTGAAGAGGAAGGAAATTATGACACATGGTAGCACATGGATAAACCTCGAGGATATTACAATAAGTGACTCAGGCCAGGAACAAAAAGATAACTTCTGTAACAGTCCACTTATGAGTTCCTAGAGTCATGAAATTAAGATAGAAAGTGGAGTGGTGGGCCTGGGAAGGAGGAAGCTAGGGAACCGTAAGTAATGGGCTTCAGAGTAGGGCAATGCTCTGCAAACAGATGGTGCTGGCGGCTGCACAGCAGTGTGAATGCCCTTAGTGTCACTGAGCTAGACACAAGTAATTAAAGTAGCACGTTTTATATTATGCATGAGCACAATTTCTGAAACTTAAAAATATGTCACCATGTGTTCCTATGAAAACAGGTGTGTGTATAGGTATGTATGCATGCATGTGTGCAGATGTGTGTGTGTGTGTGTGTGTGCAGGTATGCAAGCATGTGTGTGCATATGTGTGAAGGCCAGATGTTAGTCCTCAGGTGTTAGTCCTCACGGACTGTCCACCTTGTCCTTTTGAAGCATAACTGGAGCTCCCTGAACAGCCTAGGGATCCACCTGCTTCTGCCTCCCCAGATCTGGAATTACAAGTAGGTTCCACCAAATGTTTGGGTTCTTAAACTCATGCTTAAGCAGGAATCCCTGTACCAACTAATAGTCTCTGCATCTCTTACATATCATCTTTATGAGAAAAACAGCTGGTTTAAGACAGATGTGGTGGTACACACCTATAATCCCAGTACTTGGGAAGCAGAGACAGGAAGATCAGGAGTTCAAGTTCAACTTTGGGTACATATGGAGTGTGAGGTTATCTTGGGCTATGTGAGACACTGCCTCAAAGTGAACAAACAAAAAACAGCTTGAATTTACAATGTTAATAAAGCAAACATCCAATTCATTAAAGATAAATCTCTAAGCTTGATACATAAACCTTATAAAAAATCTGTGAAGGACTGTGGAAGGCCTCACACACCTTTGCTAAATGATGGCACCAAAAATCTCTTCTATGATTTGCATTTCCAGAATACCATATGACAATGGATAAAGAAACAGCAGGACGTGTGTCTGGGACAGCCAGGTGTGGACAGTGTACCCATCAGCTTCCACAGTGGCCTGTCTGCTTAGGACCAGCAGAACAGAGGATCCAAGAGTTGAAAGGAAGGAAGGTGAAGAAGACCCTTCTAACAAGGAAATATGGTTTCCTTGAGCTACAGACAGTGTGCGTGTGGCTCGCCGCATCCTTACCTATGGCCCACAGGACAGTGTCAAAGGTGCCTATATCCTCCTTGCCAGATGCATGATCCACCCAAGTGACCTGCAGTTGGTTAGTTGGGAGTTTTCTGATGAGGGAGGGAACACAGCCTTTCAGGAACCGGGTGCCATGAGACTCCATGTGCTCTGTGACCAACGATGACATTTGCTGCAAAGCACAGAGATACCACAAGGACTACGTCACTATGGCAACAGGCACTGAGAGGCCCTAACCTCCGCCTTGCTCTCAGTGCCCACTACCCCCACCTCTGGGTTCCCTTGCAAGGCAGAGGCGCCCTCAGCGTCCCCCTGGTCCCAGGCCCAGACCCTGAGAGCACTGTGAGGATGAATTCAGCCTTCAACCTCCTCTCTGGGTCATGGGACCCAGATCTCATGGGATCCAGCCCCAGTTCCTTCCACTCCCCACCCAGTCCCCACCAACGGTCATCAACACACATTCACTGCCATCAGGAAGCTGGACTAGGGGTGGCCTGGGGTAGACAGTGTGTTTGTGTGTGTGTGTTTGGGGGCTGTCGAAAGGGCCCAGGCTGGGGGTTGGCAAAGGTCAACACCTCCTTGCCCAGGGCCCCATGCCTAGCTGCAGCTGTGGCCAATTCCCAGGCCAAGAGCAGACACGACACAGCTTCTTAAAGGGCATAAGCATCACCATTTGAGTCCTGTGACATCTGCCTACGCAAGGTGGTTCATGCTGGACTACTTGTAGGAAGAGCCCTTTATATCAGGGACCACATCTCAATTTGTCCAAACAAAGGCCCTGGCTCCTTAACTGCCGAGCACTCTGCATGCCAGCAGATGCCTGACACAGGTATCTACAAGGATCTACGGGGCTGTTTGGTGCCCAGTGCGTGTATTACCAGTGTCCTGAGCCTCTTCTCTCTAGGCCCCTTTACATCTGCACCCTGTCGGTTGCTAACATATCCCCTGGCAGCAGGATACTCAAAGACTCTCCAGATGTTGTGTCCCTGTAGAGGGGCTTGGTGCATACACCCTCAGCTATGGGGGAACAGCTTTAGGATGAAGCCATACGCTCAGCTACATGAGATGGAAAAACATTTTTGGGGGACAGGGTGATGGGGTCAGGGGTCATGAGACCACAAGTCCAGTTCATTCTATCTTCAAGTGACTTTCTAGGCTTCTGTAACCAGAGTTTAACATGAATGGGGACTGAACTCTCTTTGGTAGAGAATATCTGACATCTCAGTGACGGTGATAACCTCAAATTTAGATTTTAATTAATGGCTTATTGTTTGGGGGCTAGGGCTTGAAATGCTGCTCAGTCTGGCTTCCATTCTTGGACTCAGATGATCTTTCTGCCTCAGTCTCTCACGTGCCAGGAGTATAGGCTGCTGCTGAGATACTTGACTTTTAAGGAATTTTTTTCTGAGGAGTTAGGTCTCTCCCAAAGGCCTTAACTGCAACTGCTTGGTGGCAGGGTAAGGCAGCCATTAGGAGTATGGTCTCACGGGAGTACTGCCCAGGTGGGAGCAGGGCTCCGGGCACTACCTGGTCGAAGCCTCGGAGCGGGATGCTGCGCATCATGACAGTGGTATCCAGTCCGATCCCAGTGAGGAAGCCAGCACACTCGAGGGCCACATCTTCAGCAGCAGGCTAAGGCGTGCTAGCTGACAGAGTGAGCAGGGGCCCTGCTCTAACAGCCCAGGGTCCAGTGCTGCTGCTAAGCACCTGAAGAGGCCTCTGAGATTCCCTAACCCCAGGTCTCGAGTGCACAAAGCTCCCGCTCTGCCAACAGCACCCACAGGCTAGGGAGGTTCATGTCTCCCTGGAGCTTCCACGCGGCTCTAGTGTTTCACCTCCGCCTCCAGGAGAAGGGGTGGGATTCAGTGGAAAGTTGCTGGCCAGACCCAGGGAGAATGTGGGTAGAGCACTGCCTGTGGCCTGTGCTCCTATGCTCAGCCTGAGACTCCAGTTGGGGCTTTCATCTTCCCTCCCACATCCTGTCCTGACCCCGAGCCCTTCAGAGTTCCCCTCTTGACCCTTCCTGATCTGACTGCTTCTCCCTCAGGAGTGAGGTCAGATCAGGGCTGCTCCCCAGGGAGATGCTTAGCACAGCCTTCCTGAGGCCTTGCAGCCCTCTCCAGCTGCCCCAGCCGGCTCAGTGTGAGGCTCAGGAAGCGGTAGCCTTCAAAGGTCAACCTCAAATAGTTCCCTGGGCTCAAACCCCTCCTAACAGGTCTGGCTGAGTCCCCACACAGGAAAACAAAGTATCTTCTGGGAGGGAGAATGGGAAAGGGGCTAAGCATCCTTCCTGAAGATGGCCATCTGCACTTTGGCAAAGGATACAACTGGCTCCAACCACCAACCTGCAGAGAAAACCAGCAGAGAGCACGCTAAGTGAGTACCAGCAAGGCTCCACCAAGGCAAAGATGAGCCCTGTAGCCTTCCTACCAGATACTCATAAGCCATTGTGAGTAGAAGTAGGCCATTCACACCGGTGATACTGAGCTACAGAACCCACTTCCCAACAGCTACAGCTATAAAATACAACACAACAAACAGTGCAACTGAACCAGCAAATTGCCTGGTGCTGAAGGGTGCGTGGTCAGTGTTACAACACCTGGCTTGGGAAAAGTTGAGGCAACTCCAGGCCCCAGGAGACATGCTGAGAGATGTCCCTCAGAAGCACAAGGTTTCTTTCTGACCACAGGTGAGTCCTGTCTTAGGCTCCTCAGAACCACTTGAGTCAGGATGGAAGCAGGGATGACCCAGGACACCAAGGGGGACAGGGATAGTGGCTTATGAGAAGCAGAAGCTATGACAAGGGCCCATGACTGTGTGCACAACCTCACAACACCTAGGCCCGGGGCCAAGAGATCATTCCCCTGCCTCCCTGCCAGAGCCAGGACATGACACTGTGACCCACAGGAAACAGTCATTTTAATGTTCTCTTGTGGCTGGTTCCACACTCCACACACACACACACACACACACACACACACACACACACATACACACATATGCATTCACACATATGTGCACATATGTACACACACACAGGAAAATGCAAACACGAAAAGTTCTTTGCATGCACATACACACTCTAAACACACTGGCACTGACATGCAGTCACACATGCCTGTCCACATCCTCTCAAATGCACATCCATGCAAACACACAGGCACATATGTGCACACTCATGCAAAAGGACTGAGGAAAAGAGGATTCCCAGCAGGGCGGCTGCACGTGGGTGGGCTCGTCAGATCACCCCTGCAGTCTTTGAACAAGAGCAGGTGATGTAAGGACGGATAAGCCTGATGTCAGTACTAATCCTGGCAAGTACTAATGATATAATTCCATTTCAAAAAGCGGCGGATCCCTTGGAATACTTGTGCAGGTGCCCTGCGGGAACCATCTGGCATGCGGCTCTGCACAGGAGCTGGGGACAGAAGCACACTTACTGGCCGAGTACAAGATGGCCCCAGCTGGTCATATAACCCACTCAGCATGTAGAGTATGAGCAGGGATCCTGGGATCCCCAGCCGGCCAGGCCCCTGAAAACTCCCTCTGCACACACCCACCCAGATGCAGTGTCTCCAGGAGAGAGGCTTTCCAAAGTATACAGCCTAACACTTGGTCCCAGCCACTTAAGATATGAAACTATGAGTTACTGAGCTGCAAACAAAATTGAACTGCTTTGATCATCCTGTCTCACCTGTAGGATGAATGGTAAGAAAGTCTGGGAGCATCCAACAAGCAGTACCTCTTCTCTCAGTCCCTTAGCAGTACGCAGCCCCTACCTCCCAACAAACTATGGAGACCCCAGCCCAGTGGGGCAACATCAGTGTAGCCCTCCTGTTGATGACTGGGTCTCTCTATTTATCTCAAGCTCCCTTCAGACTCTCCCAAGCCAGCTGTATCACCCAACCCCCACTTCCAGACCCTCCTACCACACTGCTGAGCATGAAGCAAGCAGTCTCCTGGATCTGATTCTTCTGTTTCTGCAGCCCATGTGTGCCTCCCAGCCTCCCACAAAGCAGGCTGGGTGTAGGAGATGGGCGGGCGGGCAGCCAGGGGTCACCATCTGCTCCAGCAGTGCCCCATGAGCACTGTGGACCTCCTTCTGAGGTGGCCCCATAACAGAAGGTAGGGCACCATTTCCCAGGTGCTCCCAGCCTTCAGGCCACCGAGTCCAAACTGCCAACTCCAGAGCACACACAGGAAAGATAAGACCCACAGGCAGGCACATTCCTGGGGGTGGGGGCGTCTTGAGAGTGTGCACTGAGATCTCTACAGAAGCTCACATCTTGCTGGAATGGACAGTGACCTTGGGCCATTTGTTTTAAGACTATGATGATAGTCAGCATTGGTTTTCTTACTCCGCCTCTCCCTCTAACTGACCGATGAATGGGAACCCAGAGGACTGAGGGTCTAGGAATGGCCACGGATGTCAATAATCCCAGCACTTTGGAAATGGAGATAGGAGGATCATAAATTCAAGGCCAACTTGAGCTACATAGTGAGTTTGAAACTAGCCTGGACCTTGTCTTAAAAAGCAAAGCCAAACCAAACCACTGGAACAAAAGCAGAGACAATATGTGAAGCTTTCAGATCCTGTGTAGGTCCCAGAGACAGGCCGGCAGCTGCAGCTTGGCTTCCACCGGCCATGCTGATCCAGGACCAGCTCCAAAGGCACAGTGACCAGTGCAGCTGCAGCCTGGAGACCGAAGGGACGGCACTCTGGAAGGTTGCTTGGAAGCACGGGACTTGACACTACATTTAAAACCAGAGCCCAGATCTTTGCTCAACCAGTCGTCACCATCCTACACCCTGGTAGCCTTGAATCCGTGTCTGCTGTTCAGTGTGCCAGCCTTCTCTGTGGAAGCATGACCACCACGATTAGTCTAATCAGGGTGGCCTGCCTGTCAGAACTGAAAGCAGGAGGAAGCAGACCTGTGAAGCTAGGCTTACAATCTGCTTCTCAGCCTGTAGGACCCTAATCTTCTCTCCAGGAGGCACACCCATACAAGTGACAGTCTCACAGGAGCACCTGGCTCCTTGGTAGCACTACCAGTCCAGGAAGTGCCAGTCAGACCTGCAGAGCTCCAGACACTCCACGAAAGCAGCACCTGAGAGGACATGCCACAATCCCGGTCCCAGTGGAGCTGGCTCCAGACCTGCCTCGACCTGCCAGCAGTGTGCAGCCCTTGGGGGTCTGACACCCCCCCAGCCCTGAATAGTGGAAGCTACCCAAGTTCCTTGCCCCACACAGGCAATAAAGCAAAAAAGCTGAGAATCAAGTCCTGGGCTGATGGCTGCTCTCCCCTCTGCTACACCAGACTATCAGGAAACAGAAACAGGAGCAGAAAATGAGAACACTATACGACCATGACTCTAGTGGCTCTTCTAGATAAATGTGCCTTCCCATCTCCTGTGCTTAGGATGAGAGAAAAAAAACAGACACAAACCTTGGCCACCTTCCCAACTTTACGACCAGCTCTGATAGCAGCATTAAATCGGCGCATTATAGAAACACTCACTAGTGGGGCACACTGGCTCACACTTGCAGACATGGCACCTGGGAAAGTGAGACGGGGTGGGGGTTGTCATGCAATTGAGGCTGGCTTGGGCTGCACAGTAGGTTCCAGACTAGCCTGCACTAGAGACCCTGTCTCAAAACACAAAACACCATCTCAGCTTCATAGTGCCCAGAGGCAGAAAGCCTCAGGTTGGCATGGGCACATGGGAGTGGACAGTCATGGGCACTGTGGTGTGTTGCCAGGACTCTGAATGGGTCAAACAGCACTGGGAGAGGTTGGCCCCAAGCGCTATAAAAGGTCCCCAAGGTCCTTTTGGGGACCTGAGCAGTGTGAAGGAACATCAGGAAGAAGTACCTGGGGACAGCAACTCAGCTCCTGGGTCTCAAGCCCAGTGTGGGAGAAGCTGCTGAGCCAGGGGCTCACTCACTGCAGCCTCCTCAGCATCCTTGTGTGCCCAGAAACAGTGGGCCTAGCAACAGCATCCGCTGGTCAGCCTGCTGGAGACAAGGAAATGCGGAAGAGGGTGACTGTGGCACCCTGGCTCGTGGTCTGGGTATCTAAAAGTACAGAAGTGGGGTCAGGAATCCTGGGCCATGTCAGTTGGGAGTCAAGCTTGAGAATCTGTGGAGCACAGAGGCTTCCTGAGGGTATGGGGTATGCAGGAAGACAGGCTGAGCTGCAGGGTTAGATGCAGGGCTAGCCCTCCACACTCCTCTGTCACCCAGTTCACGCCCATGAATCCCAATGCCAAGTCCAGCCTCCCTAAAGCAGGGTAAAGGAGCAAGCTCATTTTTTCACCTTCATCCTCCCATTGCCAGGGCCTTGCTATGTCAGTGGGACAGGTTTTCCACAGGTACCTGCTACCTTCCTCCTCTTTCTGCAAAGGGGTCCTGTGTTCTGGCCCTGACTCCCTCCTCCAACCTGTTATGGATGTTAACAGTCGAAGAACAACCGAAAAGGCAGGCCGAGCATACACTGGTGGCTGGGTGAACAAGACTGGGCAGGTGCCAACTTGCAGCCCTACTCTGCGCCCCATACTGCTCTGCCTCGACCCCTCTAAGATAAGACAAGAGTTGGAAGCCACTTCTGCAAGCTCAGGGGTTCTTGCTGTGAAGTTGCTAACACTCTGGTTCTAGCCAGGCACTCCATCAGCTGACAGGGCTTAGACATAAGTGCCTCACCTCGGCCATCGGGCCAGCCCTGGGTTCTCTGAGGCCCAGATGTCATCTAAGGAGGAAAGGGACCCCTCATTTGATGCTCAGGGGCAAAGGCAGTGGGAGGTAATCCTGGGAGCCCAGATAGGTATAGTCAGCTGAACTCAGCTCCCCTCACGACTCAGTGCTGACCACCACTCCCACGTACATGCACAGAAAGTAAGTCCTGGCTGCTGCCTCTGTCAGGTAAACAAAAGAAAAGCAGCATTCGGAGCGTTCTGGGGATCCCACCAAGGATCTGAGACCTCAGCAAATGCCATTCGGCAGACAGTGCCCACTGCAGGCCCAGGCGCAGAGGTGCCATCCACCCCTGGCTGCTGACCTGGCCTCCTAGATGAGCCATGTCAAAATGTCACCCGGCTCTGGAAGGCACCCTGGGGCCATAGGGACAGCCCTGGGATCCATATTAATTTCAGCTCCATTTTAAAGGCGAGTTAAAATAAACACAGGGGATATTTATAAGGCAAATAAATCTAGCAGAAACAGCCCCTCCAAGTGTGAGCAGGGCCTCCCCCTCTGCCCCAGCCCAAGCTGATAAAATACAGAAATGCTACTGTAGACCCTCCAGGCTTATTTTGACTGCACAGAGGAATGTAACATGTAAACACTGCCTCCCCTGCTGCACTGTTACAACTTGCATTAACAGCCTGGACAAAGCCGCATTTTCACAGAAGCATCGTACAGGGTATATCTCCAGCTTAATTTTTTAAAAAAAACCATTTCCTCACATAAATCATGTTCAGAACTAAACGGGTGACTGATGCACCACAAACACTTTTTTCTTAAACAATAACATACCTAGATTCCATCTACACGAAGGAGCTAAAAAAACAAAACAAAACAAAACAAAAAACCCTCTAAATGTTTTTTTTCTGAAGAAAATAAACATTGCAGTTTTGTTCCTGATTAAAATATCTTCGGCCATATCTTAGCAGCTGAGCCGGCTGCCCCCAGGATAGTCCCAGGGAGAGGTCCCACCCCCAGGCTACTGGGAATGGGAGCTGGGCTGCTTACTTGCTGGACTGCATTACTGCATAGCATTGGGTCAGCCTCCCAGGAATATAAGTCTGACTAGAACTCAGAGAATTCACGGCCAGACTTGGCCTTTAGAGACAGAACAACCTGAGCCTAGGAAAGAGCCCAGACTAGACCAGAGAGAGGCAGGGAGAGCTAGTTTCCAGAGCCATTGCAGCTCCAGCATCGCTCATGTAGGGTCCAGCAGAGCATGATGGGAAGGCAGGAGAGTAAGAAGCACCCAAAGAATCAGGGCAAAGGAAGCAGAGAGGGATGAGGCAGGCTTAGCAGCCATGAACAACAGAACTGTTTGCAGACAGGCAGCGGGCTATACAGGCATTGCAGCAATCCAACCCCACAGGCAAGGGCAGCCAGGCCCCAAACATAAAAAACATCCAGGCAGAGGTGACTAAAAACCAAACCAAACCAAAAACCATGCTGGAGGCGGGACAGGCCCTTCTGAACATGTAATAAATCTAAAAGCTATTAAGAGCAAAGAGAGATTTAGGTTACATCTAAAGGGGAAAAAACCATTTGTACATCTATAAGTTACAAAGAATTTTTATGATGTGCAATATAGAGCCATCTCTGATATCTGAACCAGCTGGACGATAAAGAAGAGATGAGAGGAGGGGGGACCCAGCCAGATACAAGGCCAAGGACCACAGGGTTATCTACACAGAGATACTGAATTTCAGAGGAGGCCAGAAAATACATGAAAAGATGACCCATGGAATCAAAGTGTGTTAAACCTAGCCGACAGACAAAGCTAGAAAAGCAGACAAGGGGCTGGGGCTGGCACTGGAGCTCAGTAGGAGAGTACCTGTTTCCTGCTCAAGTCCAGATCTCTCCACACCTAGAAACTATTATGGCATAAAAGACAAAGCTAATTGCTGACATAAAAATTAAAACTTTGGGTGGAAATGCCTCTTGGTGGTAGAACATTTGATAGGCTGTGTAAGGACCAGCTTCACAGCTTGAGCTTGACCTCTGAACCCATCGGGTAGAAGAACACTGACTCCTGTAAGTTGTCTTCTGGTCTCCACATACACAACCCACACTAAACAGATAAATAAGCGGTGTGGGCCACATGAGCTGGGCCGGTGCAACGGCAAAGGCACCGGCAGTGTAAGCCTAGGGACCTGAGCTTAGTCCACACACACACACACACACACACACACACACACACACACATGCACGCCATGGTCACGCCTACATGCAGTAATAAGTTTTTGGTTTTCTTTTGCTTTTTTGTTTGTTTGGTTTCATTTGTTTGTTTTTAAGAATTTTGACAGCTAGGCATGATGAGGTGCTCACCTTTTAATCTGAGAACTTGGGAGACAGAGGCAGGTGGAGCTATGTGAGTTTGAGGTCAGTGTGCTTTACACAGCAAACTTCAGGACAACCAGAACTACAACAACAACCAAAAAGGGGCTTGGAGCTGGGAATAGATTCCAAGAGAGAGTGCTTGCCTAGCATTAGCAAAACTCTAGGTTCAATCCCAAGTACCACGGGTGGAGGGGGCAGTGTCTTTCACATGTTTCAACACATAGAAACTGGGGGTCTGCGTGCTCTGAAATAAGTCCAGTGCATACATACACATTAAATCCTCACACCTGTGTACACACTCCAACATGCACACCATTTACACCTACATATGTGCACATATTTACAAGCAAACATATGTGCACACATGCACAGCCTACCACTATTACTGTTTTCCACTAGAGTTTGCTTGAAAATGCACAAGGCAATGAACGGCTATCACGCAAGCCTCTGCCGCCCTCTTGTGGCCACTCTGGTCCCTGCAACTGGAGCTGGTCGCATTCAGTACTGGGCAGGCTGGCACATTTAGCACGTGTTCTCACCCCCACACTTGGCCATAGCTTAGAGCATGCTCAATGCACAAAGCAGACAGGAAAGGAGATGTTCTGCTATACCAGGGCACAGGGGATGCTGCTGACAACCACCGCCCTGTGTCATGAACAACTGACTCTGTAACACGCATGTCATCACCTTCCAGATAGTCATGGGACACCCCTGCAAAGGGGTCTGCAAAGGGCTGTCTTTCCTTCCTTTAGAGAATTACATGGCTCCAGTAGGAGAAGGAAACAGATGCACCAGCACAACATACCCCGGGCCTTACGTTTTCCCAGGGGACTCCTTCAGCCAGAAGATGTCGTCACTCGTGATTCCATATTCCAGGGCTCCTTCAACCTATGAAGGAAGAAAGGACTCACACGATAAGACCGTCCTGTCCCCGGGGTTTCTGAAAAAGCAATCTCTGTTCTGCAGAAATAACTCAACCCCATGAGGGGAGAACTTCCTTCAGGTTGTGTCTCTTTGGGGATGGGAGGCGACTGTGTACGTTATGCCTGGTGCTGCAGGTACCGGGCTCTTCCCTGGCATGCAGGCTGCCCAGGAGGCAGGAGAAGCCCCATCTTCTTGATGCAGATCTAAGACAGCCATGCAGAACACAGTAAGGACCGAAGGCTCCCACCGTGGTTCCTGGTTTTAAAGGAAACCTATGCAGTCCTTAGCAGACAGTAAGGTACTTTGGTAGACTCCAGTGACCACACATGACAAAAACATGTTTCACAAAACCAGCTCAGAGAAGTCGCCATAGCAATGACAAGATCCCAGTGGGAAGACATACATAACTTATTTGAAATATTCTGCTTTCACCAAGAACCTGAGGTATGTGAGGGAATCAGAAGCCGACTTGCAGATACTGTTGCAGGGAGTAAATACAGTATAGCCTCTTTGGAAAACAGTTCCTGAAAAAATTAAGCCAGATGAACTAGTGACCTAGTTTCATTCTTAATAAATACCCAAGAGACGCTAAAACAAACTCTAAAAAAACCTTTTACACGGTGCTCACAGCACATCATGATTCATGACAGCTACAAGAAGCAACCGAGGCATTCACTGAGGGGCAGGGTTAACAAAAGGCAGTATTTGCATTAAACCATTATACCTCCCAAGGAGAATCAATTTCTGGTAAGTAAATTTTACTCAAACTTTTAAGGAGCAAGGGGACACAGGGGAAAGGAAGGTAAAGAGTAAGACTGAAGTCCTGGATGGAGGCCCTGGTGTTCAGAAGTTAGAAAAGCAATTGATGGGGCTGGAGAGATGGCTCAGTGGTTAGAGCACTGGCTGTTCTTCCAGAGGTCCTGAGTTCAATTCCCAGCAACCACATGGTATCTCACAACCATCTGTAATGGGATCTGATGCCCTCTTCTGGTATTGTCTGAAGACAGCTTCAGTGTACTCACATAAAATAAATTAAATCTTAAGAAAGAAAGAAAGAAAGAAAGAAAGAAAGAAAGAGAAAGAAAGAAAGAGAGAAAGGAAGGAAGGAAGAAAGAAAGAAAGGAAGGAAGAAAGAAAAGAAAAGCAACTGACAATGGAGGCTTGGAGGAAAGAACAGAGGCCAGGTGTGACGCCCACCACACACTTAAGTCACAGTTAACTCGAGGTGGACAGACTCGAACCCCAGGTGATCAGAAGAAGCCTGGACAACACAGCTAAACACTGAGGGAGGAGGAGAGAGGACACAGGACCCAGGAGTTGCAGTATGGAGAGGCCCTGAGCCACTGTCATGTGGCATAGATTCAGGGAGGCCTGGAAACAGCAAAAAAAAAAAAAAAAAAAAAGTGCAGAGAAATGAGGGACACAGAAGCCACTCACTTGTGTGGGGTACCTTGGCCGTCCTCCTGTAGCAATGACTATGTGCTCAGCTGAAAGCAGAGTCTGCGAATAAACAGAATTGTACGTCAAACAGTGAACGGTCAGATGCCTGCAGATGGGGCAGCAGTCCCTGTGACCCCTACTGTACCCATATGTCTAAGTCACAAAGCAGGGGTCTCACAATGTCCATCAACAGGAGGGCCAGGCAGAAGGGGTAGTAAGGTGTTCCAGCTCCACACTTCACAGTGTACAAGGCCTTCGCAAACACTGTAGGCAGGGAGCCACTCTCGCCCCAAACTGTGGCATTTGAACTGCTTAACAAGGAGTGTGTGCAGCTAAAGACTGATCTAGCTCAGGTTAGGCAAGCCTTCTGAACTACACTCCCACCCTGTTCAATCTGTATCTGTGTCTCTATGTGTATGTGTGCATGTATCTGTTTCTTTCCATGTGTGTATGTGTGTCCCACTATATAGCGTAGGGCTAGTCTAGGACTCAAGACCCTGTTTCTGCCTCCTCAGTGTGGGATCCCAGGGCTTTGTCACTGCACCCAGCTATTGAGTCACTCAGAAGAAGTGTGACTTCAAAGGCAGCTGTTAACAGCAGATCAACACCCAGGCCAAACACAGCACAATCAAGTGCCAGAGGAGCTGAGAGACAGAGAGAGAGAGAGAGAGAGAGAGAGAGAGAGAGAGAGAGAGAGAGAGAGAGAGAGAGAGGCTGACGGACACTCACCACCTTCCCACCTTTGTCCACACCACGAACTGTGTGCTCGTTGACAAAGCTGGCTTTGATGTTAAAGTACTTGACTTTCCTGCAACATAAAGATAAGACTGTTTTTTTTTCCTTCTTTTTTTTTTTTTTTTTTTTTTTTTTTTGAGACAGGGCCTCAAACCCTCTAAGTTAAGGTTTCTATTGCTGAAGAAACACCACAACCAAAAGGGGTGGAAGGGATTTCCTTTTCTTACACTTTGCCATCACTGTTTATCACAGAAGAAGGTCAGGGCAGGAACTTGGAGGCTGACGCACTGGCCATGGACAGGTGTTCAGTACTGGCTTGTTCCTGAGGTTTGCTCAGATTACTTTTTGGTTTTGGTTATTGTTGTTTTGAGACAGGGTTTCTCTATGTAGCTCTGGCTGTCCTATGACTCACTATGTAGACCAAGCTGGCCTTGAACTCACAGATATGCCTGCCTTTGCCTCCCAAGGGCTGGGATTAAAGGTTATATGCCACCACCCACAATAAGCTGAGCCCTCCCCTGTCAAACACTAATTAAAATGCCCTACAGGCCTGCTCCCAACCTTATGGAAGCATTTGTCAATTGATGTTCCCTCCTCTCAAATGACTCCAGGTTGTATCCAGCACAGTCACTATGTGGCCAAGGATGACTCTGAACTCTTGATCTTCCAGCCCCCACCTCCACAGAGCCTGTAAACCAGACCTACAGGTTTACACCATCACCACACCTGTCTCTAACATTAAGATCCTTCAAACACTTCCTCTGCAGACTCAGCCTCCAGGGCTGGAGGCAGACTTGGAGCTGGGCATCGAGAATACACAAAACAAACAAACATTTGGGAAGATGTTTTAATGAACGAGAAAGAAGAAACACAGCTCCAGCCTAGGACCAGCTGCCTGTGGCCCGACTAGGACAAGGAAGTGGGAAAGCACACTGGGAAGCCAGAGCACCTTGTCTGTCACTCTGGTCCCTGAGACATGGCAACTACAGATGTCAAAACAGGGACAGAGCCATGCTTGGTACATCCAGAGGGCCCCAAGCCGTGACTGGCAGAGGAGGGAACCAGGCCTCCAAGAGGAAGTCCCATGGGAACTGAAGTTCCTCCCATGTACCGGGGAGAAATGAGGAAGGCTGTGGCATGGTGTAACTGTGTGGTAACCCATCCTACCACGCGGGAGCAGAAATCAGTGTCCAGGTCCCTCTCCCTCCCGCTCTGGTCCTGCTTTCACTTATCTTGGCAATCAAGAAAGAGCCTTAATAACAGACACATAGCAGGCAAGCCCCACTGGGCCTCTTCCGTGGTTAAAAGCACTGGCTGTTCTTCCAGAGGACTGGGTTTGAGTCCCAGCACCCATAGGGTGGCCCACAATCCTGTCATTCCAGTTCCTGGAGACCCAATATCCTCTCTGGCCTTTGTAGGCAACAAGCACATAGGTGGCACACAAACATACATGCAGGAACACAGAGTGGACACACATACATGCAGGAACAGAGAGTAAACATACGTGCAGGAACACACAGTGGACATACACACATGCAGGAACACACAATGGACACACATGCAGGAACACACAATGGACACACATGCAGGAACACACAGTGGACACACATGCAGGAACACACAGTGGACACACATGCAGGAACACACAATGGACACACATGCAGGAACACACAATGGACACACATGCAGGAACACACAGTGGACACACATGCAGGAACACACAGTGGACACACATGCAGGAACACACAGTGGACACACATGCAGGAACACACAATGGACACACATGCAGGAACACACAGTGGACACACATGCAGGAACACACAGTGGACATACACACATGCAGGAACACACAGTGGACACACATGCAGGAACACACAATGGACACACATGCAGGAACACACAGTGGACATACATGCAGGAACACACAGTGGACACACATGCAGGAACACACAGTGGACACACATGCAGGAACACAGAGTGGACACACATGCAGGAACACAGAGTGGACACACATGCAGGAACACACAGTGGACACACATGCAGGAACACACAGTGGACACACATGCAGGAACACACAGTGGACACACATGCAGGAACACACAATGGACACACATGCAGGAACACACAGTGGACACACATGCAGGAACACACAGTGGACATACACACATGCAGGAACACACAGTGGACACACATGCAGGAACACACAATGGACACACATGCAGGAACACACAGTGGACACACATGCAGGAACACACAGTGGACATACACACATGCAGGAACACACAGTGGACACACATGCAGGAACACACAATGGACACACATGCAGGAACACACAGTGGACACACATGCAGGAACACACAGTGGACATACATGCAGGAACACACAGTGGACACACATGCAGGAACACACAGTGGACACACATGCAGGAACACACAGTGGACACACATGCAGGAACACAGAGTGGACACACATGCAGGAACACACAGTGGACACACATGCAGGAACACACAGTGGACACACATGCAGGAACACACAGTGGACACACATGCAGGAACACACAATGGACACACATGCAGGAACACACAGTGGACACACATGCAGGAACACACAGTGGACATACACACATGCAGGAACACACAGTGGACACACATGCAGGAACACACAATGGACACACATGCAGGAACACACAGTGGACACACATGCAGGAACACACAGTGGACATACATGCAGGAACACACAGTGGACACACATGCAGGAACACACAGTGGACACACATGCAGGAACACACAGTGGACACACATGCAGGAACACACAGTGGACACACATGCAGGAACACACAGTGGACACACATGCAGGAACACACAGTGGACACACATGCAGGAACACACAGTGGACACACATGCAGGAACACACAATGGACACACATGCAGGAACACACAGTGGACACACATGCAGGAACACACAGTGGACATACACACATGCAGGAACACACAGTGGACACACATGCAGGAACACACAATGGACACACATGCAGGAACACACAGTGGACACACATGCAGGAACACACAGTGGACATACACACATGCAGGAACACACAGTGGACACACATGCAGGAACACACAATGGACACACATGCAGGAACACACAGTGGACACACATGCAGGAACACACAGTGGACATACACACATGCAGGAACACACAGTGGACACACATGCAGGAACACACAATGGACACACATGCAGGAACACACAGTGGACACACATGCAGGAACACACAGTGGACATACATGCAGGAACACACAGTGGATACACATGCAGGAACACACAGTGGACACACATGCAGGAACACACAGTGGGCACACATGCCCCTCACACCCTCTGCTGCCTTAAGGCTCACCAGGCTCCATGCTCTAAACTGAGTGGGACACAGTGGCCCAAGGGTGACCAGCTGGTCATCAGCCCCCCCAGTCCCACTCCCAGGCTCAGGCCTCTCTGCCTTCTCGGCATTCAGCCAGCACTCCCTCCTTTACGGTCCTTTCCTCGGCTCCAGGCCTCTGAACTCCCCACAAGAACTCTCCTGTTATGACTGCCAGGGGCTGCACCACAGTGAATGCTTTCACAGGTACAAAATGACCACAGGAAGGTGGTGCCTGGGCCATATCACATGGCTACTGGGTCCTGAGGGTTTCAATACCTGTCCTGCAGTTGAACACGATGACCCCAGTTCAAGGACTTCACATGGTTTTGCACAGCTTCTGCCATTGTCTTCCTGTTGACACACACACAAAAACAAAACAAAACAAAAAAAAAAACCCATGAAACCCACAGCAGTGGAGTTGGCTGCGTAGACCATGTACCCTAGGAATATCAAGAAACAGAGGTGTGGTAACTTTATTTTTTGGAGGGGGCCAGGGTTTTTCTAAGTAGCCCAGGCTTGCCTCAAGCTTCAGCTACCCCTGTCTCAGCCTTCTGAATCTGGGCTACAAGTGTGCACCACCATACCCATTTTGCAGATCCGTTTAAAGGGCTAAAGTCTGACATTCATCCTCCAGGGCTACCTGTCTCTGATCGGGGTTTGGGTTGTAGAATCCTGGGAATTTAGCATGTTCCACTTTCACCATCAGAAGTGTGGGGGGGAGTACCAGATAGCTCAGCTGTCCCCAGCTAAGCCAGGACTAGAGATGCTCCCTAGGATGAGAGTTAAGAAAATCTCTTGTGAACTGTAGAAAAGCATCACCCGTCAATAAAAAAGCCTATGGCCAATGAGCTGAGATAGGAAATCGGAGGTGGGACTTCCAGCAGGTGGGGGGAGGGGATTCACCTGAACTCTGGAGGAGATGGGCGGAGAAGTGAAACTTAGAATAGAATAAACAGATGATTAAGTTATGAGATACTCAGGGAACAAGGCTTTTGGCCCAGGTATTTATTCATGTCTAAGACGTCTGAGTTATCATTTCTGAGAACAAAGAGGCCAGGTGGAAAAGCTCACAGCTACAGATGAGTAGCAGAGAGCAAATCTCTCCTCTCAAGGGGACCCCACGGCAAGGGCTCCTCACCAGTTGTGCTGGACAGGCTGGGCCACCTCCCAGCCATAGTGGTGAGCATCTCTGATCATGTCCCCCAGCAGTGCGGCCTGATGCATCAGCTTCTTGGGTATGCAACCCACGTTGACACAGGTGCCACCAAGGCCCCACTTGGTGCCTGGAATATCAGAAAAAGCATATATGTACGTGTATGGGTATATATGAGTGTACATGTATGTTTGTATATGCATGTGTATGCGTGTTACAGGGTCTTTGCCCATGCTAGGGAAGCACAGGAGGCTTCCCTTCCACCTGCTCAGGATGCCTTAGGGACCTTCTATCTTGTGACCTGTACTCAGCCCAAGTGGGCCTTCCCATATGGATTTGCTCCCTATGTCTACACTCAGAGTCATTTTTAAAAACTTGCCATGTTGGAGCCATGGCTCAGTGGTTAAGAGCTGAGTTAGGAGTCATGGCTTCTGTCTGGGCTGCCTACCTCGGGGAGAGGGTTCCACATAGTCAGCCACGGCCACCTTCCTTCCCAGCTGAGCAGCTGAAATGACAAGGACATCTGCAGGTGAGCATTGCAGAAAGCTGGCATGGAGCTTCCCAGGAGCCCAGGAGGCCCAGGAGGAGGCAGGTGGCTGTCCTGGTTCCGTCCCCGTGCCCGTGCATCTGCCCACCAGCTTTGCAGCAGCCCTTCCCAGGACCCACCCAGCTTGCTGCCTGCAGGCAGGAGGCCTGCAGCCGCTTTGAAGACTCCAACGTTCACACCCCGCATGGAGGCAGTGTTGAATGCCCCGCACCCAGAGTTCCTGCTGCCACCGACTGTTGGATGTTCAGGGTGTGCCAAGTCTAGACTTACAGCACACAGTGTCAGCCATCTCAACCACTGACAGAGTGGCCATGACACACAGGAACACCTGTCAGGCAGAGGTGAACTGGGGCTGGAGGTAATGAATGATAAAAGGAGGGAAGTCTTGAGACACACCGTATCATGTATGAACATAGATGATGTCCTAACAAGTGAAAGAAATGACAGAGATCACAGGACATGAAGTACTTAGAAGAAGCAAAGCCATTAAGACAGAAAATAGTGGGTACAAGGGTTGGGAAAGAGAGGGGATGAAAAAATGGGGAAGGCGATCACTAATGAGTAATAATAATAACGATAATAACAGTAATAATAATGAGAGGTACCCAGGTGGAGATGATGGTGGTTATGCATCATTAGGAGGTGTGGCCTTGTTGGAGGAAGTGTGTCACTGTGTAGTGTGCTTTGAGGTCTCATGTATATGGCTCAAGCTACACCCAGTGGCACACGGTCTCCTCCTTGCTGCCTGTGGGTCAAGATGTAACACTCTCAGCTACTTCTCCAGCACCATGTTTCCTGCTATGATGATAATGGGCTGAACCTCTGAACCTGTGAGCAGGCCCAATTAAATACTGTCTTTATAAGAGTTGCCTTGGTCATGGTGTCTGTTCACTGCAGTAAACCCTAAGATGGCCAGTCTGTGGGAAGATTCACCCACTGTGAGTTGAGCCACCCATAGTGGGTGTTCTGGAGTATATAAAGAAGTAAAATGGGGGCCGGAGAGATGGCTCAGTGGTTAGATCTGAATACTCTTTCAGAGGTCCTGAGTTTAATTCGCAGCAACCACATGGTGGCTCACAATCATCTGTAATGGAACCTGATGCCCTTCTGGTGTGTCTGAAGACAGCTACAGTGTACTTATATAAAATAAATAAATAAATCTTTAAAAGAAAAAAAAAGCAAAGTGAGCAGGCCCAGGGAAACAATCTAGTACTTCTCAGCAGCCTCTGCTTCAGTTCCTGCCTCCAGGTTCCTGCCTCGAGCTCCGACTCTGACTTCCCTAATGAGGGGCAGTGGCATGGAAGTGTAACCCAAATAAAACCTTTGCTTCCCAAGTTCCTTTTGATCAGAATGTTTTATAGCAACAAAAGTCAGTATGAAGACTATGAGCCATTGCTGTTGTTTTGGGACGACTATGGCAGTGTTTGAAGCTTTAGACTGGAAAAGCCACTGAGTGTTCAGAGCTTAAATGGCTGTTCCCTGGGAGCTTGGAAGATGAGAAAGTGGAGAGAAATGCGGACGATGGGAGCCTGGCTTATGATGTTTCAGAAAGAAGACTATCGGGGCTATTCTTGTGACACAGTGGAATTAAGACTGGTTTCCGGACAGCTGGAGATGAAGAATCAGCTGTGGCTAAGAGACTAGCTCTGCTGAAATGAAGCCTTTGTTTTACTAGGACAATAGATGCTGGTCAGCTGGAACTGAGAAATTAACTCCAATTAAGAGACCAACATCATTAACCAGCAAAACTCTTCCAGGAAGCTGTGGTCCAGAGGGGTCAAGGCTGCATTTCAAGCTGGCAGCCAAACTTGCTGATGTCTGCCACAGAGTATTGGTTTCGGAGGCATGTAAGCTTGCAGGACTGAAGGAGTCATGGGGAGAAACTGATCCTTGGTACCATGGGCAGGTGTCTCTGCAGAAACACCAACAGGCCATCAGTGAGAGCCAGCCTCACTTATAGTGAACACCTTAGCATACGGGAGATGCCAGGACCACAGGATGACCAGCAAGGACAGGGCAGCTGTGGTGTGGAGCTGGCCAGAGCCTACAAGAGGTCTGTGTGTGTTGTGGAGGCAGAGCTGGAGAGGTGGAGCTGCTCACGCCCTTTAGAGGCCAGAGATCATGAGTGAGGCCCAGACCTTGGACACTGAGCTACAGGATCTGATTTACACTGCTGGGTGCTAGTTTTGCTTTGATCTAACTGTAACTGTGCCCTGGTTCCTCCCTCTTGGAATAAGTATATAACCTTTTTATTTTATGGAAACCTGATGTTGGAAGAGTGAACTTTCAAAGAACTATTGGATTTTAAAAGAGAACTTGGACTTTTAAAGTATTGACATTTTCAAAGGCTATAGGACTTTTACACTGTATTGATTCTGACATTGTGATATTAACATGAAATCTTGGCGATAAACAAAGGAAAGTTTATGGTTTAATAGTATCTTTATATGTGAGAATGACAAAGGTCAATTATGCTGGTTAGTTTTTGTCAACTTTATAAAGGCTGGGAAGAAGGAACCTCAGTTAAGAAAACGCCTCCATCAGACTTGCCTGTAGGGTATTTTTCATGTGGAAGGAAAGGGTCCAGCCCACTGTGGGCGGTGCCATCCCTAGCCAGGTAGTCTTGTAATTCTTATAAAAGAAACTTAGCTGAGCAAGCCAGGGGGAGCCAGACAGTAAGCAGCATTCCTCAATGGCTCTGTCCTACTTCCTGCCTCCAAGTTCCAGCCTTGACCCCCTGCCCTATTTTCCTCAGTTATGGTCTGTGACATGGAAGTACAGGCCAGTTAAAGCCTTTCCTCCCCAAGTAGCTTTTGGTTAAAATGTTTTAGCATGGCAATAGGAAACAAGCTAGAAAATAACACACTAAAAACTGTAAGGCATGGGTGGGGGAGGGAAAGCTGGGAAAGGAGGAGAAACTGCAGCCAGAATGTAATGCATGAGAGAAGAATAAATAACAAAAAACAATGAGGTGACCACCTGTAGCCAGAGCGCTTCAGGGGCGTGGCAGAAGGACTGAGAATCTGAGGTCAGCCTGGGCTACATCATTGGGTTCCATCTCAAAACAATTTTATTTTTATTTATTTATTAGATAAAGTCTCTCTATTATGTAGTTCTGGTTGCCTCTAAACTCACTATGTAGACTAGGTTGGTCTCTAATTCAGAGATACAGCTGCTTCTGCTTCCTGAGTGTTGGGATTAAAGGCATGCACTACTATATCTGGAGCCAGCAAAATAGATTTTTAATTCATTTGTCTTATGTGTGTGTGTGTGTGCACCTCATGGCTAAGAGAGGATACTGAATCCCTGTGACTAGAGTTACAGCCAGCTGTAAACTGCCTGACAGGGGCTGGGAACCAAACCCAGGCCCTCTGCCATAGCAGACAGTGCTTTTTACCACTGAGCCAAGTTTCTAACACACACACACACACACACACACACACACAGAGAGAGAGAGAGAGAGAGAGAGAGAGAGAGAGAGAGAGAGAGAGAGAGATGAAGACAGAGAGAACAAGCTACAAAATATTGCTGAGGAAAGGGAAGGGAAAGAAATCCCCAAAAGAAATGCACCATATTACTCAGCTGCTCCAGTTTCCCTAGAGAATTTCACACACACATCCAAAGCTGGGCACAGGGGCTCAAATCTGTAATCCAAGCACTTGGGAAGTTGAGGCAGAAGGATCAGGAGTTCAAGGTCAAACTCAGCTATATTGCAAGTTCTAGATCATTCAAGGTCACATCAGAATCTGTCCCACATAAACCAAAACAAGGGGAAAGGAAGCTGGGAAGAGTAATGGGCTGAATTTATGTTATTCACAACCCTCAGTACCAAAGAATATGGCTATATTTGGAGAAAAAGTTAAATGAGGTTACAGAGTGGTCCGTTGGCCAACTGACCGGTGTGCTATAAGGAGAGATTAAGATACAGGGAAGTCTCCATGAAAACATGAGGGAAACCACCTATAAGCCAAGGGGAAAAGCCAGGAACCAATCCCGCTGATCTTTTTATCTTTAGACTGCCAGCATCCAGGACTGTCACGGTTTGAATGATGGCCCAGGTAGTGGCACTATTAGGAGATGTGGCCTTGTTGGAATAGGTGAGTCACTGTGGGTGTGGGCTCTAAGACCCTCATCCTAGCTGCCTGGAAGTCAGTCTCTTCATAACATCCTTCAGATGAAGATGTAGAACTCTCAGCTCTTCCTGCACCATGCCTGCCTGGATGCTGCCATGCTCCTGCCTTGATGATGATGGACTGAACCTCTGAACCTGTGAGCCAGCCCCAACTAAATGATTTTACAAGAGTTGCCTTGGCCTGGGTGTCTGTTCATAGCAGTAAAACACTAAATCTAAGCCAGGTGGTGGCACACGCCTTTAGTCCCAACACTCAGGAGGCAGAGGTAGTCTGATCTCTGAGTTTAAGACCAGTCTGGTCTACAAAGTGAGTTCCAGGACAGCTAGGGCTACACAGTGGAACCCTGTTTGAATTGCCACCCCCCAAAAAAAAACAAACAAAAAGCCAAGAATGGTATGGGAGGATGTAATAATGTGTGTTTCACAGATACACCACCTGTTGGACTATTCACTTGGTTTTTATTGCTTTACTTTGAGACAGAATCTCACTATGTCACCAGGCTGGTCTCAAGCTCCTAGACCCAAGTGATTCCCCTGCCTCGGCCTCCCGAATACCTAGTATCATAGATATTTACCATCAGGCCCAGCATCACATTATTCCCTTTAAGTATGTACTGGTATACTGTCTGTCAACTCCAGCTTGTTCAAGTAAAACACCATCACAGAAACAAAAGCAGAAGTATGGGGCTGGAGAGATGACTCAGTGGTTAAGAGCAGACCTACTCTTACAGAGGTCCTGAGTTCAGTTCATGGCACTCAAGTCAGAAGGCTCACAGCTGCGTAATTCCAGCTCCAGGGCATCTGGTACTCTCTTCCAGAGTCTGCAAGCACCCACACTCACAGCACAGACACATATAATTTCAAAACAATAAAAATAAATTCATGAAAAACAGATAGGGATGGGACTATACCACTCTCAGGAAAGGGTAGACTGAGGATCTGTGTGTCTTCAAACTAGAGGATTCCAGAATGTTCCTGGAACATTCTGCTCCTGGACAGGATGACCCACCTGCACAGCGCTACCCTCTCCTAGGAGACCCCAACACACCAGAAAAGACACAACACACAAACTACATACCTTCCTTGGCACAAGCTAGGCCACCGGATCCCCCACCGATCACCAAGAGATCAAAGCTCTGCTGCCCTGCTGAGGAAGGGAGAGGGGTGAGAAGGTGCCCGATCCACCCCTGACCTTGCTCTCTCTCCTTCAGGTCTATCCTGGGCAGTCAAGGGTAACCACATTGTCTTACAAACATCAGAGAGTGCCGTGAGGCTGACTGTAAGGGTGTATGTCCATCTTTGCAGAAAATCTCCCTAACTCCCAAAAGGAGTCTCAAAACCCAAGACTTAGTGTCCCGAGCCAGACGGAACAGGAATCTTTTCATTCAGTCTACATGCCCTTCAGTGGTAAAGGTGACTCTTCATTATAGCAACCAAGAATATATCCATAGTCCCTCCCAACAGTCAGGAGTCTCAGAGTTGACCTCTGACCTCCACATGTGTGCCAGGAGCATGTAGGCACCTATACCCATGAACACATGAGTCAAATATAAATACAATACTTTTAAATGGCCACATCTGTTTTCATGTCCACCTTAAGTAGGCAAGGCTGCACTTAAATACCCCTCAAGGTCACTGGCCTGCACCCCACCACAGGAACACACAGATGAAGGTCAGAGGTGGCCCATGGTTTGCAGGTTCAAGTTCTGAAAAGGCCTGAACAGTTATAAATTATTTGATAGCTTCGATGTAATCCTGGAGAAGAAAGGAGGCAAACTGGCACTCAGTCCTAGGAAGGACCAGCCCGACAGGCAGAGCCAGAGGTGGGAGATCCTGTGTCTTTACCCTGAAGAAGGATCCTACCTTCCATTGCTGATGCCTGTCTTGTCTGCTGCCTGAGTGGGGCTCCTATTGGGTCACCCTGCTCTGAGGCCGTACCCTGTGCCCTCTTCCTGTTTGCTATCAAACGATTGGTAGGGCTGGCTTATCATGGGCCACTTGCTCTCCCACTGTGCACACCCAGGAGCCTCCTCTCTCTCTGATAAACAGAAGAAGCTCACAGTGAAAGTTTCAAGGGTCAGTATGAGGAAGAATATGAGAAGCCTCCTGGGGGTGGGTTTGCTGTTCTACAGAGCAAAACCTAGGAAGATGTCACAGGACACCTCAGCTAGGTGGAAGCTTCTGGAGAAACTCCTCACATTCTAGCTTTCACTCACGGTGCATAGGACTACTCCTCCTGCCTGCAACTCATCTCCAGGATGTCTCTGCTTCATCTCTGCCTCGGAACTCACAAATTTCATTCACTTTTGGTTCCTTTCTATTGTCTGGAACAGGGCGAGCAGAGAGTAGGAATCTAATCGACATGACGAGGTCCAAATAGAAGGCACAACTGCTCTGATAAAGAAGGTTCCCTAATGTGGACCCTTAGATAGGCTGGCCACCCAGAGATGCCACCCGTCAGAGATGCCAAGAGTCTTGTTACTCTAGCTCTTTGGGTGAGATGACACCCTTCCCCACCCCCAGCTGGAAAACATGGGTCTCTTCCTTCTCCAAAAGAACAGATGGCAAGGCTGAACTGGACTCAAATGTGAACTCCGGAGTCATAGCAGTGGCATCTTCCCTAGACCACATAGCATCCTCAACAATGCTAAGCTCTGAGCCAGCTTAGGGTGTGACAGGGTCTTCCAGGCAGCAGTTCCTCCTGCCCAGGGGGGAAAACAAATCCCAAAGCCACAGGGGGCTTCCTAGCAGCTCAAAGAAGCTCCTGTCTACAGAGTTAAACATTTTTTGGGCTTTTATTTATTTTATGTGTATGAGTGTTGATCTGCATGTATGTCTGTGCACTGGGGGCCTTCAGGGCCAGAGGCGAGATGAGGGCACTGGATCCCCTTGGAATGGAGTCATCATTTGGGTGCTGGGAATTGAACCTGGATCCTCTGGAAGAGCAGTGAGTGCTGGGTCTCTTGTCGATTTACAGATAGCTTATTGTTACTATGAATGGTGATGGTGCCAATGGCACAGGTACTTTAATTGATTTTGATTTTAACCTCCACAAAAATCACCAAAACCACCCCCACCTAATACACGACTAGGAGACCCTGAAGAGCCAGAAACCGGGGAGCTGGCAAAACTAATGAAAGCGCAACCTCAGATCCCTAAGGTCTGTCCCCTAGGCTCCCACCTCACATGTAGTGACTGCTTCCTGGTAATCTCCCAGGCTAGCTTCTGCCACTGAGCCACAAGGCCTCTGCCAACATATGCTTACAGTCAGTCTGCCTGCCCTGCCCTGCAGACCAAGGGCCAGCCACTGTCCCTTCCCTACTACTGCCTCTTGCTCCTGTCCCTTTATACTCACCCCCTGTAGGAACTGTAGGAAGAATTCAATCCTGTGATTCACATGCAGGGGACAGGATTAAGGTCGGTCACCATGAAAGGACATAATGGAGACCATTCATGAAACTGATCACGCCAGTGGGAAACTCTGGAGGAACTTGGCCTATTGGGGGTAGTGTGAACCATGCTGAGGAGTACCCAGCGTCCCCACCTTTGAGATTAATCACTATCCTGATTTCAGCAATGACTCCCTGGTGCAAACAAGTTGTTTGTTTTCCTTCCCAAGGACCCTAACAAGCACTGGATCTTGGTCCCACAAACTTTCTAGTGTCTTCTCACTCCCTTCACATGCAAGTAAATATAACTTGCAAGGCATGTCATGAAGGTGCATTCGGAAGCGGAGGCAGGAAGAGAAAGCAGTTCAAGGCCAGCTCAGGCTGCACTGCCGGCTGACCCTGACTCAAAAAAAAAAAAAAAAAATCAAAAACAACAAACCAAGGTAGTTCATGACTGTAACCCCAGAAGGCCACGGTCAGTGGCAACTAAGCACTCTGTGGCCTGCTTGGACTACATGGGGGTGGGATTAAGGACAAAAACAAAGAAAAAAACTAGAACAACAATAAAAAGCGTTCCTGCACCTAGAGAGTTGTGGGCCAATGGGGTACCTGTGACCCTTGGCATCATCTCATCATAGCCATGACATCAGGGCTACAATACTGGGGACACAAACCCCAGGAGACTGAGCTTACTGCCACCACAGGAGGACCTCAGGCAATGCACCTACAGCATTTTAACCACACGTAAGAAAAGCATCCATGCTAGAAGCAGGTACCTTCCTAACCAGAACATTGCTCTCGAGATGCCCCGGCCTGCGCGGGCACGCCCACGCGGACACGTTCCAGCAGAGCCCCGCCACCGCGACCCCCTGTGGACACTCGCACAGACGCCCTCTCCGCATGCACCGCCCACGACCGACCCCACCCTACCTCCCGCTGCGC
This sequence comes from Micromys minutus, assembly GCF_963924665.1. Lineage (NCBI taxonomy): Eukaryota > Metazoa > Chordata > Mammalia > Rodentia > Muridae > Micromys > Micromys minutus. The sequence goes on along the minus strand of NC_137976.1, from coordinate 73,807,471 downwards.
TCGCCGCGCCCCGTGTCCCGCGTGTCAGAGCCCGTGTCCGCGACCGGAAGCGCCAGCTGGGTCCGCGGAGCGCCGCCACCATCGCCGCCATAGTCTGGGGACCTCAGGCGGTCGGGGCTGCCCTCCGCGCTGCCTGAGCCGCCCGCGCCTAGAGGTCGGACCTGTGCGCGCCTCGAGGTTGGACCTGTGCGCGCCTCGAGGTCGGACCTGTGCGCGGAGGTGAGTGCTGCGGCGGGCGCTCCTGCACTGCCCGTAGCTCAGTCAGACTTGGGGTCGGAATCTGCTTGCTGCGAACTGGGACTGGGCTGAAAGGGCCCACGTGGGAACTGGGCCAGACCTAGGAGATCATGAGCCGGGGATGGAGAATATGGACACTTGTGAGGGGGCCTGATCTTGGTCTTCACACTTTTCGCGGGGAACGTATCAGTGCTGTGGTGGGAGGTATGTCCTTCAGTGGGCCTGTGGAGTTGGGCTTAACCCGAAAAAGATGTAGCACATCCAGGGCTTGGCCCAAGGATCAGACTTACTTCTTGGTTTAGGATGCAAAGCATAGGGTCAGAGTTACAGGGCCCAGGGATGGTCAGTGGAGTTGGAAGCTACTGGGAAATCTCAACAGGTGTTCTCTGAGAGAGGCCTTCGGATGCCCTACGGTCACTTCTTGCAAAAGAATAGGCTGTCCCACAAAAAGGAACCCCTTGAAGCTCAGGAGCACAAGGACAGACTTTGGGTGTGTGCCTCATGGAGCAGTGTTAGAGACAAAATCTTCCAGCCTTTGGGTTCTTGTTGGTCCTCCATACATTAGGAGAACAGTGGGAGCTGCTATGACTACTTGTAACCTTTTTTAGGGGTTTGTGGTAGGGTAAGGCCTAAGAGGACAGCTTGTCACAGAGAAACAGCACTACCGGGGGCAGATTTTACCTAGGAATTGCCCGGCTGAGTCATCTCCACTTGAGCCGAGGTAACGAGTAGGTATGGTTCTAGGGAAACAAAGGAGTTCAGTCGGTGAAAGGAACAGTTACAAACAGCAGGGAAGGGAGGGTGGTTTATGGAGAAGCCTCATGGGTTTGCTGCTGGGCTAATTTCCATGATCCCACAGAAGCCGGGCCTAGGGGTTTCTGGCTTTAGCTGCAGAAAATCAGTCTGACTGTCTTGAGTTTTCTCAAGCAAACACTTTGGGGTCTGAAGATGCTCTAGGGGTGCAGCCTTGAGCTCTCAGAGATAAGGCTAATATTTAGGTCTTTAAAAGGAGCTTAGCCAAATATGGCTAAGCCTTCTTGTTCAACAGAGGACACTTTTCCAAAAAGGGAGACGTCCTTCCTACTGAACAGAAGTCTATTTTTTGTTCCATGACCTTTTTCCTTTGTGAAGGTCCTTCTTAAAAACACACATAGGGCTGGAGAGATGGGTCAGTGGTTAGAGCACTGACTTCTCTTCCAGAGGTCCTGAGTTCAATTCCCAGCAACCACATGGTGGCTCACAATCATCTGTAATGAGATCTGATGCCCTCATCTGGTGTCTGAAGACAGCCTCGGTGTACTTATGTATAATAAATAAATCTTAAAAGAAAAAAAAAACCACATAAAGGTTGGTGTTAGCTACAAATCTGTTTTTGAGTCCAATGTTGACTACATTTCTAGATGCAAGGGTCTCTGAGATGGCAGTGGAGGCGCAGTCTGAGAGCTTTACCAAGTTGTCCTCTGAGTGATCACTGCCTGGAGCTGTGTGTGCACCCAGCAGAGGACTCCCCTCGTCTGCGCCCATGTAACTGAGACTCCTGGCAGGAAATTGTCCACAGAGTATTTGATGTGTTGAAATCTGACATTTCTGTCAGATTTCCCTCGGGCTTTTCCAGATCCTAGTGGGACAGGACAGCTGCATCAAGCACTGTCCCCAGCAGGACCCACACCATCAGGCTCTTGTTCCAAGGGTCAAGAAATTAGGAAGGAGAAAAACTGAAAAGTTTGGCAGATATTCAAGCCAGATGTAGTGTGTGAACGTATTTACACACAGCTTCAAAGATGAGGCAGCGTGTTGCCACACCTGTGGTCACACTCAGGCAGAACAAGACCAGCATGGACTTTATGTCTATCTGCTACACAGTGATTTCCAGGCCAGCCTGGGTTACACACCCTGTTTTTGGAGAAAGAGAAAAAAATTGGCACTGTTTTCATTTTGCAAATGAAGCTTTAAGATGGTCTTCTGGGGTCCATATTCTTATTAAGGGATGAGAGGGTCCTACCACAGTGAAACTCAAAGTTGCAATCATCTGGCCCCTAAGGAAGTACAGGTTTTATTGTTGATTTCACTTTTGAAGTTTGCCTAAAACCCCCATCAGCCTCTCCTGTGTTGGGGTTCCTGAGCCCTCATGCCTGGCTCTGAATGTGTGTGTGAGAGTATGGGCAAGCACACACGGTGAGGAGCATGTGGGGGCCTGTCGACTCCTGCGTGTGTCTTTTGTCACCCCCCACTTTGCTCAGAGCAGGCTCTTTGTTTTCTCTTGTTAACTTCTGCTCATGCTATGGTAGCTGGCCACAAGCTCTGGGCTTTTTCGGTCTCTCTCTCTGGGATTATGGACGTGTATTACCATGCTTGGCTTTAAGTGGGTTTGGGGATTGGACTTGGGTGATCTCCCCAGCCCCAGCTGGCTTACCATCATTTGAATTACTTTAGGAAAACATTCTTCTTTCTTTGGGCAAGTTTGGCTTCACCATTTGAAGTTTCTTGACTTTCAGCCAACACAAACTGGACCCTGGAATAAGGGACTTTCTCCCCTTTCCCTCTTGAGGTTTTCTGACTTCAGAAGAGAAGAACAAAAGCTGGGGACTGTGGCTCAGTTGGTAGAGTGCTTGCCTGGCATGCATGAGGCCTTGGGTCCAGTCGCTAACACTTCATTACCCTAAGCATAGTGGTATACATCTATATTTCCAGCACCCAAAAAATAAAGCAGGAGGATGATAAGTCCAGTGCTTTTCCTTTCTTTTATTTATTTGTTGTTATTTTGCTTGTTTAAGACAGGGTTTCTCTGTGTAGCCCTGTCTGCCCTGGAACTCACTCTGTAGACCAGGCTGGCTTCAAATGCAGAGATCCATCGATGAAGGCAATTGAAGGCCTGCAACACCACCCTGCCCTTCTACTCTCTACTTCCAGAATAGTAGGATGGCAGATGCTACCATATCTGGCCAGCAATGTTTTTCAAGAGGGCTTTGTAAACATTGGCTCAGAAAACTCAAATTTAGTTCCTTACAGCTCTCTGGCAACGATGCCTGATTCTGGGTGATGGGTCTCCAATGGGACATTCCAGGCAGTAGCTGCCTGAAGTTCCCAGTTGCGTCTTGCTGGCAGAGAACAGACCCTAACTGTAGCTCTGTGAATAGCCACTGCCATGAAAGGAAGTTCTTTTAAGTTTGCTATTTGAAGGGCTCAGACAGTGAGAAGAAGATGAATGTTTCAGTTTAGTTTAACAAGGATAATTAACTGAATAGTTGTGAGTCATAGGTAGCTAAGGAGAAACTAGTTTCCTTTTATAACCAATAAAAAACTAGAACCGTGGAGAGCAAACAGGGCTGAAGGACAGCAGGCAAAGCTTAAGCCATCGTCCATTTTACTCAGTCCCTTGTTCTTAATTATTTATTCCTTTTAAACTTTTGTTTTGGATGTTTTTAGACTTTTTTAGTTTTGAGGGTTTTGGTCACTGGCTGGCCTTGAACACACAGATGAACTACCTCTCCTGCTGAGTGCTGGAACCAAGGGCTGAGCTGCGCTCCGCTGTCCCTACAGTTCTGTTGTCTTATGCTGACTTTTGATCTGGACCAGCAAGTTGTTCTTCAGTAGCAGGATGCTGAGGAGGAAGGACCAGGGGATCAGAGATAAAGAAGATAGAACAGGTAGCTCAGGAGGTGGCATAAGCTGTCTCCTTTACCAAGCAAGTTCACTAAGCAGTACACTACTCTAGTCCTTTTGTGGGGACATGGGGTAGGCAGTGGGAAGCTAACATAGAATGAGACAAAGTCAGCAGCCTGGATCAAGCTGTGTTGCCTAAGGGAAACACAGGATCTTTCAAGGGTGTCAGAGACTGAGAACACAGCAGCCTTAGGGCTGATTACAGCAGTCATTGGGGTTGGAAGGAAGTTAGTTTAAAAGTCAAGTTCCCAGGAAATAGAACCTTAACTCCTTCAAGTTCCTGGTCCCAGCCCAAGTCTAAACCTTGCCAGCCTGCCTTTGGGCAAGGACATAGAACTAGGTTTCTTTGCCCTTTTGTCAGAGCCTCTAAGAAAGCCTTGGATTGGCCTGGCTCTCAACAGATTATATATGATATATTGGTTATGTATATATTTGTAAATATATACTCTGTGTGTGGGAGTGTGTGGGGGCATGTGTTGCTGAGGATAGGACTCTGGATCTTATAAAAATAAACTAGGAAGTAAACAGGTACAAGTTTATCACATGCTAGGATCTGTTCAGTACACGAATTCATCATCTCATGATCTATAAAGGTATTTTTATGGTGATTGCTTTGAGTGTGTGGTGTGTGTGCACGCACCTTGGGTGTTGTCCCTCAGGAACAAGATATCTTGATATTTGAGACCAGGTCTCTCGATGGCCTGGGTAACTGCCCAGTGAGTCAGGATCCTCCCGTAACTGCCTCCCTAGACTGGGACTACAAGCATCCTCCAGTGTGCCTGGCTTTTTACATGGGTTCTGGGAAATAAACTCGGATCCCCATGTTTGCATAGCAAACATTCTACTGACTGAGCCAGCTCCCCAGCTCCTGGTACCTTTTCTGGGGTACAGGGGAAGGGTCTCTTTCTGTAGCCCTGGCTGTCCTGGGCCTTGCTATAGACCAGGATGACCTTGAACTCACAGACATCTGCCTACCTTTGCCTCCTAAGTGCTGGGGTTAAAGGTGTGCACGAGTTCACACAATTTTTTTTTTACTGTGGAGAGAATATATTCATTAATTTATTAATTAGATATGAACTCTTTAGTCATTCTGTACATCTAAACATAGTTCAAAGATAGATGGCTTATCTTGCATGGCAGACAGTTGTGGATTTGGACCCAGCATAGAGAAAGAGCAAGGGGGCTGCTGCACATCTGTAATTCTGACACTGAGGCGGGGGTGGGGGGGGGGGCTGGGTTCATTATCAGCTACTAGAAAATTCAAGAACAGCCAAAGCTGAGTGAGTCCTCATCTGAAAAAAGGAAGAAAGGCAAGAATATGGCCTGGTGCACTGTGATTGTGTGCACTTGTGGGGACTTGAGTGCAGAATGCAAGAGCCCATTAGAACGGTCAAAATGGCCAGACACACGCCTCTGAACCCAGAACTCGGGAGGCAGAGGCAGGGGGATCTCTGTGAGTCAAAACAGAGACAAAAGCACAAAGCTGTGTCCATCTGCATCTCCAGGGATGGGAGGTGGGGCTCCAGAGTTCACTGGCCAGCTTCCGCAAGCTCCACATTCAGCAAGAGACCCTCTTATGGAAAAGTAAAAGGTGGAGAGCAATAGGAAAAGCCCATTGTCAGTGTTTGGGTCACATCCATGTGCAGGCAACACACACGTGCTTATTTGGTTTGGTGCTGGGATGGAGTGCAGGCTCCCAAACAGCTATGTGCAGTTACATGCAAGCCTCATCCCAGCCTCCCAATCGTTTTCTTCTTACTCAACTTGAAGTGGTTGCTTTGGTGAATCTCTGAATTCTTAGAACACCTGCAAGGGTAGGGGTCTCAGAGACCACCCAGAGCTGTGCAGCTGAAGTAGTGACAGCCCTGACTGGCATGGGCAGGACTGGAGTTGGACTTGAAAGGGAACCTGAGATGAAGCCCAAGGAAAGGTCCTTGAAGTGGAAGGGTGAGCCAAGGCTGGGCGTGTCTCAGCCAGTGTGTGCCTGCAGTGTGTGCCTGCAGTGTGTGCAGGGCTCCAGGCTCCATCCTAGTGTCCTTCCCACAAATCACTCCACTTTAGTTTTTTGAGACAGGCTCTCTTACTCAATCTGGGGCCATTGATCAGTAAGGTTGGCCTTACTCCTGGCAGGACTAGTGTTGTCTCCCACCACCTGCCTCCTGCCAGCCAAGTGCCAGGTTTTATTGTGTTAGGAATCTAACAGCTTGAAATGCTTGCACAGCAGGTGCTAAAACAGCCAAGCAAATCCCCCAGTCCTTCCCCAGCAACCCCCCATACCCCCTTTTTCACATAGGCTCTCGCTCTGTAGGCAGCAGCTCGGGACTCACTTCCTGCCTTAGGCTGCCAACTGTGAGGCTTACAGACGTGATCCACGTCTGGCACTCTGGTCAATGGTGAACAGCATGGGTATGACTGGTGGAGTGCTTGCCTTGCATGCTCTTGAGGTTCTACCTTTAGCACCAGAGGGCGGTGTTGTCAGCTGGGAATGTGGAGCCTGGCCACTGTGCTGGAGACTGCTAAACTGGTCTTACCATTACTGTCCTGGGGGTTGGCTCATTAGACCCAACTACCTATATCCAGGATGGGCACTCTGTGCTTCTTGGGCATGTTTGTGGCCAGCAGGTGCCAGGTAACCTCTTGTCCTGCCTTGCAGAACCTGTGAGACTTACAGCTTACAGAGGAAAGAACTGTTCCGCAGTGATTGATGAGCCCGGCCCTGAGAACCTGTCCTAAGGCTGGGCTTGATTCTTGGCCCAAGAGTTGCCCTTTGAGTCTCCCTTCTTAGCCTCCTGCTGCACGGGGGGGGGGGGGGGTGTGAGAGCAGAGGGCAGCGTGTGGAACACAGCAGATCCTGGGGAAAGCCTTGTCCAGATGCTTTAGAGATGCCGCGGCAGCCAGGTGCGGAGCTTCTGTGCAGATGTGGTACCCCAGCGCCGTTCCTGCTGCTCCTGGAGATGGCATCTGGGGGCACCCACATGCAGTAGGGCCTGGGGCTTCTACCTGTTTTTGTTTATTTGTAAAGGGCAAACATATTTTTGTAGCCCTGGATGGCCTGGAATGCTCTCCATGTAGCCCGGGCAGGTCCCACTCGCTCTTAACCCTCCTTTCTCAACTTCCTGTGTATTGGAACTCCAGGTGTGCACCACCAAACTCAGGCTTCACCCTCCCTCTCCTCCCCTTTCTCTCCTTCCCCACCTTCTCTCTGTCAGCCAGAGCAGTTCAGAAGCCTCGCTGGGGCCTTGCAGCCCTCCCCTCACAGCTACAGGAAAGTCTGTGGTTCCATCTAGTACCTGGTTCAATGGAGCCGGAGTCACCGAGGCTAAGGAAGGCTGACTCCCCTCTACATACACCTCTCCTTCCACCTGCCCCTCCCAGTTTCTTCATTATGCTCCCTTTACTCCCACCCACCTCGAGGCTTTCTCTTAATAAAGTTTATTCTGGATCAGCTTCCTGCTCCTTGATCTAACCCGAAGCCAGCAGTTATAACAGTGAGGGAGGCTTCTAACCTACACGTGTGTGCACATGTGTGTGTGCAGGCTGCGTGGCTTTGGGTTTCAGCAACTTCGAATCCAGATCAAACTTCTCACATCCAAGAACTTAATGTGTTCTGGACATACCAGTGATATGTGCCAAACACACACTGGTTTAGCTCCTTCCAGCTCAGGGGTCAGTCAGCATAAGCAGCCTTTATGCTGTGTCACTAGCAGATGATTAACGTCCCCTCCAGTCCTCTGGCACGTTGGTAAATAATTTTAGGATAAAAACATCAGACTTGGCCATTTGTCAGGCATGAAGGGTGTTCACAGAATTGTGTAATCTTTACCAGAACTTTCTGGGTCCACACTGTCACTCTGTACCCATAGAGTGATTCCCAATCCCTCCCTCCACTCCCATGGCTACTCTACTTCCGTCCCATGCTGTTTGCTGTCCCGTGTCTGGATAATCTTGCTTGCAGTCCCATCCGTGTTGCAGCCTGGGTTGGTGCCTCTCACCCCAGCAACACACACTCCATTGTGGAGAGTCCTGGCTGGCTTAACTCGAACAAGAGCAGGCAGATATCTGAAGAAATCTCTCAGTCCTGGCTACTCAGCACTGTCATGTGGTGAGTCTTTGAATAGCCTATTGTGGGAGCATAAAACTGTTTCCCCCAGTTTTCACCTAGTGTGTAAGGGTTCTAATTTTTTTTTCATATTTTTACCAACTTTATTGTCTTACTTTAAAATAGAAAGAAAAAAAAAATTCAGGCCTGACCACTCAAACCTGCAAAACTTCCTGCAGTGTCTCGGGAGTTGTAGAAAGATATATAGTTCAAGGCCAGCCCGGGCAATTTAATGACAACTTGTCTCAAAATATGTGGGTGGCAGTGCAGCTCAGTGAAGCCCTGTGTGCAGCCCCTGGTGTCCCACCCCAGAACAATGCTCTTCCCATTGTGGCTTTGAAACACATTTCCTCAGTACTTGTGACTAACAATGTTATAGGAAGGCTTTCCTGACAGAAGCTTGTGTTTCCCAGGCTGTCTTTGAACTCACAAGGGTGGTCTTGAACTTCTGAATGTTGGGATCATAGGCGTGTTCCACCATGGAGCACTGACCATGGAGCACTGACCATGGAGCACTGTGCTTTACGGAGGCCAGGCAAGCACTGGGCCAACTGAACTGCGTCCCAGCCTCTCCTCAGTACCCTAGTTTTTAAAACACTTTCTGCATGTTATGTTAGACAAGCTTTCGGCCACAGAGCTAACGCTTTTCTTTCCTTTTCTTTCTTTCTTTCTTTCTTTCTTTCTTTCTTTCTTTCTTTCTTTCTTTTTGAGATTTAAACAAACTTTTTTTTATTGATTTGATTGATTGATTTGGGACAGAGTCTAATATGGCCTAGGCTGGCCTCAAACTCATTTTTCACACTCTTGAGTGCTGGAATCACAGATGCCGTACTCAACACAATGTTTAATTTACCACAGTGCTTTATTTACTGTGACTTTGTAGTTAGTTTTAAATAAGAAAGTGAAGTCCTTCTCCTCTGTACTTCAAGATTAATTTGGCTACTTGTGCTCCCTAGAGATTCAATAAAACTTAGCATGGATTTCTCTACTGGACAAAGGCATGCTTGGGATTTTTGGTAAATGTTCAATCAGCAGACTTATCTGAGCAGTGCTGGCAATCTTAACAGCATAGTTCAACAGCAAGTCGTCCATTCCGTCCCAGTTACTGCCATGTCTTCACTTTTATACTCTCTTGATCAACTAAGATCAACTACTCGTGAGAGCTGCAGAGCCCAGCCCCTTACTAGAACTCCTAAACAGTTGATTCCAGGAGCCTGCAAGATGGCTCAGAGCTGTGGTCCACACAGACTCCAGATGGGAGGAGCCACTGGCTTCTCCATGGGGTTCTGAGGCCCAGCTCTGTACCCCCGCTTTGCTTCCATTTCCTCAGTTGCAGAATTTTTTCTGGCTTTTGAGGAATAGGCTGCAGTGTGGCCCATCAGCCTTAGTATTGGGATTACAGGTGTGCACTACCACAAATGACTTTCTCACTTGCAAATTCTTCTGTTCTGCAAAGACGCCAGGAAGTAATGACTGCTTGAGTTTGCAGGTGCCCCTCAGCTGCTCCCTTTCCCACGGCCAGGTGGACATGGCTCCACCCACTCCTCACAGCTGCACAAAGCAGGGGGTGGGCAGTTGAAGAGCAGAAGAGCTCTACACTCTGGGGATAAGGGGATAAGACTTTTGGGGGGCAGTGAAGGCTATATTAGAGTTCTCTAGAGGAACGGAACTCATAGAATATTGGTATATTAAATATTGTGTAGATAGATAATAGGTTTTTCAAGACAGGGTTTCTCTGTGTAGCCCTGGATCTCCTAGAACTCACTCTGTAGACCAGGCTGACCTTGTATTCAGAGATCCACCTGCCTCTGCCTCATAAAGATTAAGGGATTTAAGGCATGCACCACCACTGTCTGGTTTAAATGTGTGTGTGTGTGGGTGTGCATACATGCATACATACATACACACACACACAGTTTGTAACTTTTTTTAAAAAGATTTATTTATTTAATGTATGAATACGCCATACATTTCTGGTCTTCAGACACACCAGAATAGGGCACCAGCTCCCATTACAGATGTTTGTGAGCCACCATGTGATTCCTGGGATTTGAACTCAGGACCTCTGGAAAAGCAGTCAGTGCTCTTAACCGCTGAGCCATCTCTCCAGCCAGCCCCCCCCCCCACAGTTTGTAACTTAGGCTGACCTCAAACTGTTTCTGAGCTACCTCTCTAGCTGGATTTCAGAGATGGATGGGTGGGTGGGTGAGAGGGTGGATGGGTGGGTGGGTGGATACATGGATGGAAGGGTGGGTGGGTGGATGACGTAACTCATTGACTCACACCCCAGTGCTACTTCTAGTGTAATGATGGATAGCATAAACCAAGACGCCCACGCAGGTTAGGAAAACTTAGCCATTAAAGTAATAAAATGAGGCTGGCGTCAGGTAACGCCGTAATGCCCATCATTCCAGCCCTCTGCCTTTCAGGCTGATTCTGGTGCCTGCTCCACTCTTGGCCTTCTCTGGTAAGCTGGACAGTGGCCACGAAGATCACTGTCCCCTGGATAGGTCCCTGTGGGCTTACATGTGTGCTCTGTAACTGCCTGCGGGTGTGTGATAGTGGGAAGCAATGGCCCAAGCAAAGCAGGTCCCCGATTGGAAGGGACATCATGCCACACATTCTGCAACTGGGAAGGTGCTGGAATAGTTGTACCTTGGTCATTTCTAGGTTAGTTTCTGTCAAAATTTGACCAAAGACCAAATTGAGTTCCTCAAAATCCCATACAGTTTCCACGTCTGCTCAGCTCAGTGAGAGGTGGAGCCCAGGCCCTGCCTAGACCTGATCCTGAGGCAAGAGCTGGATGTGAGATGGTCTGACAGGCCCGTGGGTTTGTGAAGGCTCAGGCCCAGCATACATCCAGAGCAACCATGTGAGCACTCTGTCTTGTGGGCTGAGAAGCCTCAGCTTTGAGGTCTTTTCTAAGACTGTCCTGAAGCAGCCATCACACCTAGGGCTTGGACCTGCCTCCTAAGACTCTTCCACAAGCCTTTTGGCCTAGATCAGGTTGTGTGGTTTTCAGCATCCTACCCTACAGGAAGGAACTGTAAATGGCCACACTCTTTGGTGGAAGCTTCCCTAGTTTCTCTTTCTTGTGTCTTTTAGATTTTTTACAAGCATTTGCTGTGAACTTACTGAACCCAGTGTCAGCTTTGGGGATGCTGGTAAGCTGCATCAGTTAGATCCTGGGCTACGCTCACCAGCTCCTGCTTATCATAGTCACTCACACTCAGCTTGTACTGGGGACAGGACTCAGGGCCCTGTGTGTGCCAGATAAACACCACACAACTGAGCTCACCCAGCCCTGTGGTTTCAGAAGATCTGCAATCTAAAGCGGTTCCCTATTTCAATGGAGAGAGATCCCAGTATCTGACTTAGTTCCTCTGTGAGTCTTTAGCCAAGTTTGGTAAGTCAGTCAGTGCAAGGCTTAACAGCAAGAGGAGAGCTCATGTTTTATTAATTTTGCATAGCCCTGGAGATTTACACAAGATGTGACCCAGAGAAATGACCACACTAGACATGGTGGTATATACCTATAATCCCAGCCCTCGGGAGGATTAGGAGTTCTAGACCAGCCTGGGCTGTATATCTTGGCTGAAGAAAACAGGTTGATAGTAGAGGTTAGTGGTGGAGTGCTTACACACATAAAGTTCCAACCACAACCAGAAGAAAATACAATACACAGGACCACAATTTTCCTACTTTCTGAGGCAAAGAAAGATAATTTTATAAGGAAAAAGGACACAGAGACCTCTGGACTAGGCTGGTGAATTCTAGCAGTGTCGCTTGGGGCTGTGGGGACTGTGAAGTGAGCAGAAAACGAGGGTCACTCCAATGAGATTATCCAGGTCCCCAGCCCCATTGACAAAGGCTATTTTTCTGTCTTGGTACTAGAGAACTCCTGCCATTAGAAATCTTCACATTCTGCCCCATGTAAGAACAAACAGGTCCCATGACCTACCCTGCACCCACAGTTCCTCTTTCTGCTAGAAACAGCCGGAATGCTGGTTCAGTGCAAAATGACACCACTTTCATGGAGAAAGCACTTAGTTTGGGACCGTGCCTCATAGTCCTCTACACGGGACTTCAGGAGACACACTTGTACCTGCTCTGCAGCCACAGGCCAGTGAGCAGGGTGCAAGTGTCACCTGGCTCTGACCTTGTGAGGCACTGAGTCATGTGGATATAGTCTTTGAACCTTGGACCTCTTTTCAGTACAAGGAACCAGTTAAGTGAGCCAAGAACAGGGTGGGTGAGGCAAGAAGAGCTCGGGACACAGCCTGTCCTGCCCCCGCCCTGCAGATGCTGTTGGCTGCCGTTCCATTGGGTCTCCTGTTGTTGGCCTTCCTCCTCCTGCGACGCATAGGCTGGGGTTTGATGACTGTCATCTGGTTTGAGTACGTGCAGCAGCCAGTCCGCAACCTGCTCATGGGTGACACAAAGGAGCAACGCATCTTGCGCCACGTGCAGCAGCATGCGAAGCCTGGAGACCCCCAGAGTGTACTGGAGGCCATCGACACCTACTGCTCACAGAAGGAGTGGGCCATGAATGTGGGTGACACAAAAGGTATGTGGCCCAGTATGCAGGGCACAGCCTAGAAATGGGGAGCCTGCAGTGGGTGTGGCAGTCCTTGTAGGAGAGCTGTTAGAGGGAGAATCGTTTACACTTTAAAGAGCCAGGTAGGTGGGTGAAGGGGTCCCTGTGTGTCAAAGTCCAATGGACCCTCCAAGGGTGTGTACAATGGGGTCCTCTGGGCTATTGGGAGGCAAAGGGCCTTTGTCAGGAACATGAGTGTGATGTCACTGGTTGGGAGAGGGTAAGGCCAGAGTTGGGGACGGAGTCTCGTCCCTCTATCTGTACACACCCTCCTCACCACCCTTCAGGCCAAATCATGGATGCCGTGATTCGGGAGTACAAGCCCTCACTCGTGCTGGAGCTGGGCGCTTACTGTGGCTACTCAGCAGTGCGAATGGCCCGCCTGCTGCCACCTGGAGCCAGGCTTCTCACCATGGAGATGAACCCCGACTACGCTGCTATCACCCAGCAAATGCTGAACTTTGCAGGCCTACAGGACAAAGTATGGCTCAGAGTGGCAGTTGTGTGGAGCGGGGGAGCTGGGCAGGCAGTCGGGGAGGATGAGGTCCTTGGTCAGCCAATAAGTACCTGCCATATCTGTGACACTGGAGTCAAGGAAGGAACCCCAGCAAGTTAGGGACGTGGTCTTACTGACCTATTCTGTAGAGCAAGCACCAACCAGGGCTGCCAGGGAGACTCAGTGTAGACTCCTCTCCAAAGCGCTAAAGAGATAGGACACGGGTGGGGGTCCAGGCAAGCTCCTGCATATTTATCACTGTGGGCACAGTACTGAGAGAGCACTGTTTCAGGTCACCATCCTCAATGGGGCATCCCAGGACCTTATCCCCCAGCTGAAGAAGAAGTATGATGTGGACACACTAGACATGGTCTTTCTTGACCACTGGAAAAACCGCTACCTTCCAGACACAATTCTCCTAGAGGTGAGCTCAACTACCACCACTCAGCAGGATGGCCTCTGTGCTGTCACTGCTGGGGGTGGCTCAAGGGCATAGGTGGGCCCAGGGACAGTCTGAGTTCTGTGGGCTGCAGAGGCTCTGTGGTAGGTGGTGAAACAGAAGAGGTTCTTGGTAAGAATGCCAAGCCAGGGACTCCCTGCACTGCAGGGTGCTGCTAGGAAGTGGGTGAACACCAGAGACCTGAACACGTGGGCCTGAAGGACCAGAGCCGAGTACCCAAGGGAGCTGAACTGGCTGCCACATAGATCTGACTGGGGATCAACTGGGGCTGGCCACAGGGATGGCAAGCATGTCTACTCTCCCTAGGCCTTTTTAGCCCTCAGTACTGCTCAGCCAGCTTCACCTAGCAGGAACCCCAGCTCTGACTGGGGAAGCTGTCCCTACTTCCAAGTGACTAAAGCATAAGGGAACATCATTACCTTGGCCTGCTCGGTGGCCTGCAAAGAGACACGGAGTGGCTCCTTGGCCTTGATGTGGTCTCCTCACAGCCTTTTCCAGACAACATGGAACTGTCCATGTGGTGTTTACCAGCTACTTGTCTCCAGAGTTGTACACCCTGTCATATACAGTGGGGTCCAGAATGTGAGAGGATCAGCCAGCAAGCCCAGGGGCAGGACCAGGCCATTGTGGCTTGGGCATTATTCAGATAGCTCTGGTGAACGTAAAAGCACAAAGGAAAATTCAGGCTTGAGCTCTGGGAACATGATGGGGAGGTGGGTTCTGGCATCTGAAAGGATTTTCGTTGACCTTTGTGGTGGTATGGACTGGTGAGTGGGAAGGGTATTTCGGAAGTACTTATTTTGGAATTGGTGAACACTAGGGTCAAAGGCAGGGATATCCCAGGGCCAGGAAGTTGTACCAGAGAATCTGTTTTTACCAAGAGGGCAGGCGGTCAGGGGATAGAAGGGGAAGCAGCACGCCAGGCCAACCATGGGAAGCCGGCTCAGACAGGGTCCTGTCCCTGGCAGACATTGTGAACTCGGGTAACCTACTGAGGACAGGCAGCTGAGCATTCAGGCTCTACCTGTACAGGAGAGTCAAACACAGCACAAGGAATCGGGTCTCTGCACTTTCTTTGTGTGATAATCGCAGGGGCCTGCTTTTAGGAAAGAAGCAAATACTGACATTCAGTAACTAGGAAACTTGGTTTTCAGCACTGCTGCTCAAAGCTGGCAATTAGCTCTAGGAGGGGCACACACTGGAAATGGGTGCACTCTTTTTCAATGCATGGCTGTAAATTTAACCCAAAGGAAGAAGAGCCTTTCAGAATGGTGATCATAAACTAAAACTACTTCTACCCAGGCTTACTGTAGCACTGGACAATCTCAGCACTTGAAGGCAGGAGGATCCTCTGTTGGAGGCCAGCCTAGGTCACCCAGTAAGACACTGTCTCACAGAGCATACATCCTACCTATAGCATCCTTAGCACAGCATCCTGGGCATTCTTACCTGGGATTCCCTGGGTGGCCCAAGAGGTCTTTCAGGAGGCTCGTGGTACTGGTAGGACAGAGGCTATCCCCAGCACCCCCAAAAGTGCATGCCTTCCTATCATGAATTCAGGAAGTTTTGTGTCTTACCAACAGTCAATATGTAACTCTTGATGTTTCTAAGTCCCTGGCTGAGTCTCAGAAGTCCTTGCCCGTCTTGTTCCTTTCCCACCCTGAAGTGCAGAACTTCTCTGGACTGGGGGATGCTTTCCTCCAGAGCAGTTCTTTGTGGAGGTCTTTCCAACCAGTGCAGGCATTTATGCTAAGTGAGAATGTGTCATGATTCATAGTGAAACTCACCCATGTTATAGCACGAGACTTTCCCCTGAATGTACTGCCTGACCCAAGGATCCCCACCCCACCCCCACACACCAGCTGGAGCCCTAGTAACTGTAAAAGCACAGCACTGCTGCCTGAGGACTCAGCCCTGCCTTCCATCTGGACAGCTGCATGATGGGATGTTTATGTGCGTGTGTGCTGGGACTAGAACCTTGGCTCATGCCTGCTAGCACTGCTCATCCCACTGAGATGCACTTCAGCCAGGGCTACTTACCGGATTTTACTTTCCATTTTGGGTTGCTTCCAGCGTGTGTTTGAAGACAAGTATCTTATGTAGGCCAGACAGCCTGAACCTTTGATCCTGCCTCAGCCTCTCTACCGATGAGATTACAGATGTGGCCCCATC
Organism: Micromys minutus; assembly: GCF_963924665.1. NCBI lineage: Eukaryota > Metazoa > Chordata > Mammalia > Rodentia > Muridae > Micromys > Micromys minutus. The sequence continues at coordinate 73,791,747 of NC_137976.1, read as the reverse complement.
AGTCAGAGCTGCTTTGTTATTATCTTTTGCCTCATGATTATGTTAAAAACAACCCCATAGCCTCCTGGGCAACCTTCAAATGAGATGTTCAGGTGTCCCATTTCCTGGCTCTCCCTACCCCCACCCACCCCTTTCTTGCAAGGTACTTGAATTATTTGTATGCTAGCGGCAGACATGCCTCCCAGAAAGGACAGATGAGCATCCTACACGGGATTCCCACAACCACTTCTTCCAGGGCCCAGGAATGATTCCCTCCTACTGAAAGCTCAGCACCTAGTGGCCTGGCCTGGGTACCAAGTCCAGAGCAGATCCTCAAAGGCGGGGTTGTTGGTGAGGATGCCATATTCTTGGCATAGAGTGTTGGAGGGAAACTGGCCTGATGCCACCATCTCTTCCACTCAGCCAACCTCCAAGCCGTCACTGTGTCGCCCACTTGCTCTTTAGGGCTGGGGATGGATACAGGGCAGAATAGTAGCTGGAAGTGGCTCCATGGGAGAGCAGCTGCCCATGGATGGCACTGGGCTTGCCAAGCATTCCTGACCCTACCTGTCTGTCCCCTGCAGAAATGTGGCCTGCTGCGCAAGGGGACAGTGCTCCTAGCTGACAACGTCATCGTCCCAGGAACCCCTGACTTCCTGGCATATGTGAGGGGGAGCAGCAGCTTCGAATGCACACACTACAGCTCATTCCTGGAGTACATGAAAGTGGTAGACGGCTTGGAGAAGGCAATCTACCAGGGTCCGAGCGGCCCTGTGAGGTCCTGACCACTCAGCCTGCCCCCAGCTTCCCTTCCACACACTCATTCTAACCCCTCTACGCTCCTGGGGCCTGTTCCAGATTGTCACACACTGACACAGTGTAAAGGTAGAGCTCACCATGCAAAACCACTACAATGACCCTAAAAGCACCTGTGGATGAAAGGCTGAGCCGAGGCTAGCAGTGCAGTGGACCACAGTGCTGCCCAGAAGGCCTCAGGGTTAGTCTGCGCATTTAAAAAATCAAAGGTGTCTTCCTGATGGTCTCACTAACTGGAAGAGATTCTCACAGGGTTTCAGTGTGGGACCCCTAGGCAATGCCCCCACCAATTAAGCCCAGCAAGAAGTTAGGAAATTGTAAATATCCAAATACCATTTGGCTGTTACCAAATGGCAGCTACGGCTCAGAGACAGTACTATCACCAGCAACTCATACCACATCTCAACTTAAGAATCAGTCACAAACTCTCCAGGTATGGTGGTGCATGCCTTTAATCCCCAGTATCCAGGAGGCAGAGGCAGACAGATCTGGAGTTCAGTGCCAGCCTGGTCTACATAGCGAGTTCCAGGACAGCCAGGGCTATATAGAAATGCTTTAAAGAAAAAGTTATAACCTCTTTTATATTATAAAAGAAATTAAAGATCTACATAATTTCGATACAAGAAATCCACTGAGTTATTTACTCAGCGACCACACTGCTCTTACTGACAGCAACCTTCGTCTCCATCTCTGACTAAGCAGGCTTGGGGGCCACATAGCTGTGGATCCATGCTGGCCCCGCTCTCTACCCATAGGTGATCAGGAGAAACTCTCTGCAGTCCTGTTTCCTAACTTACAGAAGAGGAAGTGGGTTCACACCACCCAAGCATGTCTGCCAGACACCCAGATGCTGAAGGAGTGTCAACGCAGCTCAAGAGTTGCCCCAACCCCCACCTCCTTCAAGAGGCTCCTCAAGGCCTCCTGAGGGGCCCACTTCCTAGACTAGACACAAAGATTAAGATCAGCTCCATCCTGTCCGATCCCTCCTGGGTGAGAGTTGCCTGCAGGCCGGGGGCAGGGCCCACCACCATGCCCCCATCACTGCAGGGGACTTGAGGGAACTTTCATCACCAGGGGGCAGCGGTGGCTCAGCTATTGCAGGGGTGAGCCGAGGCAGAAAATAGGCAGTTCTTTGCTGCTTTTTTAATCTTTAGATTTTCTTACAAAAGTTTCAATGTTTGTTGATACAATCTTATTTTGGTTTCATTTTTAATGCATTTTGTCAGTTTTCTTCATTTTTAAGTCACAAACAGCAGGCACTGAACAGCAGTTACCCCACTGCTGCCGGCAGTCAGGCCCCGAGGTTACTTGAGGTTCTAGGCAGATGCAACAGCTAGGGTGACCCCTGCCACAGGCAGCTTAGAAAGAGTGTGCTGCAGACAGAAGGTGTTCAAGGACCGGGGTGCTAGAGACAAGCACAGCTTGTCCCCACCCCCAATCTGGCTGCCTCCTAAACTTCCCTGTCTGGACTCTTGGAACAGCGCTCACTGTGTCAGCCTGCATGCAGGGTAGTACTCCAGCCACCCTTGGGAGCCCATGTTCTTTTCCAAGGCCCCCTACTTGTCCCTTGCCTGCTCCAGGACCTCCACTCCAGGCTTGTATTTGCTCCTCTGTGGCTGTGCATAAGGGCCTCCCCCAACCTCCTCTCCTACCACACAGCACCATGTCAGTAAACAGCTAACTCGGACCTGGAGAGTTAGATCAGAACAGAGAGGAGGGTAGGGTAAGGTAGGACAAGAGGCCTGGCCAACCCGCCACAGAAAGGTGGGGCTCCTGGCTCCAAGACTGGGTCTGCTCAAGCTCTCTTCCAGCTACCTCCGTGATCCCTAAGAACAGCTGGGCCAGGGCCCTGCAAAGGGAGACAAAGACAGATTGCTTTAGTCTGGAGCCCAGATGGGTAAGAGCCAGCAAAATGTAGCAAGGTGACTTGGGACCTCCATACAGGGCAGCTTCCTTGATAGCCACACAGAAGCTGTACCTGTGGACTCAAGGACAGGCCATACCAAGACTCTTGACACAAGAACCTGGTCCTTACAGGGCCCTCTGCTGGGGGTATTTGAGGAAATAAGGGGCCTGTTTCCCCAGGACCCTGATCTCCAGCGACTAGAACAGGGCTGCTGTCAAGTCCTGCCAGAGATCACACTGGGAACTCAATCATGCAACAAGCAGAGTTGAACAAGGAGCCCTAGTCCAAGGATGGGCAAACCTGGGAAAGGAACATACCAGGCATGCAAGCTACACCCAGGAGTCAACAGGCTGAGGCTTGGTGTCCCCCACGGCATCCACCAGCCTGACCGAGGGCCTGCTGGGTCCAGGCGGAGGGGCCTTTCTGCCAGGGTCGGGCTGCAGTGCATGGAAGGTGGGCAGACAGGAGTTAGAAGCAGAAAAATAAAAAGCAGGTTATGCAGAAAAAAAAGGTTAAGTGCAACTAAGGGTAGGCTAGGCTGGTTGAAGTGTACACGTGGAGGGCCTGCCAAGGCAGTACAAGGAGGCTCGCACTATTACAGGGTAGCACAGATATACCCAGAAGCTGGTACATGAAGCCAGGATGCTGGCATACCGGTGGTAGATGCTACCTTTCCAGGGGACCACAGTAGACACTTTGCCCATACACATGTAAAAGAAGGGTTCAAATCTGTTTGCTCACTCTCTGGGTCTATGTAACCTGTAGTCAGGCAGCTCTGCCCCTGTCCAATCCTTTGTGGCAGGTGCTGAAGTCTGACTGATGGATGTATGGGCTACTTCCTGGACCCTGCAACTAAGCGCCACTCCGGCTGTGTTCCCAAATCAGACTCGGCACTATCTGGCTGTTCTTTGACAAGCCTGAGGTGTCAGGCTTCCCTGGAACTTGCTGTCACTCACTTTCAATAGTTCCTTCTCAGAAATGTCTCCTACGGAGTCACTGCCCAGTGTCCTCCTCTCCCTCCGGTCAACTGTGGCGTAACCATCTGTAGGGTGGAACAGAGTATGGAGTAAGTGGAGTTCTGGGGAGACCATGGGGACAGGTGATCTTCCTTCAGCCTAGATACAGGGGACTTCTGGTCTAAATGCCAGCTCCAACCAGTCCTGAGGCCTCCAAACCAACCACCTATCTTTTCTTCAATTGACACTTTATCACAGCAAGGCCCTCTCAGCACTGCCCAGGGTTACACCATGAAACCAGATGGTCCTCCCCAGCCTCTCTTCCCTGAGCTCTTGCCTAAATACCTGCACTCACCTGGACCAAGGGTATCCATGGGGATGACATCCCGAGTGGTTGACTTCTCCCCATCTGCAAGGCATGAGCAGGTATCCGTGAGCAATGGGGAGGGCAGGGCAGACAAGCTTGCCATGGGACCTGTCTTCCCAACCCCAGCTACCGTGTGTATTAGCAGGTGGGAGCTACTCTTAAGCCTCAGGGTGAGTCTCAAGTCCCCCTCTCCTGTTTGTGCTCACCAAGGGTCTTGTCTACCAGTGGCAGTGTGCTGTCATCAAAGCCCCCAGAACTTGGTGTCCCTTTGGGTCCTTTGGCAGTGCTAGCAGACTAAGGAGGCACAAAACACAAAGAAGAGGTAAGGCCCAAGAAAGTTCTGCTTGGAACCAGATGTGGCAAAGTGAGAGAGAAGGCAGAGCAGCTGCACCTGGAAGCGTGCCTTCGTCCAGCCATCCCTCTGTAGGGCTCCACGAAGCTCCTTGTAGCTCCACACAGTCTGTAGCACGTGTGATGCTGCCTTGGCCTCCCGCACTGACTGGCTGCAGCAGCAGCGGCCAGGGCGGGGTCAGTGCTACTGCATCCCAGCCTCCCTCCATCCCCAAACCACCCGGCCTTCAGCAGGCCCTGCCCTCACCCACCTGGAGGCCACAAGTGCCACCAGTGCAGGCACACCACGGGCCTGCAGGAGGGAGCGAGCACTGTCCAGGCTGTCAGACACAATCTCATGGATGGTGTTGAGCACTGCTACCACGGTATCCTCCTCCAGGTGGGCACTAGGGTGAGCGGGAGCCCGTGCATTCCGAACATTCCGAACCAGCTCTGCCATGGCGTAGCTCCCTAAGAGGCAGGCATTCAGACAGTGGGTATCACCAGCCACACCCTCTGCTAGCAGGATGAGCTTCAGGGACTGGGGAAAGACCTAAGTTCCTACAGCTCAGCACAGGACCAGCCCAACCACCTGGGAGGGATCTGGTCCCCTGAACTCCATCCTCCCACAGCCTGTTCCCACTGCCTGCCCCACTTCACAAGCCCTGGCTTATGTCAGCGTCCTCACCAATGAGGTCTTTGTTCCGCTGGTCTAGTGAAAGGTTCCGCAGCGCGATGGCCACAGCCCGCACCACCTTGTCAGTCTCGGACTGTAGCAGTTCCACCAGCACTGGCAGCCCACGTTCCTTGCGCACTGTGGCACGGATGTACGTGGCCCACTGTGAGGGTAGCCGAGAAGGTGACTGCTCAAAAGGGGGTTGCCTTGCACAGCACCTTTAGCAACAGCTCCACACCAACCACGCTGGTGCCTCCTGACCCTGAGAATATGCCGTGTGCTCTTCTCCCACTGACCCAGATGGAGGCAAGGGCTCAAGGCAGAACCACTGGGGTATCCGGGACTCCCTCTGTCCAGGTCTTGCCCTCCCCGCCAACCTGACTCCTCACCGTCCAGGTGCCAGCACTGAGGTTTTGCAGGGCACCAGCCGCAGCTTCCAGGGTGTTGAAATTCCGGCTCTCCGTAAGGAGTGAGAGGTAGAGACGTACCACCTCCGGCTGGTACAGCAGCTCAAAGCCTAGATACAGGGCAATGGTGGCCCAGAGTCACGATGAAACTCCTCTCCCTACTTCCAGCCCCTTCTTATTCCTTGTACTGGAGGTAGGGAGGGCTGCCTGGGACGGATACTGAAGTCATTTAACATCAATTAATGTGCCCATTCAGACAGAGGCAAAGCAGGAAGATGACCTTACTTGTGGATACACAGGAATGAAATCACGTGGACGCACGTCCAGGGGGAAGGTAGAACAGGATGGACAATAGTCTGCTTTACAGCAGAATCCACCTTCCCTGGCTGTAACCTGGACAGCACCCCTAAAACATGGTTTACCCACCCTTTCTGAACATAGGGACCACTCTCACAAGTAAGAAGACTGTGTAGCTGATGTCCACCTCCAACAACAGGCACCCCCAGTGGCTGAGGCCCAGCCTGGCAGCAAGGATGGTACCCAGAAGGAGGCCTCATGGGTAAGAGCTAAGGCGCCTTCAAAGCTGCCCCACTTAGGGGCATCTGGGTTCTTCTGATATCCTGGGCTGGACCCTACCAGGGCAGTCTCTCACTGAGGCTAGTCTGCACATCGCCTAGTGTCAGTGGATACTGGAAACCCAGCAGATGTAACAGACAGCAGGGGTAACCCACTCTGGCCCCTAGGTCATGCCCCTTTAAAGTTACACAGCTTGCTCACTGTCAGTGTCTCTCCAACCTATGTACGTCTCTCTCACTTGCTCCGTGAGTATGAAAGAGCTTACCGAAACAACCTGTACATACTGACTTGCCAAGCCTGGCCCATTCCCTAGGAAACCCCACTCTGATTGATCAGTCTGTTTTCACACTCGACCCTCCAGCCCCAGGCCAGCACTGGGCCAGGGTCCCCAGCTCTGCCTCTTTATCCATTCACCTTTCGCAGCCTCAGTTCGTTTGGGCAGGTCCAGTGTATCAAAGTTCCGGTCCATCTCTGCATCCTTCTTCCCTGGAACAGAGAGGGTGATACACACTGAGGTTGGGGTCACGATGGACTAGTGTGTACCCGGGTTCGTTAGGTACAGCCGTCTCCTGCTCAGAGCCCAAAGGGGACAAGACACCCTGGCAGAGATGTACTGTCCTCAGAGGCGGAGTCAGGCTAGCCCAGGGCAGTAGTGGCAGTGGAGCGTAGGACAGCCTGTGTCCTGAATTCCTAGGCCTCCTCATCAGGAACAGTGGTGCAGCAAGACCACAGTGCAACAATGCTGGGCCTAAAAGTTCCACTCAAGGGGAAAACTTTCAGTCCCTTCTTCAGCTGAGGGATCTCTAGTAGGCAGCAAGCCACTGCAGATGAGCTCCTGTCCTGATTACCCATATGTACTTCTATGCTACACATCACCCATTTCATCCCAGGGGCAGATGGTCCCCTGGTGCTGGCCACTCCCTAGGCCCTGCCCACCGTTTGTTCTGTCCGAGGGCTGAGCTTGTTCTGACTTTGTAAGCAGCAGCCCCTGGGCCTCCCCACCAGCCCAGGGCTACATTCCAGCCTCTGTCACATCTATGCAGTTGTCATGGAGATGCCTGCACTTCTAGGGAGTGGGTGGGGGTGGGGCAGGGCCTGAAGGCTGGAAGGCTTCCCAGCTGCCCTATAGTTGTCATGGAAATGACTGCCTGAGCCTCGGCTGCCCCCTGCATTTGCCAGAGCTGGACAGCAGAACAAAGGACTCACCTTGATGGAACCACTCCTCTGGGCGGCCGGAAGAAGCACAGGAGAGAGGAGATGAGCCTGAGCAGCAGAACCCTCCTGTGACTTATACTCCCACCCAGGCCAGGCCAAGCAAGCAGCCTGTGCAACCTCACCCTGGGGACTCGGGGGACTCAGTACAGACGATGTCCCACGGCTACAGCTGGAGGACGCAAATACCTGAACTGTACCCTGTAAGTGCTGAGGGCCCCTGGCCAGGTGAAGGAAAGGGCTGTTTTGCAGACTGCTCTGTGAATAGCCAGGTAGTGTCATTTGTGGGCACTCTGAATCCTTCCCCAGGGCAGAGACAGATGAATAACATCCACGGCCCACAGGAAAGGGCCAAGGCTAGGCTTGAGACTGCACCTTTCCCACTTGCTGGGCACTCATGGGGACTGACTATGTCTTCAGCACTGCCTAACCCTAACCCTAACCCTGGAGCCTTGACAGTGGTGGGAAAGACACACACCTCAGCCTCGCCCACCCACCTTTCGCTTTCTTGCCACCAAAGCAGCTGGCATCATCCTTCCTCCGACGCTGGGAGGTTGTAGCACTGCCCAGGATCCCAGGCTCTGCCTCCTGGTACCTGTCAGCTCCTGGAACTTCCTTGTGCACGTGGTAGGACAGGTTTCGCATGATGCACACGCAGTTCTCTACTGACTGTGGGAAGAGGTGGCCTGGTTGAGCAGCAATATTGGACAAGGGAGCTGCTGAGATCCCCAGACCCTTGTGTGAAGCCATGGCTAGTTAACATCCTGGCACTGTCAGCCTCAGGTGGGGAGAACCGCCGGTAGGGACCCTGTGCTGTGTTCTGGATAGTTAAAATGTCTTCTCATCTGTGCCATTCTGGGGCACTCCCTGTGACCCTTGGGCTCTGAGAACTTAGAGGGCAGGCTGGTCCCCATCTGCCCCACCCACCTTATTGTCTGTGTCCTTCCTGCCCACAGCTGACTGTAGGGCGTGCAGGAGAGCATCCACCAGCCCTTCGCACTCACGAAGTCGCCGCCGGGCCTCTGCACCATCCGAGCTCACATTCCTGGGTGGGAGGGAGCAGAACCACGAGTGACCCCCCCCTTCTTTTGTCCCACTAAACTCCCCAGCCCACTAGGCCACAAGAGCTTTTATCCGTGCAGGAAGTAGGCCCCCGCCTGGATCACAGTGTAGGTGAACGGGTGGCCTGTCCCAGACAATGGAGCTTTAAGCCTTAGATCTGTTGGGGAGGAAGCAGGTCCCCCTGCTCCCAGCTAAACTGGAACAGGATAGAGAAGGGTCCCAAGAGGCTAGAATCCGTGATATGCAGGAAATTCTGCCCTTCCTCCCAACAGCAGTTCTTGGGACCTTGTAGGGTCATAATGGCAGGACCTCAGGGATGTAGGATTCTATCTGTAGGTAAGAGCAGAGCTCCACTGGAAATCCCAGAGACTTAGGATGTGGCTTGGTAACTCCTAAACTTTGGACAAGCTGGGATATAAACATGGCAGCTCCTGCCACCCTACAGATATGGCCTATGCCCCACCCTCGCCCACACCTCAGGCAGCCTGATGTGTTCTTGAAGACTGTCGTCCACTCAGCATCCCGGGGCTTTGAGTCCTCATTAGGCTCTCGCTCCCAGCCAGAATGGGGCACGATGACCTCATGGGTCAGAGTCTGTAAGCAGTGGTCAATGATAACCATCTTCAGGGGCTCGTAGGATGACAGGTTCCAGAGTGTGCCTGTAATGTGTCTCTAGTCAATAATGTTGGCCATGACCTCCCCACATGACACCTATAATCGGCTTCTGCTTTCCCTCCTTGTCTTCCAGCCAGCACCTGAAGCTAGCATACCTGCTACTGTTTTTGTGGGGGTGGGGAGTGGGGGTGGGAAGTCATCCCAAACATGGCACCTAGGGCCTTTCACATGTTAGGGAAGCACTTCCACTGAGTGACACTCAGTTCACATGGGGAGCACTGAAAGCTGTAAGAGGTTCTGGGCCCCATACAGCAAGTACTTAGTAGGAGCTTTTGGCTAACAAGGAAAAGTTATATGAGAGGCATAACCAGTGATAGTTTATCCATCCATTCCCTGCTACACGAGTGGATGGACTGGCAAATGTTTCTAAGACCACAAACCATGGGAGATGGCCCTGTACCTCCCAAACTCTCCAAAACTCTATCCCTGCATTTGTACAAGGAGGCAGCGTCTGGTGCCAGTAACCCTGTAGTTGAGAGAGTTGAGGACCCATCCCAGCACATGAGCCTGCTATATTCCTGTTTTGCCAATTTTGGGCTGAGCCACGTTCACATCAACCATGGCCAAGGCCCACTCACCAGTGACCAGCTCACGGACCTCATTGTCACGGGCAGCCCGCAGCAGGCGCACCAGGGCTGGCACACCACCGCAGTCCCGGATGGCAGCCTTGTTGTCAGCATCTCGGCCATAGGAGAGGTTGCGCAGTGCCCCACAGGCCCTGCGCCGCACCTCAGCCCGAGGGTGATCTAGTAATGCCACAAGCAAGGGGAGCCCACGCAGCTGCCGCACTCGACGCTTGATACCCTCATTCTCAAAGCAGAGGTGCTGCAGGTAGGCTGCCGCGTTGGCTTTCACAGGGTCCACAGGGTGCCTCAGCATAGCCAGCACCTCTGGCAGCTCAGGGTCCCGCCATCGTGGCTCCTTGCGGGTACTATCCACTGAAGGTGAGCGCCGCACGACTCGGTCCAAGCTGCCTAGGCTGCCCCTCTCAGGCTGGGCCAGAGGGGCTGTTGCTGCTGGGAATGGGGGACGCTCTTCTGTCAGCTCACCAGCATCATCTGCTGTGTCTTCAAAGGCCCTGTGGATGAACAGATCCTGTCAGCAGCTTCACAGTAGCTGCCAGCCCCCCCCCCCCCCATCTTGTCCTGGGTTCTAGGATTCATCAGCTCCAAATGGTGTGGACACCAAGAGGTCCAGCCAGTGCCGTAGCCACTGCAAGGTCAAGATTATAGTCCATGACAGGAAGTTCGCTCCTTTTGAAAATTCTATTTATTATATATAAGTACACTGTAGCTGTCTTCAGACCCACCAGAAGAGGGCATCAGGAGAGCATCAGATCTCATTACAAATGGTTGAGAGCCACCACATGGTTGCTTGGATTTGAACTTAGGACCTCTGGAAGATCAGTCAGTGCTCTTAACCACTGAGCCATCTCTCCAGTCGCTCCCTAACAGTGTTACTTAATCATGACTTAATGTGGGTGTGGCATCTGCCAGGGACAGGGCAGGACTCCCAAGTCCTTTCTGTGATGCCAGGTTAAGGGTAGAATATCCTCCCTGTGCATGGCCATTCCAATTAGACCACCTGACAAGGACATCTTTTGGCTCTCAGTAACCTTATAAACCCTCACACTTCCCAGGAAAGGGACTAAGACTAGGAAGGTCACATAACAAACTCTAGACTTGGGCTATGGTCATGTTTTCATCTACAGATATAAACAGGAACAGTATAAAGGGCAGGATCAAGGGCCATAACAAGAAAGACCAAGGCCTCTGGGTTTGAGCTACCGTGCATGGGGGTAACCAAGGCCCGGAGACTTCAGAGGCCTTAAGCAGAGTCACACTGTAAACATCTGATGCCCGGGTCTTCATGGCCAGCTGGCTGGCTATTAGAACAGAACCAGTTTCAGCTGTGCATGCCTATCAGCCCAGGCCCGTTCTTCTTGCTCTCCTTGAGAAGAAATGGAGGCAATTCAAACTGAAATATAGCCTGAAGACCTGGGGGAGACTCTGTACCTGGGGAATGGAAGAGAGAATTCCCAGGAGAGGCAGCCACAGGGACGGGTGCTCACCTGGCACGAAGGCTCCGCCCATACTCAGGTCTCCTCCGTGTTGCTGTGCTATAGTCAGGCTCCAGGTCAGGGCCGCCCTCATCATCTGCAGCCAGGCTCCGAGTGTCATCCTCCAGGCCATACGGTTCAGCTTGAAAATGCTCAGGCAGAGAGCGGCCACTTGGTGGTCCAGATTCAGAGCCCATAGGGAAGGCTTCTCGGCGGCCAGGGAGTGTGAAACAGCCATCACCAGGTCCTGGGCCCAGGAGGCCAGTACGTGGTGGCCGTACTCCAAGCCCTCGGGACAAACTGCCATAGCTTGGAATATCACGGGGCTCGGGACAATCGGGAAAGCCACCTCCACTACTGAGGTAGGCTCGGGAGAGTGTGGCTGCTGGGCCAGCACCACGCAGTAGGTAATGCCGGTCCAGGGGCCCATCAGCAAAAGAGCCAAGTGGAGGGCCGCTGTCCAGCAAGGGGAGTCCATCTGGGCCCAAAGGCACCTGGCGTACTGTCCTTGTGGTTACAGTCTTGACCGTCTTAGTGACCTGATGGACAAGAAAGTAGCAAATGGGTTTGGTGGCTCTAGAGACCAAGACAGGGCCAGGGTGGCCTCAATTCCCCATCCAAACAAGTGGTCCTTGAGTGCCAGCTCACACACCTGGTCCACAGAGGGGCAGCTATGCTTGTCCAAGCTACTCTCTTCTTGCCTGGGTCCAGCCATACCTTAGTCTCAGTCCGCCGGGTTGTACCATCTTCTGATGTGACAATGGATACATGAGAAGTGGGGGTGCCAGGGTCTTCCTCCACAGTTACTGTCTCCTCCAGCACCTCAGGCGCCTCTGGCATCGTGGCCAGCGATGCCTGGCTACCCAGGCTCTGCTCCTAGAGGGAAAAGAAGATCAAAGGTCAAGATCCACACACTCACTCTGCCTTGTATGGCTGCTGACCAGGGGTTATCGGCTCCTCAAACTGGGCTGGGGTGCAAAGCAAGTCCATCTGGACCCAAAGGCAACAGGTAGACTGTCCTTGGGGACAAGAAAATGGTATGTGGACTTGTTGGCTCTAGAGACAGAGGCAGTACCCTAAGCCAAGGTGGCCACCCTGAGCTCCATGGCTCTGCCACAGGCTTTTCTAGGCATAAAGGGGAACCAAGAAGGTCCTGCAGGATGTTCTTTTTTTCTGTTTAAACTCTTTTTTTAAAGATTTATTTATTTATTGTATGTATGTGAGCACACCAGAAGAGGGCATTGGATCCCATTACAGATGGCTGTGAGCCACCATGGGGTTGCTGGGAATTGAACTCAGGACCCCTGGAAGAGCAGTCAGTGCTCTAACCACTGAGCCATCTCTCCAGCCCCCCCGCCCCCCCCCCCCCCGCAGGATGTTCTGCTGACATCCCTGCCTCCTCGAATTGGCCTTCTTCTCCACCCTACTCCATGAACTGAATAGCCAAGTCTTAAGAGTCAGTTTTAGCACAGTTCACACAATCCTGTACCAAGGTCAGCCAGGAGTCCTCACAGGTCTGAGATAACCACCTTCTAAGCAGGCACCCACAATGCTAAGATACCCTTGCTCCTTCTGGCCCAAAGGCTCTTGGAATATGGAGACATGCATCATACTGGATACTAGATATGTGGCTGCTACTTACAGCCACCTTACTGCCACCCTGCAGACAGGCATGGTGGGGGAATTCCAGAAGAGAGTTAGGACTGAGGCCCACTTGTGTATTAGTCAGACTAGCCAGCTCAGAAGCCAACTCTAGGATAACAGGCCAGTTCCTGCTGTGCAGAGTGGTACATGCATCTGAGAGCCAGTCCGAGGGTTGGCATCTGGCCTGAGCAGGGGTTGGAACTCAGGCTACAGTGGGCGGGTTGGAGGGGACACATTCCTTCCTAACCATGGCTAGGTCAGCAGTAGGCTGTGCCTCCCCACCCAAAGTCCAGGGAGGCCTTGGGTTCATACTACATGTCCCCAGCTACAGAGCCACAATACCCTTCCCTTCCCTGGCCTGGGCTCTGTGCTAAGCAGGGAGCCAAGCCTTCCTGCAGAGATCACAGGGACAGTAGGCCTTCTCAGGCTAACTCCTGTCCCCTGACAGAGACACATTTATGAATACAAGTATGTCACTAGCATAGCACAACAGGACATCTCCTGAGCTCAGGACAGTAGAGGCACAGAGCACATTTCTTCCTCTTTCAGTGCCTTTGGGGATTTAAGAGATGACTTTATAACTGACAGAACTGATGAAGAGGTTTGCCAGAATCTCACAGTTCCTGGTATTTCAGGAATGCATCTAACAAGGAATCAGTGAGCTTTGCCGCACCTCTCTGGGACACGGCTTTGGTGGCCTCTCTGGGACACGGCTTTGGTGGTCCCTTCCCTAGCCTACAGATGAGAAGAATGTCTGAGATCTGTCAAAGGAGAGGAGACCCTGTTCTCTGGGAAAGAGAAATAGATGAGGCCCCATATGGGGACAACTGGAAAGATGCCAGACTGGGTGACCTGGGCACTTCTCCAAGGACACTGACTGTGCTGAGGCTGCTCCATCTCTGCTTGGTGCCTGAGTGTCAAGCTGCAGTTCTCACTGTTGAACTCTCTGAAGCTCAACAGGGTTTTATTGAACTGGGGGGTGGGGGGACTAGGAGCAGTATTCCTAGCTACAAAGGAGGGGGAGGAGCAAGGGGGGCTTCATAGATTTGCATGCATCTACATACATTAAACATTCAGAGGAGAACCCGGCCCTACACCCTACATAGGTGGTAAAGCAAAGAAGGATCTAGGACGTTGTGAATCACAGACCCTGGTCTGTGCTGAACACGTGACACACAGCAACTGCAGCAGTCTGGAGACCCAGGATCTCCAACAAAGGTTGGCCACCTACGGTAGTCACCCACTAATGTATGGGCAGAGAGATCCTGAGCTTGAGAGTCTCTGCTAGCAGATGACCTCAGGAAGCTAAAAGCAGTCAATGACCTCACCCAGGCAGGCAGGAGTGTAAATCAGCCATGTTCCTGAGAAACTCAGGACAGCTACAAATGCCTGGGCATACACACAGAGAGGGACCTAGACTCATAAAGACAGATGCCTCTAAACCCTGAAATGGGCACATGCATACACATGAGTTCCCAGTCAAGAACAAGGGCACAAGTGCAGTATGTCCCCTGTTCTCAAACACATCATCTCCCATCCACCTGTCTGGACTTTTACTGGCACCAGCCCTTACCTGTGCTTCCAACACACAGAAGTAGCCGCTGACACCCACCACCTATCCACTACTGGGTTCTCAGTGCTTGTATAGATGGGGAAACTGAGGCCTTTGGTAGCAAGAAGCACAAGGCCATCCTGGAACCCAGCTTCTGGAATTTCTTTGCGGTATGTCTAGAAAATGATGGGCTAACAACCAACAATCGGTATGAACAGTGAAGGCTGGCGGGGGTCTCCACGTCCACAGCCCACCCACCAGCCTACCTATTCCCCATGCTCGTAGCACAACCTGAGAGCTCATTCTGGGCTCTTCCTCTCTGTAACAGACATGGGCACCTTTGAAGATATGGTCCTTTCTCCTCTAAAAGAGGCCATTATCCATATCCAAACTTTGGAGCTATTAGGCCTATACAAGAGAGGGGTTGCTGCGCTGTCTGGGTTTGCTAGGACCTACCCAGGTACCCTGCTCCCTAAAGGAGCCCACAAGCATAGTACTGAACACAAACCTGGGACTCATCCCACCCATTCTCCATGCCAGGACTATGGAGAGAAAGCCAAGATGTGTGAGGATGTAACGGATCATGTGCTTTATGGACAAGCATCGATAGTTTCTATCATGCAGAGCCGACCACAGGTCTTTGTGCCCCACCCTATGCAGTTCCTGCTGGCCTACATCAACCATAAAGTGAAGTCAGATGCATACCTGGAGCCCACACCTCGGCGGGGTGGGGGGGGGGGGAGTCCCCAGAGGTTACTGCCGGATGTATGGAGTTCTGAACTCCATCCAGCATGGCCCTCCTAGGCAGTGTAGGAAAAAGTCAGGCAAACATCTCCCACCAGGCAGGTCCTGGGTTACCACAAAATTCCACTCCCTTTATGCCCCGTCTCACAACCCTTCCACTGCCTACAGGAGCAGTAACCCTGCCAGGGTGTGGCCCCAGACAGTGGCTAGAAGGCCAAGGGTCGTGTGGTGGGCCAAACACGCTGGGGAGGGGACCAAGTGTCACCACTCACAGCTTCCCTTAAGCCTGAACCCCAGTCACATTGACCACAAATCCACAAGTGACTGGGCAGTAAGTGGCCAGAAGCTATGGACCACATTAGGTGTGTGGCAGACCTCGCTCCCACCAGCAGGTATCTTTTAGGCAGCCCCTGCTCCATACAGACAGAGGTTTAGTTCCACTGCTAATCAAACCCCTCTCCCTCTGAAAATAGTACATGTAGCAGCACACCAGCCCCTCACCAGTACTGGACCACAAACAACCTGGATGCCGGGCAGACCCCTCCCGCCACCACACTTGGGCAGTACCCGGCTCTGCTCCTCCTCCCTTGCCCTCCCTCACGTGCAATGCCCCGGCAGAAAGGGTTTCCATTAAATCTCCAGAAGCTGCTCCACTGGTCCCTAGAGTGTAGTAGGAAGCGAGAAGGGTAATGGAGGGGAGCCGAGAGAGCACCTAGGGAGCAAGAGGCCTAGGCCAGTTTCCTTTTTAGCAGGCTGGTCTCGCTGTTTGGGAGGGGCCACTAAGAAAGCCCGGTGCCCCGCCTTTTCCCCCTCCCTCGCCACCTGTCCCACAGGCGGAGAGGTGCTCCCTTCCCTGGTCACCGATTCGAGTGCAGGGTCGCCCGGCTTGAGCCCCCACGCGGGGTTCCAGCCCCTAAGGTACCGAGGCGCACGGTCCTCGCACACGCCCCCTCCACGCAGGGCAAGCTGGCTCACTCCCGCCACCGCCACCGCTCCCGTCCTGGGGGTCAGCTCAGCGGGCTTGAGAACAGACAATAGCTGCGGAGGGCTGGCTGCTCGCCGAAACAAAAGCGGAGCGGGTCTTCCAGGGTAGGCCAGGGCCTCAGGACACCGCCCCCGACCCCCGCGGGACCAAGTTCTTTCCAACCTGTCTGAGTTCGGCCGGCATCGGACCGAAGCTGGGAAGCTGCAAGCTGACGGGGGCGGCAGCTGGACCGCCGCACTCCGCGGGCGCTCCGGGCGCTCCGGCCGCTCCAGCTTTACTGACTCCCTCCCGTGCAGGCGGACCTGGCAGCGGCCAAGACCAGCAGCCAATCGGAAGGGGCGCGCCCAGGCGGGGTGGGCGAGGCTCCGCCCCCCACAGGCAGGGGCGGGACTCTGCAGCTAGGCCTGATGGGCTGCCAGCCCCCAGGTCTTGGCTCCTAGCATACTGTCCTAGGGTTGGCAACCCCACCCCCAACCTACACACCCCAAGAGACTTGGGCAATCGTTCCTTCTCAGATCTCAATCTATCTCCAGTGAATGTGTATATGCATATCCACCTCTACAGTTGTATAAACTAAGGTCCCACAGAGTAGACCTGACCCAAGCTAGTTATCCTGTTAGTCATTTTGCTCTGAAGACAGTTCTGGTATGGTCAAACTGCAAGGAACTCACTCCACTTGGTTCTCCAAGTGAAGGTCACTACAGCTTAGTGCATAACCCCACAGGGCACCCAGTTTATGTCTTGGGTTCCCCATCAAGAAACAAGAAAGTATCATCTCACCGTCTGCAGACAGCTACAGTGTATCAAACAGTGGGACAAAAAGTCTCTGGAACGGGCTCTTGTCAGAAGCCCTGAACACAGAACTGGCTTTATATCCTGTCCTTCATGCCTTGAGTCTATTGGGAAATGATAGATGGGCTGTGGGGATCTGAGCCAGCAAGACGTATCTTGCTCCACCCTGAGCCTTCCAGCAGCCACACCTGGGGAATTTGGCTAGTGGAGAAAACAAGTACAGGGAGGGGTGGAGTAAAGACTATGCCTCTTTTTTTTTTTTTTTTTTTTTTTTTTTTGCCTGTCACACTATAGAGCACCCAAAGACTCCTGCATCATACATATGAAAATAGGTTTTGAGAGATAGTAGAACTGAGGCCAGCCCAGGGAAGCCCAGTGGTTACTCCAAGGAAGGGGCCCAGGTTTAGTTCCCTGCCTCCTGTCTGCTTCGCCCCACCCCAGCCTGAAAAGTCAAACCTGCCCTGAGGCCCCACCTTCCCTCCATGTACCACTAGCAGAGGCCAGCATGCTCAAGCTAAGTTTCCCTACTCAGACCAGAATGCTCTGACTTCTGACACCCTCCATCCTCCACTCGTGGTCAGTTCACAGAACACACTGTTTTGAAGGAATGCAGACCAGATTTTCCAGCTGTTAGCACCCCAGCCAGTTTGGCTCAGCTGGAGACTGACCAGGTCATGATAGTGTTTCCCCCATCCAAGGTGAGTGTCTTCATCCCGTCAGAATGTGTGGAAGTCCAGTGAACAAGTCTGCAGTAACCTCCGACCCTAGATCCCAGGCTGCAGGCCGCAGCTACCTGCCTGGCAACCACCCCAAGCTCTCAACTACCTATGCTGACCCTGCGCCTCAGAGGGAGGTTCCAGATTACTGCTTGTTGAGATTAATATACAAAGATTCAACACTGAGGCAATGGCCTGGCCAGCCTGAGCCTCCTCGTGTCCCCATTAGCCCGTCACATCTGGCTAGAACCGAGAAAGCCAAGAGCAGGAATAGCAGCTAAGGAGAAAACACCAACTGAGGTCAGCAGCTCCAGACTGTGGGAACATTTTCCTGCCAGGGCACTGACCCTGAGGGCTTCCCCATCTTTCCGTACTGCTGGTCAATGAGACGGAGAACAGAGCCTGTTCTATCCTGGGGGACAGCCTCGGGGCAGTGACCACCACTGTTCTGCTTCCTTTAGAAGGTTAGGGAAGGTTAGCAGGATAGAACTCACCGTGTGTGTGGTTTTACATGCCTCCTGTGTGCTAGACACATGCTACTACAGCTACAACCTTCCAAGATCACGTGGAAGACCTCGGGTCTGACTTAACAAGCTCCTCATACACGTGGCCCGCTCTGCCAAACCTACTCCCCTCAGTCCTGACTCACTGTCCTGCCTTTCAGAAAACATTCACTATCACAAAGGAAGAAAAGAGGGGTGGTGTTGAACAGGAGGGTGAAGAAGAGAAGAAAACATGACTCCCTACTGGACTTGGGGTCTTCTGGAAATGTGAGGATCTTTGGCTCTGACTGCATTTTAGGTGAGTAGATGTGAACAGATATAGGAACCTTTATCTGTGAGCCATCAGACAAAGGCAGCTTGTCTATGAATCTCACATGCCTAGCTCCTGCCTCCCTCGCTGGCTAAAACAGGCCCGGGTTCCTGTAGTCTCTACCAAGAACATGTTAGGCACAGTTCCCTATGATGCAGGTCCAGAAGGACCAAGAAACGGCCGAGTTTAAGACTGTGGGAGCTGAACATGGGAAACTGAGGATCCTCAGACGTTCCTTTTGAGGGGCTCAGGGGCAAGCACAGGGAAAGTATCTGTTCTGGGTGGAGAGGAGGAGCCTCTTCCTCCTGCTGGTAACCGTGAGTTTCAGACATAAAGTAAACCTTGATAATCACAGCAAACCCCAACCTCTGGATTTCCTCATTCTGAGACCTCCCTGTGTCATGAGGGGGTAGGGAAGGGCCAAGACACTACCACCTGAACATCCTTAGGTCCTGGTTATAAAACAGAGCTTCCTGCCCAGGGCAATGGACAATGGAGAAACTGATGCCTCTAGCTCACTGAGACGTAGGCAGATGGTGGGATCCGGCTTGGCTGTATAAAAGTCTTTAAAGAACTGCCCAGATCCAATGCAGCCACCTGAGCCCCGAGGGCTCACTCAATGGAGAATGTGAATTCTAAGGGTCAGGCATGTCCTGTTCTTTTCTTCATACTGTGGCTGAAACAGACAAATGGGGCTTCTGCCCCCTGGGATCTACTTTCCTTGCCTCCCTCCAGGCCATTTCATGCTAGCTGCGATCCACCAAGATCTCAACTGTTTCCCTACTTGGCTGTCTTTACCCTCCCTCGGACTATTACCTGCAGAACCAGCTGCTGCCAGGCCATTGGCAGGGGCTGCCCACTGCCCACCATACCACCAGTGCTCATGCCAGGCTGCTGGGCACGTTCCAGCTGCAGGGCAACGTGGCGCCGTTCTTGTTCTAGTGCCCGTGTCAACCGCTCGAAACGAGCCTCCTGTTCCTTCACCGAGGCCAGAATGCTGGCCGCCGAATGCACGTTGCAGTCCTCCATGCCAGGGTGCCGGCAGCCTGCAGGCAAAACAGAACAAGCTTAGGGCAGGGTGGAGCATCAACCTGGTGAGGCCATCCTGGGCCCCCTGCCACCCTGCTCACAGATCACAGGACTGTCTCCCAAGCCAGAGCATCCAGCTCTGTGGAGGGAAGCTGCATTGATTAAATTCTAAATTAAAAGCCATTAATCTGAAGCTGGCCGGAAACAGGCAACTCCCTCCCTGTGAAGCTAGGCCTCTGACCCAGGCTCTTTGCTTCCTGCCAAGCGCAGCTGAGCCACAGACCATGGGTTTCTCAGAGCCCGGTGGGAAGGGGGTGTGATGTGATAAATACTCTGCATCTTTCAGGATTTTGGTTGCCCCTGACTCTGCCAGATGATTCCAGTCTTGTGGGACCACCTCAATCCTGTCCACAGACACCCACAGAGAGTGGGTGAGGGCCCAGCAGCATCCACAAAGCCTCCTGGCCAAGTCAGAGCAGCCAGCAGGCAGGGCACAAGAGGCTGTTCCACTACAAGCACAGGACACCAAGGCTGCTGGGTGAGAAGCACTACCTTGGAGCTCCTGGAAAGACTGACTGTAGAGCAGTTTAGCCTCTACTGGTCCACTGTGACTGCCCAGGGCAGGGTTGATTCTGCTTCTCAAGGCAGAATAAAACCTGGCTGAGGTTCTGGGAGAGCGACATTAGACTCCGATTCCTTAAAACTGGCTTGTGCATGACCGGCCTGATCTAGAGGGAGTTCCCAAGAATCTGAGGTCCAGCCTTTAGGGACGCTCAGGCTTGCCCACACACTAGCAGAGAGCTATTCCTTGACCCCAGAGCCCCAAGGGATTGGAGGGAGGGGGCTTGGTGTTTGCGGTGATAAGCCAGCATGTTTTTCCTTGCCACTCATTCTCTGGCGGACCAGTATATTTGTTTTTCATGAACAACAAAAATGGTCCAAGTATGCAGAACTCAGATGCAGGCTCCTGGCTGTGGGAGAGGTACAAACATACTCAGTATGTGGCCTGAAGCCCAGGGTTGCTTGGGGCCGGCTCCCAGCTGGTTCCACAACTTACTGAAGCAGACTGCTGGACCACTCCCTCACCCCTGCACCAATACAGTGCCTGAGCTTAGAGAAGGAGGCCCTTGCATGGGGATATCATGCATGAACGAGGTGATACCACAGCAGAGCAGTTCTGCAGCAGCACTGGGAAGACATGTAACCCAGAGGCAAAAAGCACGGTCCCCTCAGCAAGACAGCTGGGGAATGAGGCCCAGTGCAGGCAAGAAGTGCACAAGCCCCACAGCTGTCCCTTCCTCTGCACCTGCTACATGAGTAAAACTGCCAATGTGACCTTGCAGAAGCACTGGTGTGGGCAGAGGAACTGTCCTTAATCATAACCTGTAAAGTTAGCCAAACTTCTGTTGGGAGAGGCCACCACTAAGGAAAGAAATAGGAAGAGAAGTGCAGATTGGGCTCTCTGGACACCATGACAACTCAGAAACAAAAGGCAGAGTCACAGCAGGGACACTCAGCCCATACCCCCCACACACACACATGCACACACACACACATGCACACACACACACACACACACACACACACACACAAAACAGCCTAGGTGGTGACAGGAAACTTGACAAGGGTCCCACCCTGGAGGGCAGAGGTGGGTCATGGAGTCTGTTTTTCTTGCTGGAGGCATCAGCCAAACTAAAGCTTTAGAAGGTAGAAACTCCTGACAGACAGCTATTGATCTTGTGGACAAAGTTAACTTCCTTCCCTCTTGTGTAAAAATGGAGAATCTTGCTTTCCTTCTGATTGTACCCCTGTGTCCTCCTTAACCTAACCCCTGTTAAGGTTAAGTCTGTTGCTATATATTGTAATGCTGAGTGCTGGCCCCCCAAGGTCTACTGGCACCAGGGACAAGGAGATCCTCATGTACACCAAGTGCTGCTACGTAACCTTGCTCCTCAGAGGACAGGTAGATGGAGTTCAGTTCCCAGGCTTGGGGTTGGAGGCAGGAGAGAAGAGAGGGGAAGACCCCATGGGGTATGGATCCTGAGAATTAGCTGTGAGGGATGGTCAGATGGTGTGAGAGCGGCACAGGAAGAACATGGCAAGTCAACCTTATCTACTGGGAAGTAGACAAATGCCACAGAGGATAGGTATCTGCCCAGCTCTACTACTGGCTAAAGCTTATTATAAATATAAAGGTTTTATGTCTTTTATCATGGAACTAAATGGTCTAAGACAGGATAGAAACTCCCTATTGAGATTAAATATTTACTACAACAAACCCCCATCTAGCATAATCAGCCAGACCCAAGCCACCTCAAACATGCCACAGCTCAGGGAGCCAAGAAGATTCGTTCTGAAGGATACCCACTGGCTCTATTTGGGGCTGGCAGGGGGCTCAGAAAGTAGCCAAATCCCACATTGGCCCTGCCATTGCCCAATTCAGCTAACTCAGAGCAAAATGATTGGAGAGTTTTCCAGGGAACATCCCAAACACTAGCTAGGTTGTGGGGAGGTAGAGTCTTGGCAGCTCCCATAGGAGAGCAAAGGAATGTGTGCTGAGCCTCTGCCACCTTCCCATACTATGTGTACCTGCCTGCTCTTAGATGGGGTACTGACTCCAAAGTGTGGGGACCCTCTAGGTTGATCAAAGGAAGCCCACACGTGATATATGGGTGACCCAGACCCAGAACATCAGGAGACAATGGTTCTTTTGTTTGTTTTTGGATTTTTGAGAATCTCACTTTATACCTCCTGCTAGCCAGGAACTCTCTCACTAAATAGACCAGGCTGACCTCAGATTCCCAGAGATCTGCCTGCTTCTGCTTTCTGGGTGCTGGGATTAAGGGTGTGTGCCACTAGGCCCGGCTCAGGGTAGCTTTTTTTGGATAGTAACTCAAAAATGCTATTTTTATATTAAAACAATAATTGTAAAACTGGGCATAGTCCCACACACTTGTGAGGCAGTGGCAGGCAGATCTTTCTGAGTTTGAGACCAGTCTGTTCTACAGAGTTCCAGGACAGTCAGAACTACACAGTGAGACCCTGATTTGAAAAACCCAAAACCAAAATCAATCCAAACAAACAAAACCAGTAAATATTTTTCTTGTCATTGAAAGCAAAGGAAAAAAAAAAAAAAAAAGAGGAAAGAAAGAAAAAGAAAAAGGCATTTTTTTTTCAAAGATTGACAATAGAGACTTCAAAGATGCTTGTCCCAGGTAGGGCATGGGGCACAGAGCTGTAGATCTAGGGTAGGGGTGAGCACCAAATATGCACCTGCTGGATCCCTGGGATTACCTCAGGAGCATCCAGGCAAGTGTGATGTTGGGGGCAAAGACAATGGCCTTTCCTACAGGCTGCTATCCACCTGGGAAGACCTAGCACCACTGCTCCATACAGCAGCCCATCCAGGCCCCAGCAGCCATGGATGCTCTTATTAAATGTGCAATGAAATAGAATAATGAAGACTCCCTCTGTGTGAACACATGAAACCCAGGAACGTAGAAGAGCTGGAAGTCAGGATGAAGATTAAACTTGAAAATCTCAACTGTGAAAGAACAGTGGTTGCCAGGACTGATAGCACACACGTGCAGTCTCAGTGCTTGAGAGGCAGAGGCACAAAGGGTATCACAAATTCAAGGCAAGCCAGCCTGATCTCCATAGTTCAGGGATAGTCAGCACTGCACACTGAAACTCTGTCTCAAGACAACAGGAAGATGGCCTAAATGCTGGTCCCAAGAATCCACATGAGAACGAGACACGGTGGCACAGTGACTGTGACTACCAGAGTGGGGACAGCCAGGAGAATCTTCGGAAGCAGTCGAGCTGGCCTGGTACACACAGCAGTAACAAGAGCCCTATCTGCAACAAGATAGAAGGCAAGGGCTGACGTTCAAGGTTGTCCTCTGACCTCCACATGTGAGCTGTGGCACATGCACACATTTGTACACAAGCACACAGGCACATACATGCACACACTCGACCTCATGGTTGGCAGGATTTAAAAACAAAACCAAAAAACAAGAGTGACAGCCGCAGACGTGGCAGTTGGTCGGCGACAGTGTCAGGGTTGGAGTCCTCATTCCTGTGCTTTCGTACCCCACATGGGCTGGGAGAGGCCCAGAGCAGAAGCCCTGTGCAGAAGTTCAATGATCACAGGAAGACAGAGGCGATGGGAGGGACAGGAAGGTGGTGGAGAGATGGGCAGGCGAATGGAGAAGGTAGGGCGGTATGGACTGGTGCGGCGATGGGTGGGGGATGTCCGTGTACAGGAATGAGTGAGGATGAGGTGTGAGGGAATGGGGGACAGGGGGAGCACAGTACTGAGTGGGCAACAGAACTGCTAAGAGCCAGGAGAATGATGGCTGTGTGAGCGAGCACAAAAGGGGTCAGCTGGAGGATGGGCAGTCTGATGGGCAGGCAAATGGTTGACTGGGAGACAAGGCAGATGGAAGGATGGCTGGGGGTCAGAGAGCTGAGGGAGGGAGGGAGGGAGGGAGGGAGGGATGGAAATGCAGAGCTGGGCAGGACATGATCCATCTCTGGAGGCAGAGGCAGGGGTGAGGGAGAAGAGAAAGATGGGGTTATAAATGACGGATGTGAGGATGCAGGTCTCACAACCACAGAACGAGGATGCCTGGTGGCTGTGTGCTCTGCAGCAGAGAGCCCTCACTCTATGAGGGGAGTGATGGGCACTCAGGGGACGGGGATGGAGGGTGACTCTATCCCTGCCTTCTTGCTAACCCAGACATTCCTCCTCTGAAGGAGCACAGCCAAAGGCCTGGCCCGGAAAAGCAAATTACAGGGCTGAGGTCAATTAGGGTCAAGGAATTAGAGGAATTTCTTAAGGGTCAGTAGGGGGCAGAAGGGGGCCTGGCTTCCAGGCCTGAGACCGGCCAGCCACCTATCAGAGGCCAGGAAGACACTAGGAACAGTCACACCTCCTTCTGATCCATCTCCATCCTCTCGGCCTAGGCGGACATTCTGGAGCGCTCAGCTCTGCTGCACAGCAAACATGCTTCCTTAATATGATGGCCAAGCCTTGGGAGAACTCCATCTCTATCTTGTCCTCACTGAGGTCAGATGGTACCCAGAACCTTGGGAATGGCTTGTAGCCAAGCTCAAAAGGACAGGCACTGTGCCCAGACTGGGGACAAATCAGAGGTCTGGAGTGTGAGAGTCACAAAGCATGTCTGCACCAAGGCCAGGAGCACAGAGTCTCTGGAAGGAGGCACAGGGTCAAGGGTGCTGGGATGGTAAAAAGCTGTTCTCAGCCTCTCCGTAGAAGCATAAGATGCACCAGCAGGATTTTGTGAGAATGAAACATTTCTGTATGTTAAAAACAAACAAATGGGCTGGAGAGATGGCTCAGTGGTTAAGAACACCAACTGCTCTTCCAGAGGTCCTGAGTTCAGTTCCCAGGAACCACATGGTGGCTCACAGCCATCTGTAATGGGATCCGATGCCCTCTTCTGGTGTGTCTGAGGACAGTGACAGCGTGCTTATAATAAATAAATAAATAAAAAGTGGCACGCTGAGCAACACGTGCAGCCAGCATTTCAGGTGACGAACAGCAGGAACCTCACGTCTGCACAGTGCCTTCAGCACAACAGAGGCTGGGCAGGTCACAGGGCCGCCAGCTCCCCGCTCCCCTCTCTACCTTGTGCCTTAACCATTCCCAAAGGACAGTGGAAGGAAGCCTCGTGTACCCAAGAAACAGGTCGGAGAATCATTTAAGCCTTGGATAGTGGTTCTCAACCTTCCTAGTGCTGTGACCCTTTAATATAATTCCTGATTTTGTAGTGACCCCAACCAGAAAACCATTTTCATTGCTACTTCATAACTAATTCGATTACTGTTATGCATCATAATGTAAATATCTTATATGTAGGAAGTCTGACATGTGACTCCTGTGGAAGGGTCACTCAACCACCAAAGAGGTCAGGTTGAGAACTGGGGGCCTAGGAGCTCAAGGCCAGGCTGGGCAACAAGTGAAACACCCACTTCAAAAACATGAGGTGGTAGAGAACGGAGGGGAACAAAGCTACAGAACTTCAAAAGACAACCGTCCTGTTGGAAACAGTAAAGTACTATTCTTAACTCACTGAGGTACTCTTATACTCTTTGTTTTTTGAGACAGGGTTTTTCTGTGTGTAGTCCTGGCTGTCCTAGAACTCTCCCTTTAGATCAGGCTGGCCTAGAATTCAGAGATCCACCTGCCTCTGCCTCCTGAGTGCTGGAATTAAAGGTGTACACCACCACACCATAAGGTGCTCTTACATAAATAAGTTTTTTTTAAAAAAAGCTGAAAGTGGATAAAATGACATACAGGAGTGACATGTCTGAAGACCTCAAGCTAGAGGCATGGGACTGACTCATACACATGTAGGCACAGAAAAACTACAAGGACACACCTCCTGGGGTCACAGCTGTAGCCAAGGTGGTGTCCTGGTGCTATAGTGCACATCTGAGAAGCAGAGTTATGGGTATAAACAACTCTGAGAAAAGGAGAGGCAGCCATCTTTCCCACAGGGGCCAGGAGACTCCCAGTCTGCTTGGGAAGGGGGAAGGGAAGGGGGAGGGGAGGGGGAGGGGAGGGCTGTCTGCTGCCTAGGGAAGCAGCTGGTTTTCAGGCAGCCTGGAATCAGATACAGCCTGGAAATTAGATTTCCCACAAAAGAGGCAGACCATTCTGGCAAAGACTCCAGTTGGAGTGGGGGTGGGGAGACACATTCTTCAGGGACTTCTGTATCCTAGGGTATGTATGCTCATGGTGCCCAAACAGCACAGCCTCAGAGAACAGATCTCACAGTTAAGGGGACCCTCTGAGTTCTTGCCTCACAATAGTGGGGTGCCTTAGGCCAAGGGCTGCCCCGGGTCAAGGAAAACTGCTCAGCCCCAGAGAAAAGGGCCTCTGAGAGATCCGGGGAGATTAGGGGTTATGGTAGGGCTGACCTAAGACGCTGGAGCTCTAATCAAGGACATGATGCTGCTGTGGCCAAGTTAGCTAGGTGACTCGAGACTCCTGGGAACTGTTAGGCAGACGGGCAGATATTCCAGGAGCTGTATCCTCTTTCGTAGGAGGCCTGAGCCACAGGAAGCTACTGCTGGAGCCTGGGCTCAAGATTTCCCTGGGGGCAGACACCTGTTCTCCATTTGGTTCCCTTCAAGCCTCTATGTTCATCTGTCCATAGGACTTAGGGGACATGGAAGATAGTATCTCCTACTCAGGGTAGTCCCTGGTACCCCATTTGTGTCTGACACTGACACCAGCTACAGCCAACAGTGCAGGCTCTGAACGTGTCTCTCAATGAAGCAAGAGGCTGTCCCCCAGGACTACAAGTAGCTGGTTGGTGTCAACCATGAAGGTTAAAGGCCATGAGCAGGTAGCTCCCCCAGTGTGTCCTCTCACAGATGTCTAATGCACCTGGACGGGAACAGAGCCATTCCCCATTTGGTTGGAGATGTTGTTGAGCTAATAAGGGCCTTTCGTGGGATGCAGAAGTCCCTCCAAGATATTTCCCTTATGAACTGAAAGATGCCCAGTGCACTCTACCCACTACAAAGCCTACACAGGTCACCCCCCTGCATAGTCAGGCACTGAAGGTGGCCAGCTGTTGCTTCCACTGCCTTCTCCGACTGCTACATGCTAGTGGCTTTCTGTCTTACAGAGACAGGAAGTAGGGACTGAGGACCACACAGAGCCAAGCTTGCCCCTGCATTCTGGGGTAGGTATGAGGATCAAAGGACCTTTAAGAGGTGACTGAAGTTCTCGGGAGTGTGGGAGGCCCACTCTTATCCCCAGCAATACTTATGGCCCCACAGAGGCCCTGTCAAGGACAGTGTCCTGCAAGATACAGGCCTCAGCTGGGCAGGTGCAGCAGTCACTGTGTTGGCTGCCAGCCCTGCAGACTGTGCTGTTGGCCTGCAATGTCCTCCCCCGCCTCAGATGGTGGGACCCCTTCTGCCAGGCCCCTCTATTACCATGGCAACACTCAGGCTTCTCTAGAGGGACAGAGCCTCTTTGTGGAGCACAAAGCCCCTTTGAGGTGCACCCCCCTGCTGTAGTCAGAGAGCCTCTGAGGGACAAAGGTGGCCCCCAATGCAGCCTCCCAGGATACAAAGCTAAGGAGATGGGAAAGCCTAATGGTTAGGTACTGAAATCTGACTACCCACAGAACAGTCCCTGGTCAGGAGGAGTTGCTTAAGGGTTGTCAGAGAGACCTCAGCACAAGCTGTAGCTGTTCTCAGAGCGTCTTCATCTTTCCTATATCCTTGTGACAAAGGAGACACTTTGCTAGGTGGTTTTTCTGGGAAAGGCTTCTGAAACAAGGGACTCTCATGGGACAGGAAACACCTCAACTGGCCACCAGGACAGTATTGGGCTGAAGTCCCAATGGGAACGGGGATGCTAGAAGTACTTATACGACAGGCAGGTGGGAGTCACGCAGCTTCTGGGCTGGAAGGAGAGGTGCCTAGAGATGGCCATCTCAGTCTTGCTCCAGATCCCGTTAATTTCTGTGACATCACTTCCCCCTGCCATAAAGAATCTCAACTTCCCTGCTTGTTCTAGAAAAAAATGTGGCCAGAAACAGCTTTGCTATACCCACAACCCAACATCAGGCCTGGCCAAGAGGGTTCCTCACCGTGGACTGGCTCATTCTGAGGTTAGAGATATAGAGCCCTGAGGACAGAATTGGCTCCACACACCGTGACAGGCGCCCTGTGCAGACCTCCCTAGAGTGGTAGTTGTGTGTTTACTACAACATCAGTCTAAGAGGCCAAGAGATGATCAGGCCACCCTATAGCAGGCCTCGCCCCGAGATGGCTCAAACATGGACCCCTCCAGGCTGTCCTGGCCTGAGGGTCACGCCCACCCTGACTGCTGCTGATCAGGCACTTGGCAGTGCCCTGGCATGCTGGGCGCTTTGCCCAGAGGCCCTCACCAAGTGACCTCAGTCTGACCCACAACAGCTTTGCTAACTAAGCCCCTAGTGGGGTAATGAGTCCTAGTGGAAGTTCTAGTGAGGTATCGTGGGCTTGAGGTGGAGGGAGGAGATATCCATCCTTTTGTGGGAAGTGTACCCAAGCCCTAGGGAGACCAGCCAAGAGACCATTCCCAGCTCTGCGGGGCCTCTGAATCAGCAAGCACAAGTGGCTCTGACAGAGGCCCTGCCCTCCCCTCCCCAGCCCACTTCTCCACTGGCATTCGAGTTATCTGCTGACACTGTGGACATGAGGGTGCTAAGCAGGGACCTGCAAATCCCCTCAGTCAGCTCACACAGGCTCACACAGAACATGCAGGGGCTCCTCCACTGGGGAAGAACCATCCACAGCGTCTGACAGAGCAGCTTAGAGAAATGTAGTGATGCCCCCCACTCATACTCGGGCAGGGAGACTGCCTCCGTGCCATACCCTGGCCTGGCCCGTGTGTAGTGTGTCCAATCAGGGCACTGCTGAGAAACGTGGTGAATGCAGGAGGCACAGCTGTGGTAGATCTGTGCTCACCCGATCCTGGATGGATGGAAGGTCAGAGTAGGCAAGAGGATGCAGAGATCCTGGCTGGCTCAGGGGGCGCAGGCCTGCCTTTCTGGGGGCAGGTGGGACTGAGTTTGTCGTGGTGGAAATGCTCAAGGCCCCTTACATCCTAGAGCTTCTAAGTGAGACATTCACACTGGCAACAGGAACCAGTGGCTTCAGCCCCTGGAGCGATGAATCAGGCGTTAGTACAAACACCAGCACCACCCCACGGGTCCTCTCTGACAAGACACGGCTTCCACTGTCAGCCACCATGGCTGTAGGAAAGATAAGGCCAGGCCACATAAGAGCACTCAACAAATGCTAGGCAGGCGGCACATAGTGGGAGGAGAGCCTTAGACAAACAGTCAGGAAGCCCAAAGAGCAAGAAAACAACAAAAACAAACAAACCTCAGGTTCTGGCCAGTGTCTGAAAGAGACAAAGTAGAAGAAAAAAAAAGCTACAACTTTTTCCATCAGGGCTCAGAAAGGTGCAAAGATCCATGGGACCTTAGGAGAGCCCAAAGGGAGTGTGTGGGGGCAGGGATTCTAAGAAGGAAACATACAGTATCTCATTAAAGGGATAATTATTCTACTTGTCTCCCTAGTATGGCTTAAAGTGAGCCCACCTTTCTGGGGCTTAACCAAGTAATGACTTTTATGTTTTTGATAGTTTGGAACATCGGCAAGTCAGCAGCAGAGTTAAAGCCTTCATCCTCTTGGCCAGAGTGAATCAGTCTTCCCTTATAAGTAATCCTTATAAGATTATAGTGTCATTTGCTTCTTTTTTTTTTTTTTTTTTTTTTTTTTAAACCAGAACATTTATTTTATGACTGATTGAAATCCTCAAGATGAACTGGATGCTGCAACAGCTGCCCTTTTGGGTTTAGGTGTTGTTCCTTCACAGAATCCATGTCTGAATCTGCGGTAGACAATCTTTCAATCTTTAGGTGCCTCATGCGACCAGTCCCGGTAGTGTTTCGTCTCTTAGCCTTGGCACTCCAGTTATACTTTCTCTTGCGCTTGGCAGAGTGGCCACGTTTGCCACAAGTCGACTTCTGAAGGTGGTAGGACTTAGAGCCACAGCGGTGGCATAGCGTGTGCGTCTTATTGCGATGCTTTCCAAAGGATGACGTTCCTTTCGTCATCTTGCTTCTACAGGCAAGGCCAAAGAGACCAGAAGAGCCATTTGCTTCTTTTCTAAATTTTTTAAAAGATTTTACTTATTTTATGTGAGTACACTGTAGCTGTCTTCAGACACACCAGAAGAGGGCATCAAATCCCTTTACAGATGGTTGTGAACCACCATGTGGTTGCTGGGAATTGAACTCAGGACCTCTGGAAGAGCAGTCAGTGCTCTTAACCACTGAGCCATCTCTCCAGCCCATTTTAATGCTTTCTTTAATCAGCAGAGAAAATAGACCCATTCTGCACCCAGTCGTGAATCAACCCATATGGGACAGAGAGAGGCACTAAAGGTTTGTATCCTCTTTCCTTTGTCCTCCTCTTAGGCTACCATGTGGCTTCTGGGACTCTGGCTGCTTCCGGGGACTCAGAAGGCAAGCAATGACCATGAGGAAACCACCTTTCCTTCCCACACCTGAGTTGGAAGCTGCTGGGACAGCACCTAATCCATCTTCCTTGCTGGGAGCCCGCTCTCCTGGGAGGACCCACATACGAGTCAGGGTGCCACCAACCTCCAGCAAGTTCAGTGGAGTCCTGACTTCATATGTAAACAGAACAGTGGGAATCTGAGGGGCCAGGGGTCTTCTCCATCTCACCCAATGCAGACTTCCAGCCCTTTAGTGCTACCTGGCTTCTCAACTCCATACCCCTCAGAGCCTCTGAGATTTGAAGAGCCTTTTCTGGATGGGGTAAAGATATTTTCTGAGACAGGATCATCTTCCTGTGTGTACCATCTCTACACTTTCCAAAAGAATCCCTAAATTAAGAGCACTTCCTGCTCCTGCAGCTGTCATCATTTGAGACAGGATCTCTCTATGTAACCCAGGCTCAATATGTAATCATGGTTGACCCTGAACTTCTGTACATCCTGACAGTGCTGGAATTAGTAACAATGCCACACTCTAGGTTAGAAAGGAAAAGAAGGTGATATGGGCTTAAGATTCTGGTCTAAGGTCCAGAGGCTGTATTCAAGTGTGGACTTGCTGGCAGGGTTGCAAAGTGGTTTAGGGTGTCACATGCTGGAGAAACAGAACACAGGAGACCTAGGCCACTGGCCTATACAACAAATCCACTGTTGGATAACCAGTAACACATTTAAAAAAATCAGATTAATCTATTCAGGACGGCAGAGCCCTAATCACTTCCTAAAGCCTCCTTCCAGCCCCCATTCTTATTATCTTATAAAGTGAAATTAAATTTCAGTCTGAGCTCTGAAGGAAACCAGCCACAGCGGAAGCCACATCAATTGTGGCCATGTCTCTCAGCATCTTACAAGTCTCATCAAGGTCGTAAGTCCTTTGGTCCCCTAGGACCAAAAGCTCTGTGTCCCCTGCATGGTACAGGAAACAGTCTACCCAGCCCCAACCTGCTTGGATTCACGTTTTCCTACAGCCTATGCCAAGTCCTGGAGGGACAATGTTACCAACAAAGGTTAACTGTCTGCCTACCTCCTCTTAGGCCCTTTTATGGAAAGGAAGAGAAAATGGCTTTTTAAAAGCACAATACTATTCCTTTCTCACTTAAAGAGTGGTTTTGTTTTTTCTTGTCTAAGAGTCAGGAGCTTGAGGGCTGGAAAGATGGCTAAGTGGTTAAGAGCACTGACTGGTTTTCCAGAGGTTCTGAGTTCAAATCCCAGCAACTATCTGTAATGGAATCTGATGCCCTCTTCTGATTTGTCTGAAGACAGCAACAGTGTGCTGATATATCATAAATAAATCTTAGGGAAACAAACGAGTCAGAGGCTTGAGGCTAAAGAGATAGCTCAGTGGTTAAGAACACTAACTGGTCTTCCAGAGGTCCTGAGTTCGATTCCCAGCAACCACATGGTGGCTCACAACCATCTGTAATGGGAGCCAATGCCCTCTTCTGGTGTCTGAAGACAGTTATAGTATACTCACATAAATAAAAGTAAATAACTATTTTTTAAAAAGAGATAGGGGCTTACTATTTTGTACAAGCTGGTCTTAAATTTCTGATACCAAGTAATTCTCCTGTCTTGGGTTCCTGAGTAACTTGTGTAGGCCATGTGCCTGGCCTTTCGGTCTTCAGAAACGTTAAACTTGCTCTGAAACTGCTCAGGAAGCAACAGGTGAAGTTTTCCTATGTTCAGCCTTATGACTGCTCCACTCCCTGTGGCACTGTTCCCCAGAGCAAACGCACATCACACAGAGCCTGGACTCTTAAGAAGCAGTTAATTAAGAACCAAAGTAAGAGGCTGGGCATGTGGCACTCCAGAGACTGAGGCAGACAGATCTCGATAAATTGAGGCCAGCCTGGTCTACAAAGCAAGTCTGGGTGGGACAGGCCTGTTACAGAGAGAAATCCCACTCAAAAAAATGGGGGGCGGGGGAAGAAGGCTGGGTGGTGGTAGCATACTTCTTCAGGTATAACTGATTTGAAACAACACAGTTCTCTTCAAGCCCCCAGACTCAATCTTCTGAGGAGCTGGGATTTGAGAAACAGGAACTATCGCCCACCTCATACCTCAGCATCTTTTTGCTGCTGTTTTTGTTTTGTATTTTGACCTTTAATTACCATTAAAGACTGAGTAGTTAAAAATGACAATAATTCAGTAAATCATTTTGGATAGCCATCAATTTAAGAGTAATATTAAAAATATAAAATGGTGCAGGGTGGTGGTAGAGCGTGCCTTCAATCCCAGCACTTGGGAGGCAGAGGCCTACAGAACAGCCAAAGCTACAGAGAAAGCCTGTGTGTGTGTGTGTGTGTGTGTGTGTGTGTGTGTGTGTGTGTGTGTGTGTGCATGTAGCAGAGATCAGGAAAACCGAGCAAAGCCAAACTCACTGGACACCACTGTATATTTCTAAGACATCAATTTATTCTGAAAACTGACAACTGAGTGAACGTACAATGAGCATTTATCCTGCCTTTCCAATAAAAACCTATATTCACGGAAACTACATTTTTCATCTTTTATTTTAAAACCTGTTTTATTAAACGCGTATAAGCAGCGTCAAGGACATTTTCCTGAATGTGTATTGTGTGTTCTGGTCATAGTTACCTACCTACTCTCTCATCTTCTTCCCACTTGCTGACTCCCTTTCCAGGTCAGTCCCCTCCCACTCCTCTCCTGTCTTCTAACTCCTGAGGCCCCCTCTGTGAGGGTTAAGAAGGCAGGGCTAATCTTGGGCAGGTCGTGTACGGATCACCACAGCTGATCAGGCTTCACCAACTAATGGCTTGTCCTGCCAGGACTGAGTGTTCTTCTCCATTCCCCGCCTCTCCTCCAGGTATCACACCCCCCTGTTCTTACATCCCTAGCACCATCTCTTCTCCTATGGTGTTCCCTAAGTCCTGAAGGAACAGTGTAAATGCCCCACATATGTATGTGACTACACCATCAGTTACCACTGTCTACTGCAACAATAAGTTTCTCTGACCAAGTCTGACAGCAGCATTAATGTATGGGCATAAGCACAGACATTAGAAGTTATCTGACAGGCAAATTATGCCCACCTACTAAAACAACATTGGCAGCTTGTACGCCAGGGTCTATGAGCTCCTAAACCATGGGCTTTTGTCCACGTTTACAGTACCAGGCATCAATAGGCCTCAACTCCAATGAGAAAGGTTTTGGCTGCCTTCATAACAGGCGCCACTATTGCAGTGGGGGCACATTTGTCTGGCAGCACTCTCTAAACAAACAGAACTGATAGAATTAAAATAATGCATGGGGTTTATCAGAGTGGCTCACAGGCTGTGGTCATAGTTCAACAATGGCTGTCTTTTAAAGGGCCAAGGATCCAGTAGTTGTTCAGTCCACAAGACGGGATGTGTTAGATGTCAACCAAGTGCTGGAGCCCTGGAGGATTTTCAGAGAGACACCGGTCTTCAGTCTCAGTTGGAATCTTGAAGAATTGTGTTCCTAGCAACGTAATACTTCAGCAACAGGATAGAAAACTTGCCAGCAAGAGTGAAGGCAAGCAGACAAAAAGCAAAACCTTCTGTGGTGGCTTGAATATGCTTGGCTTAGGGAATGGTACTACTGGGAAGTATAGCCCTGAAGGAGGTGTGTCACTGGGGGGACTTGAGAAAGCAGTCTGTGCTATAAGTGGGGCTTAATGGGCCATCTTAGGAGCAACAGGGAAGACAGGTGTTCAGGGTGATCTGAACTGTGGAGGTTCGGCTCAAGAGGTTTCAGAGAAGAATTTTAGTATGTTTCCTAGAAATTGTTCTTGTGAGAGCTGGAGAGATGGCTCAGTGGTTAAGTGCACTCTGGCTGCTCTTCCAGAGGTCCCCAGTTCAGTTCCCAACAGCCACATGGTGGCTCACAACCATCTGTAATGAGATCTGATGCTGTCTGAAGACAGTGATGGTGTAGTCACATACATAAAATAAATAAGGAAAAAAAATTTTTAAATAAATTGTTCTTGTGATATTTTGGTGAAAATTCTCAAATCAACCAAGTAGAGACACTGCCCTGTGATTCACTCTTATGAGGAGAGCTTTGATCAAGTGTAGCAAGCTTAGAAAGCAAGAATACAAAATGGTTAAAAGAGTGACGGAGTGCCTGCATGTGCAATGGAGCTGAGTCCTGGGTTGGAAGATATTACATGGAGTTAAGGGAGTGGTGAGCTCTGGACAGGTCCCACCCAGCTAAGCACACTGTTTCTGTTTGCAGTTGAACAGGAATGGCCATATCATGTTAGACGTTATTATGACCTGATTATTGTTTTCATTTGGCTGGAAATCTTTTTTTAAGATTTATTTATTTTTTATGTATATAAGTACACTGTAGCTATCTTCAGACACACCAGATCCCATTACAGATGGTTGTGAGCCACCATGTGATTATTGGGAATTGAACTCAGGACCTCTAGAAGGGCAGTCAGTGCTCCTAACCACTGAGCCATCTTTCCAGTCCCCGAGGCTGGAAATCTTATCTGGTCTTCAGCATCTGCTAGAATCCCAAAGAATCAGGATCTCATGCTAGTGAAGGAATAGACTTGCCAGAGAAAGAGAGGAACAGGCAGAGGGCAAGAGTTCCCTTCTTCCATGTCCTTTATACAGGCTGCCAGCAGGTGCAGCCCAGACAAAAGGAGGTCTTCCCACCTCAGATGAGTTCATCAAGGAAAGTCCCTCACAGGTGTGCCCAGCCACTGGGTTTTAGTTCTTCCAGACGTAGCCAGCTTGACCACTAAGAAAAGCTATCATTGTTCTGTTTGATTTTTTTTTTGGAATTCTTTGTAGATTCTGTATTGTAACTGTCACATGTAGAGCTGCCCCTTCACTAAACCACTGTATCATTTGCTGTACAGAAGCTACTTGAACTCAGAGTCCTGCCTGCGCCCGTGCCCGCCTATGGCCGCACCCCCAGTGCTTCCTTGCTTCCCTCCAGTGTCTGGTCTCAGTCCCACATTAAGACTCTGCTCTTGGAGGCAGGCTCAGGTTTTCAGCCATGGGATGTGCACCAGCTGTTCTTTCTAGAGGATCTTGGTTTGATTCCTAGCATCCACAGTGACTTACAACTGTAACTCCAGTCCTAGGGGATCCAAAGTCTCTTCACTAACACCAGACACATACATGGTGCACAGACACACACACGTAAAACATCCATTCACGCACAAAATTCTGTATATTTGCTCCATGGGGGGGGGGGTATCAAGATCTCCATCCTTCTACATCTGGACAGTTTTCCCAGCTGTTTCTTCAATGTGGGTTTTTTAAAGATTTTTTTTTTAATCACGTGACTGTAGGTATGAGGACTTGCATCCTAGACCTCTACTGTGCTCCGATGGTTTACATCTGTGTCTGTGCTAGTAGTATGGTGTCTGTTCTCTGTAATGTACGATGAGATGAGGACCGAGATGCTCCAGCAACGCTCTTTTTGCTCAGGATTGTCTTTTATATGCAGGAGCTTTGGTGCTTTTCTATGAATTTTTAAGATTGTCCTGTCTGTGAAACAGCATGGGGAGTTAACTGAGCACATAAAAGTTGCAGATTGCTTCTGATAAAACAGCCTCCTTCAGTGTTAATTCTCCCAAGCTATGAGCACGAAAAGCCTCTCCACATTCTCCCCACTGACTTCTGTGTGTGGAAACAGCTTTGTGGATGCTGGGGACTGAACTCGGGTCACCGGGCTTAGCAGCAGGCCTCTTTCCCTGCTGAACCATCACATCAGCCCTTTCTCCATCCTCTGTGCTTTCTTCCAGTTTCAAAGCTTCTGTTATGTAAGTCTTTCAATTGTAAATTTTTTGAGACTATTGTGAATGGGACTGTTTGACTTCTCCCTCTCCTGTGTGACCCTCACTGGGTACCCAAGCTACTGCTTTTTGTATTAATTTGGCGTCCTTGCTCAGTGTTGAACACTCTCCAGCGTTTTCTAGTGATATGTACAGAACCTTTGTGGTTTATTTGAGGCAGAGTCTTTCCAGGTAGCTTTGGCTGCTCTAAAACTATGTACAAGGCTCTGGCCTCAAACTCAGAGATCTGACTCCATCTTCTTTCCAAGTGCAACTGAAGCTGGAATTAAAAGCACTCACCCTACCAGGCCTAACTTTTTGTTTTGCTTTGCTTTGAGACAGGGTTTCTCTGTGTAGTCTTGGCTATCCTGGAACTCACTCTGTAGACCAGGCTGGCCTTGAACTCAGAGATCTGCTTGACTCTGGGATTAAAGGGATGTGGCACCACCACTCGGCAAGTCTAAGAATTTTAGATTTTCTTGATTTCTTCAGTGACCCGGTCATCATTCAGTGCT
Source organism: Micromys minutus (assembly GCF_963924665.1). NCBI lineage: Eukaryota > Metazoa > Chordata > Mammalia > Rodentia > Muridae > Micromys > Micromys minutus. The sequence goes on along the minus strand of NC_137976.1, from coordinate 73,755,035 downwards.
GTGTTGTTCAACCTTTTGTTTGTGAATCTTCTATATTTTCTCTTGTTTATTTCTAGCTTTATTTTATTTTAGTCAGATAGCATTTAAGAAGTTATTTCAATTTTCCTGTATTTGCTGAGAACTGCTTTGTATCCTAATATGATATATTTTAGAGAAAGGTCCATGGGCTGCTGAAAAGATTTTCTGCCGTGTTTGGGTTCCATAGATGTCCATCTGACCTGTGATGCCTTTGAACTCCAACGCTCCGCTTTTTGTCAGGGTGACTCTACTGGAGAAATTAGGATACTGAACTCACCCACCACTACTGTGCTGAGGCCAATCTATGACCTGACACTGCTGTATGAAAGTAGCTGTGCCCATGTTTGGCATGTTTAAAACTTGGGATTGTCTTCTTTCTCATTCAATTTTGCCGGGAACAGTAGTGTTAGGTAGCAGATACAGTCTTCCAAAACTTCAAACGGACCACAGAGCCTTTCTGGGGTTGAAGTACCAACTGAGAAATCAACAGCTATTCTGATGAGCTGCCTTTATACAGACTTTGCGTTTTAAGCTTCCAATACACTGCTCTGTTGTGCATATTTAGTGTTTTAAATATACGGGGAATTTCCTCCCGGTCTTTGTGGACTTGCCGTTTCACACATATTTCACCCGAAAACAGCCTCTGTTTCCCTAAACTTGGGAAATTGTTTGCTTTCATCGTATTGAAAATAAACTTTCTGTGCCTTTGGTATGACATTCATCTCCACATAATTTGTAGATTTGGTCTTTCCATGGTGTCTCAAAGATCCCAAACGTTCTATTTATATGTTTCTGGCACTTGTCCTTTGGTGACTACTGGAGTTGCTCTGTCCCATGTGAGCCAGTCTACTGCTGGGGCTCTGCAATGAGGCTTTTGAGTTCCTGAGCTCTTCACTCTCGTCATCTCAGCTCGGTTTCCTTCCGTTTTCTCCATCTTTACTGAACTCCGTTTTCCTGTGCGGTGCCGTCTTCCGTATGCCATCAGCCACCGTTCTCTCAGAATTCACTCTGGGTTATTCCTGCCCTTTCTTTCTTTCTTTCTTTCTTTTAATTAAATTTTACATTTTTTCTCTTTTTTTTACTTTTGTTTTTCTTTGAGACAGGGTTTCTCTGTGTGGCGCCAGCTGTCTGGAACTCACTGTGTAGACCATGCTGGCCTCGAACTCACAGAGATCCACTTGCCTCTTCCTCCTGAGTGCTGGAATAAGAAGTATGTGCTACCACACCTGGCTCTCTTATTTCTTTAAACAGATATTTGTTGCTTGGTTGTTTTGAGACGCAGGTTCACTATGTAGTCTGGCTGTCTTGGAAGTTGCTGTATAGACCAGGCTAGCCTCATCTGTCTGCTTCTGTTCCCCACATGCTGGGAGTAAAGGTGTGCACTCCCATGCTCAGCATTTTGAATATATTTATAATCACTCTTTGGGACTTCATTTAAGTCATTCTCACTGGGGGCCATTACTGTGGGATGTTGGGACAGGTGACTCAGGAGACACTCGGTCTTGGCTTTGAATACCATTTGTGGTATATGTTGGGACTTGCACATTAGAAGACAGATCGGCTGAACTCTGTTACTTGAATCACCTCTACTCTCTCGGTGAAGTGTTTGCAATGTCCCAGCTAGGTCAGATAAAGCACTACGGGTGGGAACAGAGCCAGCTGAGCTGGTAAACAGACATAGGTATAGAAGGAACAGATGCAGGGGAAGCAGGAGGCTCAGCCGAGAAAGCTGACTTGCCTGACTCGCGGGTTCCACCTCACGTCTCTTACATCACTTCTCAAGCCCCTGGAAGCCTAGTCACCACTGGGAGTTCCTCTATGATGGGGATCCATTCCCCTCTCCCTTTTGCTAAGGACTCAAAAACAAGTTTTTTACAACACATACATGTAAAGGTGGACAGAGTGTACTATGGCACATGTGGAGGTCAGAGGGCAGCTTGGAAGAATCGGTTCTCTCCTCCCATCACATGGATCCCAAGAAGCCAGACACATGTCTTAGTGGCAAGTGCCTTTGCCCGCTGAACCGTTCCGCCAGCCCTTTCTGGGGACTTCTGCAGTGAGCCTCTGGCTGACTGTTCTAAGGGAGCAGTTAGATGGGTCCCTGGTGTCCTGCCTAGCTGTGTCAGAAGAGTACGTGTGAGCCCTTTGCTTCACTATTCTTTCAGTACCTGCACTAGAATGTGGGGGAGGGGAAGGGGTAAGGCACTGCCTGGCAGTTCCACTGTCCTGTATGACAGCCTCTTTGGACCCTGGGGTCTCACTTCTCTCCCCAGTGGAAGCTGGTTAGCCATGCTCCATCAGAAGCTGCCGTCTGCTTCTATATTACCTCTCTATTGTTCAAAGCTAGCTCTAAAATTCCAGCAACAAGTAGCAAGACATACCCTATGCTTTTCCTATACTTGCTCACCTATTCACGAAGTTACTTATAAAATACACACAACAGGGACGTGACAATCACTGGTAAGAAACACAGCAACCGGAACACCATGAGACAAAAACTGTGTGATGGTGGTACATCTATCTCTTGGTATCTTGAAGTGTATTCACTTTCCTTGTGATAAGTCACATGATGCCTATGACATGAGATGAATTCTTTCTAGAATTTTCCATTTGACATTTCTGAACCACTGGTTGTGAAGACTAAAAATAAGAGGAAAATATCGTGGACTTGTGTAATCAGAAAGGGGCCAAAGACCTACCCGGAAGACCTCCAGAGCCAGACAGCTTCACTGGTTAATTATACTTAACATTTAAACACTAGGGAACTAACACTAATCTTGTTCCAACTCTTCCAGAAAATAAGAGCATACTGCCAGACTCATGATGTGCTACCACCATCTTAACAGGAAATGCAGACAAAAACACTAGAAGAAAACTACAGGTCTACATAACCAGTGAGTCCTGAAGCAAAGGGCTCTAATTCAACAACACATAAGGAAAGTTATAACCTCTAACCACGAGGCATCCAGAAGTCAATGATGGCTCAGTATATGAGTCACTATGTTGATTTGTCACACTAAAATAACCATCATCAATGTACATTACTACATCAATCAAGGGAAATTAAAGGGAACAAAAACCATGTAAATGAACACAGAAGAGGTTGGAGAGATGGCTCAGCGGTTAAGAGCCCTGACTGTTCTTCCAGAGGTCCTGAGTTCAATTCCCAGCAACTACATGGAGGCTCACAACCATCTGTAATGGGATCCGATGCCCTCTTCTGGTGTGTCTGAGGACAGTTAACAGTATAATCCTATACATAAAGTAAATAATTCTAAAAAAATGAATGCAGAAGCTCTGACAAAACTTAGCATCCTTTTGTGATAAAATACTGAAACTAGGCAAAAGAGTAAACTTTAACATGATGAAAGCCATATTTGGAAGGCACGTAGTAAACATACATTTTGTTGTGGCTGTTGTTTTGGGTTATTGAGACAGGGTCTTCTATGTACCTCTCTCTGTCCTGGAACTTGATTTATAGACCCGGCTGGCCTCAATCTCCCAGAGATTCTACTGCCTCTGCCTCCGGAGTACTCAGATCAAAAGTATGCACCACCATGACCAGCTTAATAAACATACTTAAGGGGGAATCAAAAAAAAAAAAAAGCTTTTTTCTTAAGATCCAATGCCTGTAATCTCAGTACATGGAAAGCTGAGACTAGGACATTGCTTCAAATTTGAGACTAGCCTGGGCTACTTAGAAAGAGGCCAGTCAGTGCTACTTAGCAAAACAAAGCAAAAATGGAAATCCAACACAGCAATTAGACAAGAAATAATAATAAAGCCTGGCGTGATCATGCATATCTTTAATCGCAGCACTCAGGAGGCAGATCTCTGTGAGTTCCAGGCCAGCCTGTTTTACAAAGTGAGTTCCAGGACAGCAAGAGCTACATAGTGGACCCTAAAACAGAGTAAAACAAACAACTGGGAATGAAAGGCCCTAAAGACTATACATGGGAACATATCAGCAGTAAAACCACAATCAGCAAAGTTATAAAACATGAGTCAGCACAGAGACAGCAGCTTTGTGACTACATACAAATAACAAAATCCAAACAGAAAACAGAAAACCCATTCCATTGCAGCCAGGGGGTAGCACATTCTGTAACCCCAAGGGAGGTTATGACAAGACTGTCCTAAATTCAAAGCCAGCCTGGCTCCAGACGAGTAGAGAGCTTGTCCAGTGTGCACAAAACCCTGCATGTGATCCCTAGCACAATGCTCATAAAATGCCATTCGAAATAGCACTAAAAATAATAATTTTTTAAAACCCTCATAGTGACCAGGGATGCAGCTCAACAGAATGCCTGCCTGGCAGGGAAACAGCCCTGGGTTCAGTGAACACCATGTCAACCAGCCACAGCGAGGCACGCTTGTAATCCCAGCCCTCCCAGGAGAGGCAGGAAGATCAGGAGTTCAGGGTCATTCATAGCCACATATCAAGATCCAGATCAGCCTGGGTTATCAGACCCCATCTCAAAAGCGGCAGGAGCAGCAGCAATCAACACAAATACAAACGGCACATGTGTGGGAGTCAGAGAACAACTTGGAAGAGTTGATTCTACCACTCTGTGGGCCTGGAGAGTGTGATCTCAGGTCATCAGGCTTGGTGGCAGGAGTCTTTACCCACTTAGCCATCTTGCTGGCCCTAAAAGTCTTCATTACTGTTTATCATGATACCAGAATGAAGCAGTTCCTGTATTTCAGATCAAAATCTCAATGACATGTATCAAAAGATTCACTGAGATCTCAGAAGCCGCCAAAGACCCAAAACAGTCTCGAAAAGAACAAAGCTGGAGGCTCATACTTATGACTTCATGACTTCAAAACGTTTCACAAGCTAGGCATGGTAGTGAATGCCTGTGATCCCAGCACTCAGGAGTCAGGGACAGGAGGATCTCCTTGAGTTCAAGGACAGCTGGGGCTGCAGAGTGAAGCCCTGTCTCACACAAACAAACCAAAAACACTTTTACAAATCGACAGAATCAAAACTATGGGGTCACAGCACAAATGCAGATACACACCACCACTCAACGCCACAGTCACAGCTCTGGAAGCAGCGCCTTGGCTACAGTCACGTGGCATACACACTGTTCAGTGGCCCAGGACAAACAGCATGGGAAGCAACTGTTGTGTATGCTGTCAAATAATTTTCAACAGGGGTAACAAGAGCACTCAGTGGGGTGACAGTCTTCTCAACTATGATAGGGCTGGAGAAACCAGACATCACATGGGACGAAATTGGATCCTTATCTTAGATTGGACATGTCTAGTAGTACTTCCAAGCAGATCAGAAACCTAAATAAGAGAAACACTTGACCAGAATAAAAATTTCATGACACTGGATTTGGCATTCTAGATAAGATGCTAAAGCTACTGGTAACAACATAACAAGCTAATGAAACAGATGCATTCAGAATTAAAAGCATTGGGCAGCAGGTAAAGGGGGTAAAACATTTGTTTTGCATAAGCAAGGGCCTGGCTCCAATCCCCAGCAACAAACAATCAACCAAAAGAAAAGAAAATTAAACACATCTGTGTAAGCCAGACATGAGGACATGTTGCCTGTAATATTTGTGAAGCTATGAAAAGAGACTCAATCATCAGGAGTTCAAGGCCAGCCTCAGCCACACTTCAAATGCAAGGCCAATCCTGCCTACACAAACCCTATCTCAAAACAAACAAACGAACAAACAAAAAACTGGGGTAAGGGCTGGAGAGATGGCTCAGTGGTTAAGAGCACTGACTGCTCTTCCAGAGGTCCTGAGTTCAAATCCCAGCAACCACATGGTGGCTTGCAGACATCTGTAATGGGATCTGATGCCCTCTTCTGGTCTGTCTGAAGACAGCTACACTGTAGTTATATTGAATAAATAAATAAATCTTTTAAAAAATTTTGAAATTGGTATTAAAGAGATGACTCAATGGGTAAGAGCACAGATTGCTCTTCCTGAGGAACTGAATTCAGTTCCCAGCAGCCACACGGGCAGCTTACATCTTTCTGTAACTCTCTGGTTTCAGGACATACTACTCACTGTTCTGGTCTCTCTACACACCTGTCAGATACGAGGTGAGCCAGTACACACGCAGGCAAATACATAAAGTAAAAATCAAGTTTTTAAAAAATTAAAGTAAAATCTTTTTATAACAAAACAAAAACCCCAAGAAACAATGAGAAAATCTGTTTGCCAAAAGACAGGGCCAAATCATATATTTGATATTTAGATAATACAGAATAAAAAAATAACTAAAATCATAAAGAAAACATTCAAAACAATCTAATTTTTAAAAATTAGCAAGAGTTGGATATGTAAATGTGCAAATACATCTACAAATAAGATACACGAATAATCAACACACATAGAAAAAAATACTAACCACTCCCAATCATTAGAGAGATACAAATTAAAAAAACAATGCACTACAGTTTACACTCTTAGGAACAGCTAGTCCCAAAGGACATAGGGCAATAACTTTTTGTAAATAATAAAAGTGTCAGCAAAATATGGACAGGTTAGAACCCTGTGCACTGTTAATGCTGCAGCCACAGTGAATATATAGTTTCTGATTTAAAAAAATGTTTAAAAAGGAGCATGTGCTCCAGCAATCCTAAAACTTGCAGGGCTATGCGATGGTTAGAACGGCCCCTCAGGTGTGTGAGCACTTGGCTCACCGTTGTTGGCATTGCTTGGGGAGGTCACCCAGTGGTGTGGCTTTGCCATGAGGGTTGGGCTTTGAGACTTCAGAGCCTCAGGCCACCTCTGACGCACTCTCTGCTTCCTGTTTCTGGATGGAAGTGTGATTTCTCAGTTTCCTGCTCCTGCTGCCATGCCTCCTGGCCACCACGGACTCTCCCTCTACAACCCTGAGCCCAAATAAACTCACCAGCCTGCAAGTTACTGGCCATGATGTCATCACAGTGATGGGAAAGGTTATAACCTGAAAGTAGCTTTTGAAGACACACCTGGACACCCAGACCCTTTTTCAGAAGTATTATTTGTAACTGTCAGGAGAAGGAAGCAGTCCAAGTGCAGGACGGTGAAGGAGTCATTCTGTGGGCTACAGAGTATTATTTGGCCTTACAAAGGAAGAAAGCCGGTCTTGGTGGTGGCTCAGGCCTACAATCTCAGTGCTTAGGAGGGTCAGGCATATGCACTATGTGTCTAAAATCTGTCTATAAAATAAAACAAAAGGAAAGGAAACCCTGATACACAGAAATCTGTTCTCATTCCTGAGTGGGGCTCACTCTTTGGCCCAGGTTGGCCCAGAATTTGCAGCAACCTCTTGTGTCTGCCTCCTAAACCCTGGGGCTTTAAGAATGAGTCACCATGACGACCACACATGGATCTTTTTTTTTTTTAAGGTTTATTTTAACGTGTGTGTTGTTTGTGGGTGTATGCACATTTGAGTGCAGGTATTTAGAGTCCAGGACAGGCATCAGATCCCCTGGACCTAGACTTGTGTTAGGTTGATAGCCACCTGATATGGATACTGGGAACTAAACTTGGGTCCTCTGCAAGAACAGTCCACAGTGTCAAACAATCACACAGATGTGTGAGCAATCTCTCCAGCTTCTCAGATGAGTCCTCAAGATACCACGAGCACAATGTTAACATACACGAAGCATCTGGAGTAGTCCAAAAAAGAGAAAGAGCAGCGCTCCTGGGTCAGGGGAAGAAGAAGGACCTGCCACTCAGAGCTTCAGTTTGTAGGTGACTGCAGAAAAAGGTACATTTATTTAACACTACTGCAACGGCCCTTTGAAGGTTAAGTGTATTTTACCACCGTTTAAAAAGACTCTTCTCGTGTGGTATTAGAAGTCACAGAGCTGGGCTTGGGAGATGATTCAGTAGGTAGAGAGTTTGCCACGCAAGCCTGAGGAGCTGAGTGTGAATCCTCCAACCTGAGGTAAAGCCAGGTAGTCATGGAGGTTACTAATCTCAGTGCTCCTTTGGGTGAACAGGACAGGAAACAGGAGCAAGCATCCTCAGTCACTCACGGTTCAGTCGACCTGGACATAGCTGCCCTCCCTTCTCAAGGACTGACTGGCACCAGAGGCTGTTCTCTGACCTCTTCACCATGCACTGTGAAAACTGAGTGCCTTCACTCTCACATGCAAACACACACACGCACGCACACACACACACTTACAAAAACTCTTTTAAAGAAGCAGACCAGAAATAAAAATTTAAAAATATAGCAATGGGCCGGGTGTGGTGGCACACATCTTTAATCTCAGTACTTGGAAGGCAGAGGCAGGTGGATCTCTGTGAGTTTGAGGCCAGCCTGGTCTACAGAGTGACTTCTAAGATATTCAAGGCTACATAAAGAAATCTGGTCTCAAAAATCAAAACCAATCAGCCAAACATTGTATACATAAATATATGTATATATAAATAAATACTGGCTATTTAGAAACAGTGGGAAGAGTGGAGAGATGGCTCAGTGGTTAAGAGCACTAGCTGCTCTTCCAGATTCAATTACCAGCAAACCACATGGTGGTTCACAACCATCTGTAACTCCAGTCCCAGACAATCCAACACCCTCTTCTGGTTTCCTTGGTCACTGTATGCACATGGTACACAGACACATATAGGCAAACTACCTGTACTGGCTGGTTTTGTGTGTCAACTTAACACAAGCTACAGTCATCAAAGAAGGAGTGTCAGTTGAGGAAATGCTTCCATGAGATCTAGGCATTTTCCTAGTCCTAACAAAGACACCCATACACATAAAATAAAAATAAATCTGCCAGGTGGTGGCACATCTTTAATTGCAGTACTTGGGAGGCAGAGGCAGGTGGATCTCTTGTGAATTTAAGGCCAGCCTGGTCTATATAGCAAATTTCAGACAGTCAGGAGTACATAGAAAGACCTTGTCCCAAAACAGTTAAAAAAAAAAAAAAAAAAAAAAAAGAGGGCTGAAGAGATGGCTCAGTGGTTAAGAGCACTGACTGCTCTTCCAGAGGTCCTGAATTCAATTCCCAGCAACCACATGGTGGCTCACAACCATCTGTGATGAGATCTGATGCCCTCTTCTGGTGTGTCTCATATACATTAAATGAATAAATAAATCTTAAAAAAAAAAAATACATGCCTATTATTGGCTATCTCTTACACTCCATAGAGAAGACACCTAATAAACATGGTTTCAAGAGGAAGAAAGACCTAGAAAGTCCATTTGTGAGGCTATGTGAAGCTCTCTGTTGTGCCTCTACCACCTCTGCTTGGATTAGGAAGATTTAGAAACCCTAAACCTTCCTTCCCTTCCCTTCCCCTCCCTTCTCCTTCCCCTTCCCTTCCCACCCCATCTAGAAAAAAAGGTCAAACTGTAGGAGTCAAGACCCCACTGTCCTTAGCTGGATTAGAAACCGGAGCAGGGCTTAGGCATGTCTCCCCATGGTAAAGAAAGGACACAGAGGTGGAGAACAGTGCCCAAGGAATGGTGGGGGTGGGGTAGGCAGACCGCCTTAGGACTGACTGCAAATGGATCAGAGGCCTACACGCTGAAGGTATATAGAAGGGCCAGGGCAGGCTGCAGAGCTAAGGAAAGTGTCACTGAGAGAAGCTGTGTGGAGAACTGGTGTGTGGTGAGGAGCTTTAGTTAGGAAGGTAACAGGGAGTCTTGTGGTGGGGTAGGGTTTGAGAGGCAAATGCTTGCTAAAGCAGTGGTGAGCCAGGCCTGACAGCAGCTCCCACCAGCTGCAGGGACTAAAGGAGACACTTGCACGAGTGTGGCTGATCTGGGAATTAACAGCATCGGTGTGGGATGGGAGGCTCTGAGTGAACAGAACTTGACAGGTGAGGTCCAGGGCCGCAGGGCCCTCCCACAGGCTGGTCTTCCAGGCCCCACTAGTACTCAGCACGCACAAACACACGTTGTTTTGATAGAAGCTCAAGGTCAAGTCCAAATTATTGTAACACAAAAACGTGTCACTGGGTGCGTGAGACACTTTCTACAGTGGCCCTGCCCTGGCAGAGAGCAGCAGCTTGCACCACAGGAAAAAGGGGAGGAGCTGAGCTCTCAGGAGGTAGGTGAGGTGGATGATGGGACAGCAGGGCTCTGGGTCCCATCCTCAGCACAGCAACACAAGAACATGAAAACTCACAAGGAGGACTGTGGTGCATCCGGGGGGTTAAGAGGTGGGTCAGTGCTTAATGGTTCTGGTTGTGGAGAAACAAGCAGATACTGACCTATCTATTAAAATTAAGGTCACAAAGGAAGATGACATCTCAGTGGCCTCTCAGGTACACCCAGCAGAGGCTGGTCCTGCCATATTTGGGTGGCATGTTCCATTTGTGTCTTACAGAGGTGGGAGATGACACAGTAACTCCCAGGCTCCCCAGCTGAGGATCAGGCTGGAACAGGGACACCCAGACCTGGGGGCATCTAAGACCCAGCGATGTCCAGGAGGCTTCACAGGCAGATCTCCAAAGACAGTCCTAGTAGGCCGACCAGCAGCTAAGTGAACACACACAAGTGTGAGGGGTGGGAAGGCACCCCTGAGGCTGGGCTGAGATAAGCATGGGGTAGAGACAGGACCCCAAGGCAGCTGGTGACCCAGCACAACAGGACCTTTGCCTATAGCCTGGGCAGACTGGAAGGCAGCACAACATGGCACCGTGAGTCACTATGAGCAGGGACGTGAGGTTTTCTAGTTTCATAGCTGTTGCTGTCACAAATGCTCTGAGAAAAAGCAAAGTAGGATGTCTGGCTTGGTGTCACAAGAGAAGCAGCTGGATACCACACCCACAGTAGGGAGCAGAAGAAAGAGTATGCGTGTCGCTTGCTTCTTCAGCTCCATCTCAAACCCCTCACCCCTTCATTGCGTTCAAGACACCTGCCTACAGAATGGTGGGTTGGGTCTTCCCTCAGCAATTAAGACAACCCTCCACAGACATGCCCACAGGCCCCTAATGTAGACAGTTAACAGCCTCTTCCCTGGCGAATCTTAGTTGAGTTAATAATTAAAGCTAACCAGTATTCCTGGTGTGTTAGAATTCTCTACAATAATAGAACTTATAGAATGAATCAAGATCCCTCCCCCCTCTCTGGCTCACAGGCTGTGGTCTAGCTAATCCAACAATGGCTGACTACAAACAAAAGGCCCAAGAATCTAGTGATTGTTCAGTCCACTGGATGGATGTCTCAGCTGGTCTTCAGTATGCACAGAATCCCGAAGTGGGTTCTTTCTTTAACATTTATTTATTTTATTTATAGGAGTACACTTAGCTGTCAGACACACCAGAAGAGGGCATCAGATCCCAGATGGTTGTGAGCCACCATGTGGTTGCTGGGATTTGAACTCAGGACCTCTGGAAGTGCAGTCAGTGCTCTAACCACTGAGCCATCTCTCCAGCCCCTTCCATGTCCTTATATAGGCTTCCAACAGAAAGTAGGGCTCAGATTAAAGGTGGGTCTTCCCACCGCAAAGATTCAAGTTAGAGGTGGATCTTTCCACTTCAAATGATCAAATTAACCAAAACAAACAAAACAACAGCAACAAACCCTCAATGGTGTGCCCAACCATTTTGGGTTTTAGTTAATCACAGATGTCTCAAATGACAGCCAACAATAGCTATCACACGTGGCAATGGCAGATGGCCAGTTTGGGCTGGGCTCTCCAGTCTTGTTGGAAAGGTTCTTGAGGCAGCCAGGCCAACTGACTACACCCCTGGGGCTGAAACATAATCTGGAACTATCTGAGTGTTTGGCCTAGAAATGCCTGCAACCCAGGATTATCAGGATTCCAGAGCCCATCACTCAGGATGCAGACAATGATCACCCATAGCAGAACAGAACGCTGACACCAAGATGGCTCCTACCCCACTGCAGAGAGGAGTACCCCATTCAGACCCTGAAGCTCCAGCAACATCACCAGTCAACACCAGCACACCGTTTTACACCTGTAAGGAGCACCAGGGTACTTTGGGTGCTTTTGGAATAGACTTCACCACAGCAGGGTCAGGTCCTGGAGTCAATCAACAGTCTCCAAGTGTGCTACAAGTATTGTAACCTGCTCAGGTGGCACCACCTCCCAGAGACCCACAGAGATATGAGAGAAAGTAACATACAGAGGGTCAGTGGGTATCTATAAGAAGATAGACAGACAGACAGACAGACAGACAGACAGATCGATAGACAGGCAATCCAAGAAAGGTGTCAGAGACAGGTGAATCTCTATGAACCTGAGATCAGTCTGGTCTACACAGCATATTCTAAGCCAGCTAAAGCTACACATGAGACCCTGTCTCCAAAAGCAAACAATATATACATGTACGCACCCATATACGCATGTGGAGAGCTAGAGGACCCCGCGTGTCCTGGCCTACTGCTCTCTGCCTTATTCTTGTGAGCCAGGTTAATGATCCTCTTGTCTCTGTCTCCACAGCACTGGGGTTATAGGCTCAAGCATGTAAATGTGCCCAACTTTTTAAAACTATGAAGAAGATTTAAACTCAGGTCCTCACCTTGCGCAGTGAGCACTCTTACCTGCTGAGCCACCAGAGCAGCCTCCAATACTTGGTCTTTTATTGAAAGCAATGAGTACTAGCTAGGGACCGAATGCATCATTAGTGACAGCAAATCTGAGACCTTGAAGACACAGAAACATGAACACAGGTGCGCGCACACACACACACACACACACACACACACACACACCAACATCATACCCTTTAATGTGAACATGGAAAACTTAGGCAGCTGATTTCATAAACAGGGGAAAGCAGCAGGGCTCAGTACCTCCCAAGTACAAGGGAGGGAAAGCACCTTCCTGACCATGTCTCCTCTTCCCATTTTTACTGACAGAAACAATTTTACTAGGAAAGAAACAGTTTGGGTGCAACAGGAAAAACAAAATTAAACCTTCACTTTGCATTTATATCAAAATAAATTCAAGGCAGATTAAGTCTTGAGTGTAAAATCCTAAAGTAGCAAGCATCTAGTAAAAGACAAACACTGTTTCTGTAGCCACACGAGGACAGAAACGCAGAGTGCTGGAGTAACCCTAGGAAGACAAATAGTCCACGTTTTTCAGCAAGTATGAAAAAGGTTGATCATCAAAAACTACCACAAACAAAAATGTAATTGTGTAAGAAACAGAATGAGCAGAGAATTGGTATCATTAATATTTAAAGACTTGAACTAACAGGCTAAAAATCCTATCATCCCCTCAGGGGAACCCTGGTGTGTGTGTGGGGGGGGGGGGGGCCCACCAGGCAGACTTCTGAGATGGGGCAGAAGGCTGTTTTAGTTGTGTGAAGGGAACATTATTACCCAGGCCTTGCATCGAGGTGTGTTACTCCCTCACAATGCCTTTAGGCTCTCTCTCTTCAGGGAGCCCCATTAATCCCATCTCACAACCCCAAATTTGCAATTGTCTTTGTTCATCTTCTGGGAGAGCTGGGAACTCCTCAGCTGCATGTGAGGATTCAATGCTCCCAGTGAGCACGCAGTGCCACAGTGCTCAGTGAGTAGGTGCTAAGTGACAGAGGTAAGCAAGGAGGATACATGAGTGCTTGCCACTGGCCTCATCTGCCTTAGCTCCAAGAGCCCCTAAACACACAGACACACTTTAAGATGTAACAGAACAGGAAGTCTTAAGCCAGAGCCAAGGTTTACCTTGCCAGTCTATGAAATGGGCCTAGAGCAAAGCAGAGATGGTATGAAAATGCCAATCACAACTCCAGAACCCAGAGCAGGCATGAGCAATCGATCAAAACAACAGAACACAGACAGACAGAAAAGAATGAAGTGGAAAGAGGGCAAAGAAAGATGAGGAGGAGGAGCTAGAAGCAGAAAAGGAAAAAAGGACAAGAAAGGAGGAAGCCAGAGCAAAAAGGAGGCTTCAGGTATGGCCTGAGTCTTACTGGGGCCATCATCTGAGCCCTGGCAAACCTGGCCTCCTGATGTACAGCAGCCTGTGACAGTTGGGAGGGTCTGCGCTTGCCTATACAGGATCCTGGATTTGATCCCCAGCATCAAAAGGGAACCACTATGAGGGTGCAGCTCCTCTTTCCATTGTTGTCCCCGATGATGTCACTTGTTCTATAAGAAGTGCCATGGGCCAAGGCCCTGGACAGAGCCTAAGCTTTTTTAATCCCAGAAACCATTGAGTATCTCAGTGGACTGCACACTGAAATATTCAGTCAAATAGTGGCCCTCCCACACATCAATAGACATGGCTCGTCCAGCCAGAAGCTTCCCATACTACAGTTCTCTGGTCACAGGTGAAGAGAACCTATCACTGTGCCTGATGTACCTTAAGAGAGGTCCCTGGAACCTCCAGAAGCCTGGTGCTCCCGAGTCCGTGGCTACCACCACCCAGCACAACATTATGGGGCCAGACTTCCCCTCAGGGTACAGTGTTGGCTAAACAGAACTCTTTCCACTGTGAACAAAAGGAGGAAAGATAGTCTGGACAGCTGTGGTAGGTGAACACAAATGGCCAAGGGGCACTTCTTGTAACGATCAGCCACGCTGCCCCAAAGCAACCACTATACCGTGTCAAATGCCATCCAAGTGTCTCTTCCATGCAGAGTATCGGAGGACACGGGGACAACTATGCCACCCAACCTGCCACACTTCATGAGCACCATACCTCAGTGCCACTGAAGCTGGCAGCCATAATTCACAGATGAACGGAGTAACCACCCCAGCCAAGCCAGTCCACACAGCAGGGCTGTGAGCAGAGTGTCATTGGATCTCCTACACTGTAGTGGCAGAGGGGTGAGGCTGAGAGGACAACAGGCAAGCAAAACTGAGAGACTCATTCACTTTGCAGGTCCTTGGAGCCATGGGGCTTATCAGCAGTGGCCAGCTGGAGGCTCCATTCTCCCTGGGCAGTCAGAAGCATTCATCCCTGAGCTGATGAGCACTGGGCCAAGCAGGCCGTGCTGACATCAGATACCACCATGGCAGGCATCCAAGCTGAGATGGACAGAGATCAGACCCAGTTAATGCCCTCATTAACAATGCCCTGCATCCTGCTGGGTCAGCCACACATCCATCAGGTGGCTACTATGCACACTTGAGTGTGGCAGGCCCCCATATCTGGTCCTCTTCAGCCTTAAGACTGTGCCCAGCCAGGGTGAAGCTGAACAAGCAGGAACACACAATGCTGTGCTCGCTTCGGCAGCACATATACTAAAATTGGAACGATACAGAGATTAGCTTGGGTCCAGACCATTTCAAAACTGGTCACGCCCACCAAACACATCAGGACACTCTGCTATCCTGATCAACACAGGTAACTTACCTATTTCAGGGGATCTCAACATGTCCTAACACCCATCTTATGGACTCTGTTCCTGTGGAGAAACCAGAGGATACTATATGAAGCTCCTCTAGAATCAGTCCCTTCTGCATATAGACATACTGGCCCAGACTGTTCCCCAAGCAGGACACTGACTCAACCACACACACTGTGTGAACTTCCATGTCTCCACACACACAACTGGGACTATAGCTTGCATCAGGTCGACTTCCCTTCTGATGAGGTGGAGAGGTCTGGTATGGACCCATCACGCCCTCTTTCTCCTCCCAGAAGACGGCATCATTAGGGTCTCCCAGACATACAGCTCATACCTTCCTTGTGGGATGACATCTGCCTCTCCCAAGGTTCCCCAAAGCTAGCTCCAACCCTGGCTCCCAGTTCCCATGACACTGGTGGCAGGCAAGCTGTGGACTGCTCACAGTGCGTGCAAGTGAGACAGCACTGCTGTCTGCTTGGGACATAATTCCACCACGGCTCTAAGAAACCACTGTTTCCTGTCTCCGCAGACAGTCTAGGGACACATTCCCTCTTGGTATGTTTGAGCCTATGGATACTGCCCGAGTGTTTCTGTCATAAAACTGAAACCTGTATGGCACAGACAGTCAGGGATGAGTGGGCAAGGGAGGAGGTATCTGATATAAGTAATGGAGTTCTTCCCTTTCTGGTCTGTTTCCAGACTGTTCTGTGCCTCCAACCAAGCTTGCTTTGTAGATTCTATCTACTTGGTCCTAGAGGTGGTCTCGGTGTCTCACAACAGCCTATCAAACTTCGGGGTAAGAATTTCATCTAACCTAGATTGTATGTGTGTGTGTGTGTGTGTGTGTGTGTGTGTGTGTGTGTGTGTGAGTGCTCAGAGCCTGGTTTGCTGAGCCCCTGAGGCCCTCTGGTGGCCATATTCAGGCCAAGCTATGGCTGCCAGGCCATTTGGTAGAGAGGCTTCAAATAGAAAGTGGAGAGTGGGATGGTGGAATTGTGGGTGACGGACAGTACACAGCACTAGAGGCAAGGTAGGCCGGGCACATGCTAAGGCAGGAGGACTGGCTGACACTGGAGGAACGGTTGGATAGGGTTGCCCACTAACCCTTCCCTCAAGTAGAGGAGAAGCCCCTGGCTGGGGAATGAGCCCTGCTCTAAGCATGACATTTCTGGGACAACTTTGCTTTTAACTTAAATGACAACCTAGATTTTTGTCTCCCAGAAAACCATGTGACTTTGTTATCAGCCCCAATCTTCAAAAAGTCTCTCACCAGGATTTACCATTCACCACAGCCTTGGCCACATGAGTTGTGAGCCAACATCTAACTCCCATTAACTGTCCAAGGTAGGTATAATTCCTCCTTTTACAAATGTGAAAACCAGGATCTGAACTCAAGCCTTCCCATCCCCATGGTTTCCCATACTCTTCACCCAGCGGGAAATGATGTGGCTACAATAATGTGACCTCTGCCGTGTGGGTCTCCAGGAGAGAAGGTAAGAGAAAGGCGGAGGGGCTACGGGAGGCAGGGTGGTAGAAGTCAACAGAGGAATGTGTGTCTTTCTAGGCGTGCTCTCATCTCAGGGGCATGGTACAGAAGTGGTCAGGGTGGAGCCCTGAATCATGAGACACACATGAAGAAATGATCTGGTGATGGGACTCACAATATGGGACAGCCAGCTTGAAACCCTTTGAACATCCTGGTGAACTGGCCTCCAGGCTCTGGGGTTACCCACCTGGCCAAGGACCACTGAGCCTGCCTTTGCCATAGCCTGCCTCCCAGGCACACATACTGCCACCACCCACAGACCTACTCAGACTCTGGGGAAGGTCTGCAGCTGTGTTACAGTGCCACTGACCTAACCACCGCACTTAAGACTGGGGTATCAGCCTAACCCAAGCATAAACGCCAGCAAGCTGCAGGTCAGCAAAGGCTGTAAGTGGAGTTTCCACAGGTACAAGCTGAGTCAAGCTGGACTGAGCATGAGAAGCAGTTACCTTGGGACCCCATACACCCACCACGGATCAGGATGGCCTGCCTAAGAGCTTACTCGGCCGTGTACGCTCAGCAGGCTGTAAACTTGCATGGGTCTCCTTGGGCTCTGCTCTGTAAGCATAGGTAGGGTTGAAAATGCAAGTAGCTGGGAACGTGCCCTTCCAGTAATCAACATGGGCACAGATACAGAGAGCCCTTCAGCCACCAGGCAGGGAAAACTCACTCTGCTCAATGACTGGTACCTGCCACAGCTAAACCAGCCATTCCGCCTGACTCGTCACAAGAACATGCCAACTGCTGCTGTGAACACTGATGGACCATATGCATGCACAGTTCATGTCTGGACTCCCCTCTACCAGTGGCCTTCTGGGTCTAGGTGTCACCATCCCATGACTATGTGGCCCTCAAACTTCCCTCAGAGACCAAGAAATCTCTGACCTCTCCCCAACTGTGCATCCTGACAATCAGCCAAGAGAGTTCTGGCTTTCCAGCTAGGCATGTGTTGAAGAGCTCCAGGCTAGTGAAGAAACTCAGCCCAAATCCTAGTGCTACACAAACAAGGACAAGGGTATATAGCCCTTAGGGGTGCATGTGAGAGAGGATGGATGTAGCGAGCCGCAGAGCAGACTGAGGGTGGGAGGGGTGTAGCAGCTGGGACATACCGAGGGCCTTGGTCACCAGCATATGTGCAGACAAGTAATGAGGATGGTACATCTAGGGGCCCCAGGTGGGCTGTGGCTTGGCAGTGCTCAGAAGCACCTCTGTCATCACGCCAAGTATTTCCTGCCTACTTACGTGAAGGGCCCTCATGAACCCCAAATAGAAGGTCCTAGACAGCAAGAAGCATCAAATACCACAGATGACACAAAATTGTAGGTCCAAGCCTTTCCAGATAGCCAATATCTGTCTGGACCACCTGCTTCTGAAGCAATCATAACCTCAGAACACAGGGACCAACCTCAACAGTTCTGGTATATGGCATCATCCCATTCACAGATCCTGTCCCTCCCCAGAGCAGTCAACACTTGCTCTGGATAGACAGCCTCGGGCCTGGATCAGAGGATAGAGAGGCTGGGGTCCCCACTGTGGAATTGCAGGTACTTAGTGCATAACTGGTCCTACTTAGGGAGAGATCTTTCCAAAGACAATTTGGGCATGGCTCCATCCCCTGGCTTTATAAAAGTAAGCATGTATTTTGCATTTCGGATTGTTAGCCTAAAAGTTAACACAAACAGAAGCGTTTTCTTTCTTTTCCGTCAATTTTAAATGTCTAACTCTACAGAGAAGAGTCCCCTAGTACCCTAGACACTGATACCTTACACTGACATAAATACATTTAAATATTGACGATAAATAACATTTAATTATTTAAAAATTAAAAGGGGACAGGCACGGTATCCAGGCCTCCTGTGCGGAGCAACTCCAAACTTGCATATTCTCCAGGGACCGCTGTCCCACTGAGGAATGTAGCGGTATCTAGGGAGGAGTTTCAAGCAGGGACACCAGACAAGGGATTCCCAGCAGCGCCTCCTCTCTCTTTTGTGAGGCCTTAGGAGCATCGCGGTGCGGAGACATTCCCTTGGCATCACCAAGACCCTGCGCTCACCAACGGCCATGCCACCCCAGAAAGTTCCCCAGCCTCGCCGCCCCTGAGTCCCTGTAAAGTTTCCATAGCCGTCAGGTCCCTGCTTGCAGGCGCTGCAGTGGCTCGCGGAGGTCAAGGCTGTGGGAATTGGGTCGTGTTCAGCCCGGCGGCATGAAGCTGGCGGCGTGGCCAGATCGGACAGGGCCCTGAGGTCATGGACAAAGGGACCCGCCCCCAGCGACCCGGGTCTCTGGGGATCCCTCCTGGGCTAGAGCGCCGGTGAACAGAAGAACCGGCTTCCGAACCCCACCCAGACCTAAAGTCCGAGCCCAGGACCCTGTCCCTACCTCAGTCCGCATCTCAGCCTAGACGCCATACCCAGCACGCTCTCCCAGGTCCCACGCCCAGTCCTGGTACCGACGCCACTGTCCAGCCCCAGGCCCACGGCCCGACCCCGCCCACCCGGCCAAGCTCACCTGGCGCGCGGCGTGGGCGGCTCCGCAGCGCCGCCTCCGCCCCCAAGACAGGCGTCCCCAGGTCCCTCCGGCGCACGGGGAGCGGCCTCTCCAGCTCCTTGCACCGAAAGCGGCTCCCGGGGCCACAACTCGTGGGGATGCGGGGGTTGGGGGAACCCTCCTCCTCCCCTACCCCAAGCAGCCAGCAGGCTAGCCCTCCCACCCCTCCCGCAGCCCGTGCGCAAAGCGGACCGGACCGGAGACAAGGCCTCCGCCCCGCCCCTTCCAACCGCGAATTTTCCCATTGGTAGAGAGACGCGTCCCGCAACCCACACCGATTGGATGGATGTGCAGAGATTGCGGCTTGCTGTTGGGCTCCTGATGTTGTCAGTCTTAGCCGAAGATCGGCCCCCCTAGCGGAGCAGTCCGAGGCCCTGACACCTGCCGGGAATGCTGTGGCTGCCACAGTGGCAGGAGGTTCGGAGTTGTCCCCTCCCAGCCACCTTCAGTGGCGTTCTGGGGATAGTAGGCCCTGAGCTGGAGCTTGTAAGACCGGCGGTCACTCCCGGATTCCAGCAGCGTTGACTCCATCTCCACCCCAAGTTCGCAGGTATCCCCGCTGTTGGCCGGACGTTGAGCGTCGATCCCTTTCTAATTGGCTTAGAATGGTATTTCTCCTACCCTGTGCAAGAGTGTTGGGCTGCTGCTCCCATTTTGCAGATAGAAAACGGAGGCTTTAGGCGACCAGGTCGTGAACCCAATCGCTGGACTTCCAGGTTCTCTCACTGCCCCCATAACTCTTGCACCGAGGACGAGCAAGGTCAGCTAGGCTTACTCGGAGTGGGGATGGCTGCAGTGATTTTGAGAGCAAAAACAGACTCTAGGAAAACTAGGGCTTTTTTTCTTCTATGAAGCCTGTATTTACAGAGCTCGTGGGCACTCCCCATAGCTGCATGAGACTGCTCTTTTCTGGGGCAATGACGAGAGTTCTCAACCCGGGAAAGGGGAATTTTGTGTTTATCTCTTCCCCATTCCACCATGGTATCCCGATTTCCTCTGCCCTGTCTTGGGGGAAATAACAAGGAGCTTTATCCACTGTCTGAAAAGATTGACACGTATTTCCCTGCCAGGTAGAGTACATCAGCCACATCTCTGCGGTGACAGCAGAGGGGACCCAAGGGGCAGATGCTGTAACATAAACAGGAGATGGAGCTTCAGTCAGACAGTGGAAATGAATCTGGCCTGTGCTTGCTTAGAAGCCTTTCTTACCCTGAGTGTACCTGGAAATGAGCAACTTCTGGGCCGTCTGATTCTCAAAGCCCCTACAGATAATGCTAATGGAGGCTAGGGGGTGGCTGCCCAGACGTCATACTTTACCCACCTATGCTGAGTCCAGTGTGCTCACACAATACTGGTTGTTTGGTAGGGACAAAGAAAGTAAATGCCTGGAGCAAGATCACACTTGTGTATCCACCTGGGTCTAACTGTGCAATGAAAATTGATACCAGGAGCTTTTCAGAGTCAAGGTAGTTGCTACTAATCCGTTGGAATTGCCAGCTGAAATGAATACCATTTGGCATCTTGGTATTGAAATATTGTTGCACCTCTGGCAAGAAGAGTGAGCAAGAAAACAAGAGTTCCTCAAGAAGGTAGCTCTCTCTATGTAGAGCAACACTACAGCTGCCATACTGGTTAAGTTGCTGTGTGGTGGGGCACTCTCTTTCCTTTACTAGAAGTGGATTTAGTAAATGCAGCTGCACGCTGGTATGTCTTCAAATGCCCCTAGTCCCCCTGAGCACCTCTCTTGAAGACCACATAGCTCTGTATCACACTATTTCCCCATACTTGCTGATGGCACAAAGAGGCTGAACAGGTTTCTTCTCTGCTGGAACAGGGCAAAAGGGAGACATAGCCCCCAGTGTAGCGTAAGGTGGGATGTTTACTTCTAGAGACCTGGCCACTTTAGAGCCAAATCATCAGCTGCATAGAGAAAATCGGGGTGGATAGAGACAGCTCACATAGGTTTCATGGCTGCTGTCTAAAAGTCTCCATATCAGACAGAGGGCAAGGACGGCAGAAGACCACACAATAATCCCCCCTGTGTGTGTGTTTCTTGCTCTTTCTGTCTGTCTGTGTCCCTCCCTCCTTCTCCAGCCAGCTGCTGGCCATCTCTGAAGGGATAGTGCTGAGGAAAGCCACAGAGAGAGAAGGCATATGTCAGGAAGAACTTCCTAACTAGTTGGCACTTGAATCCCAAAAAGATGGTTACAAAAAATGGTGAGCTCCCATTCTGAGGAACGCACAATAAGCCAGACTCAATGGGAGGGAATACCAGAGGGCATACTTATCAGAACAGGGGCGGGAATTGGATTCCCTTCCTCTAAGTGGACTGCCTAGTTGGGCCTCAGTGGGAGAGGATACGCTTAGTCCTGCTGGGACTAGATGTCTAGGGTGAAGAGGTAGGGGAGGAAGGGGGAGCTGCAATCGGGATGTAAAGTTAATAAATAATTAAAGAAAAAAATAGGAGCAGAGGTTCAAATCCCACCAAAGGATGTGATGGGATTTGAACCACTGTCCAACATGTTCTTACATCTCTCTTTATGGAAAGGAATGATGAGAAAGCTTACCCAGCCCATGTCCCACTCCAAGGTGCATGGCTTGGTGCTTTGGGGAGAAGCTACTATGTATCTGCTAGTCTGTAACCCGGAGCATGCTCTTTTAGCCGCAAGCCCAAGTCCTACTTGCCCACCACTACTACCTCTTAGTCCTGAAGACCAAGTGGTCTGGCTGCTCAGCTGGAGACAGCGGCAGGAGCACAGGGTGATTGTGCTAAGCTGGAGGAAGAATGGAAGCGCCTAGCTAGGTCTGCCACCTACTGGCCAGGTGGTCTACCGAGTCCGGTGTTTGCTAATTGTTTCCCTTTAGCTCTCAGGGGAAATACTGGTAAGGCTGTGAGAGAGAGGGTGTAGCCGACCTGTGGCTGGGTCTAGCCACAGCCTTTCTTTGCCTCTCTGAGTTCCAGTTTTCTGCAAAGCATCAGCATTGCGTTTGGGACCATGATACCTAGATGAAGCTAATGCCACTTGGCATCTTTTAAATTTTTTTAATTACATTTTATTTTGTGTGTATACACCACAATGCACATGTGGTCATCAGAGAACAACTTAAAGGACTCAGTTTTCTTCTTCCACCTTGTGGATCCCAGGGATGGAATCCCAGGTGGCCAGGTTTGACAGCAAACATCTACACCCAGGCGGCCATCTTGCCGGCCCTTTAATTTTACTTCATGTGAATAGCTTAACTGCTCTAAAGATGTTATATTTACATCTCTAAAACGGAGTGAATGAGAACCGAGTATAAGACTATTGGGTTGAGAGCCTGTAGTGCATTATCGTTGTCTTTAACGTGGTTCTCGGTTGTCGTCTTTGTCGTTGTATTTCGGAAGACCTCTGATGCTCCACCTTAGTGATGCTCAAGCCCGACACAACCTATTGCTAGCAGGCACAGGAAGCCCCCAGTGAATGTCTCGACCCTGTTCTAAATGCCACAGTCATTGTTCAAACATAGCTCAAGTGTGGTAAATTCCTCATCCTTGGGGTCTGGACCTGCAGGACAGCCTTCGTGACTATTTATGGACTATGGAAGGCACGGTGGAGCCATGTTCTGTGTTTGTTTTCTAGTGCGGGGGAATACAATAGGTGAGGGATCAGTCTGGATGGACTTGGAGGCGACAAAGGAAACGGAGGGCTATCCAGGGCAAATGATATATATGGTCTAGAGGTAAAGACCAGGACACGGTCTAATGGGGGTGGGTCCAGCGCCTGAACTGGGCGGGGTGTAGGGGCTCTCTCAATCTCGCAGAGATAACCTACAAGCTGAGCAGCTGTGACAGCATGAAGGGACCAGATACCCGCACAGCTCGCAGCTTTGGCGCAGCTCCAGCCTTGGCGCAGCTCCAGTCTTGGCGCAGCTGCGGGGGCGGAGCGGTTCATCTGAGCGACAGCGCATACGACCAATAAGGCCGCGGCTGTGGGTTCACCGCTCCGCCCTTCGCTGTTGTGCCCAATAGCGAGCGCTCTGCCGGCGGGCCGAGCGGGTCCTGGGCAGGCGGCTAAGGCGCGCGGGTGCGGCACCCGGAAGTCGGTGGCGGCGGAGGCGGTGAGTGTGCGGCGGGTGGCTGGGGCTAGCGGGCTGCGCTCCTGGCGGGGCTGACCCACAGTCGGGCGCCGGGCTCCTGGAACCCGGTCTGGACCAGGTTGGTCGAGGCCGAGGTGGCCCGCACCTTCTCGTCAGAACTCAGTTTTCCCTTTCCAAGGCGTTAAATGAAAACTAAATGGCCCGCTGGCTTGGGACAGACCAGATTATCTCTGACAATTGAAAACAACCCACACGGTACTGGAAGATGTTTCTGTTTATCTCTGTCAGGATTGGGTGCGGGGAGGGGGTCACGGCAGCAGGGGCAGACTTGCTGTGTAAGAGGCTAAATTGGCGGGACAGAGAGCTGCATGGTTGTTGCATGGTGGACGGCTGCAGTCTCCAGCGTCAGGATTACTCTGGAGCCTAATCATGTCGCCCCTCTCACTCTAAACCTCCTATGTGGCCTCAGGCGTCACAGTATGTCAGAGTAGACAGCAAGTGCTGGGTCATTCTTATGCCTGATACGGTTTTACTGGGCTGGCGTGGTAAACCCTGGCTCAGAACGGGAGGATGCTGCATGTAGTCAGCATCCAGGCTAGGCCTGGCTGGCCCTTCTCTAGGCTCATTGGCAACGGAGGCTTTGCTAGTTTTCCTCTTGGACAGTGGACAAGGAGGACCTGATGTTGAGACCACATCTGTCGACCCTCAGCATCATTCCTGTGTTTTCTTCTGCCTGATAGGTCATGTCTTTAGAGTGTACCTTATGTCCTTGCACAAGTCCCTGATCCTCGATGCTTCCCCCTCCCCCAGTGAAGTGTCTTGCTCAGCAGACCTGTCTGCTGCCTGGGCCTGCTGACCATTGTTTTGCCACCACTAGGCTCAGCCATCTTCTATGGGGGAGATGTGACAGCTATAAGGAACAGGTGAATGACACGTCCTCTAGACAACTTTCATTGGTCTAACCTTGTACGTAGTGAGGAAAATTCTAGAAAAGGAGTCAAGTGGTTTCCAAGTCTGTTCCAGGCCAGGATGGTTGGCTTCCAGGCTTGTGCTCCCTCTCTCCCTGAGACCTCCTGGATCATGTGATCTGTTGGAGAGGGTGACTGTTCCCAGACAGAACAGAGACTCTGCCCCTCCTCCAGATCACTAGTGTTGCTGCAGGGATGTGGGATGCTGTGGTGCTCCCATCTCCTATCTCTTCAGGTTCCCTACTGTGGTCTCCAATCCCACATTTCCATTTTACTTTTGTGCCTTTATTTTATTTACATTTTTGGGGGGCACATAGCAAAGAGGCACAGCTCCCGGCTGTCACTTTGACCAGCCTGAGAACTCCCCCCAGTTTTAAGGATCTAACTTAAGATAACACCAGGCTTTGATGCTGAAAAGAATTCCAGGTTAGCCAGTTTATAAAGCAGGGTTGGAGATTGTGTTAAAGATATTTCAATAGAGGCTTAAATATGAAGATTAAGTGCAAAAAAGTAAAGCTACTCCAGAGCTTGGGCTTGGGTAGTCTCAGAAGCAACTCAATGAGTGAGGTTTAATCACTTCAAGTGTCTTATCACTTGCCATGACTCCTAACTAGGTTATAAGTCAAAAGTTCAGCCCTCAGGGACAGTGGAAGGTAGGATATCTTACTTTTTGTTTGAGGTTGGCTGTGAAGAGATAAGGCCATACCCAAGATCCTATACATTTTTTCATGCCTTAAGCATGAAAAATCTTAGCATAAAATACCTGTAAATGAAGGTGGGCAGGGATGCTCATGCCTTTAATTCCAGCACTTGGGATGCTGAGGCAGGCAGAACTCTGAGCTTAGTGTGGGCCACCCAGTGACAGCCTGTCTCTAAATAAATAAATGAATGTAAAAATTTGTACATGAAAAGCGTGGTAAGCATCAGCAGCCGGCAGTGCTGATTGTGCTGGACCATTTGCTTTTCAGCTGATGTTAACCCCAGTCCAGGATGACATCCTGCTCTTGCTTCTCGTTTCTTCACCATTGGCCTGTGTCTCCTGTTTCAACAAACAAAAAAATGAAACTAAACAGAATATCCTAATTATGTGTTTATTATTTAATACAAAATGAGGTGATTGAAGCTACCTGAAGGCCAGGCCTGTCCCTATTGTGGGGGCAAGGGACAGGCTGGCCTTCCAAGGGGAAGCTGAAATGATCAGCTGCCCTGTATACACAGCTTTCTGTCAAACCTATAGCATGTTTAGTTTGTGCTACTCCTTTAAACTATGCAGAGACAGTAACACCCTGGTGTGAGGTTGAATTAGTGTCTTCAGAACATTGGGGATCTGAGGAGAAGGATCACAGGAGATGATTTGTCATGGTGAACTGCTGTGTAATAGCTGGATTGAACAGCATTGCCTTACAGGGCGCTGGCTGCCAAGAGGGAGGAGAGGAGGGTACTGCAGCTGATTGGTTGCCTGCAGGATTTTTCAGCCAAGGTCTCAGGAATGGCGACACCACGTGTTTACCTCTTCTGCTGGCAGCTCCCTGGAGCCCAGATCACAGCCCATCACAAAAGAACAGCTTCACCCTAGGAGCTACTACAGCCAGCAGTGATTTGGCTGCGGGACCTGGCCACTGACCCATCATTTGCAGACTGATATTTTCACTCCTTGTCATTAAAGTTGTCAGATGATTGCATGAGGCCCTCAGCTTCTGCCCAAAGCCTTGATCCATACACCCCTAACAGACTGTCTCAAACTGTTCGATATCCAGCTGGGAAGTCAGAGAAAACAGCTCCTGTTCCTCCATGTGTGCCTTTCTGTCCACACACCCTGCTTGCTTTTTTTCTAGGTCCCAGGTACATGTTGCACAGTGCTCAGGTGAGTGAGGCTGTTGTCAGGCAGTCCACTCATACTCTGTCCTGTGCTCTGTGCCATGACATCAGCTCATTCTCACTGTCTGCCTCTTCGATGCACATATTAGCATGGGAAGAGAGCGAGATGTATAAGCTTCCTTCTAGGGCTTTCTTCTTTGTCTTGAAATATGCCAATTGCAGGCGCACAGGTTTTCAGCATCTCACTTGATGCATTCTACTAGGCAGCCCATCCATTGCTGGCACCCAGCATCTGCTTGTCGTCAGACTGTCCCTGAGACCAGATGGTTCTGTCTGCCTTCTGACCCCATGGACAGGTCTTGCTTATATCTAGTCCGTAATGGCTATTCCTGGTTGTCAACTTGACTATATCTGGAATGAACTTCAACCCAGAATTGGAGGGCTCACCTGTGATTCAAATCTCGAGGCTGGGAGACACAAGTTTCTGACCTGGATCTTGGCAGGAAGATCTTGAGGCACAGTAGCTATGAAAAGCTTAGGGCCAGGCAAGGCAGTGCACACATTTAATCCCAGGAGACTGAGGCAAGATCTCTGAGTTCAAGGTCAGCCTGGGACAAAACAAGTCTGAAATCCAGGTGTGGTGATGCACACCTTGATGGGTCATGCCTTCTGCTGGAGACCTACATAGGACATTGGAAGAGGGAAGACTCACTCTTCCTCACCTGCCTGCATTGACATGCCGGTACATTGTTGGAACCCACTACCAAAGACCAGCTGAAACAACCAACCTCATGGGACTGAGCAACTACTAGATTCTTGAACTTCCCATCCACAGCTGCCCATTGTTGGGGTAGTTGGACTATAGTGTGTAAGTCATCACAACAAACTCTTTTTATATATAATCAATAAGTTCTGTGCCTCTAGAGAACCCTGACTAATACCGAGTCTCACTGCACAAAAGGCAGTGGTGTTTGCTCTCCTGGCTGCTGCCTACCTGCTGCTACTTCAGGAGCAGGAGCTTGTTGCTGTTTGCCTTTGTGTGCTGCTTCAGGGCAGGGGCAGCACCATTGGAAGGATGCAGTCTGGCTTTGCGCTATAAGGGCTTCAGGTATAAGTGTTCCAGTGCTTGTAAGTGACCTAAGGCGTGTGTGATGCTGTGGGTTCCATCCCCAATACCACATGAATATAAAGTGTTGACCAGGTTCAGTTTCCAGCACTTAAAGTTCACAACGATCCATAGACATACATGATGTGCAGACCTATATGCAGACACTTATACACATAAAATAAATGAATTTTAAAAATTAAAAACCTAAATTTATAGTGAGAAGCAGTAAAAGAAGGTTTGTCCACTGTGGCCACTCTGGGAAGAAGGACAGAGATTGAGTAACATGCCCACCCCATGCTTATCCATTAGACCTGTTCAGTGCTCTGAGATGTCAGATGTCCTGTAAGGCACTGGCAGGGAGAGCTGTAATATGGAGCTGTTGTCCTTGTGTTTGTAGACTTCAGAGAAGGGCCCTGCACTTGGCAGATCGGTGAAGGCACTAAATAGAACATAAGGTCATCATTTAGAAAACTAATCCCCGTTCCGCCTTACCTCAAGGCCAAGACATGCCCACAGCTTAACAGTTTAGGGATGGTGCTAGCTAGCCTGTAACGCCTGGCTGCTCTCCTCCTCAGGGGCAGCCTCCCAGATCTAACATTTATTGCAGGGTCCCTAACAGTGAGGGAACAGTGTAAATAGAAGGTAGGAAGTGTCACTCAGCAGCCCAGCAAGGACACTCAGTCCGTGCTGCCAGCCTCGTCTCTCGTGTGAGGTGAGCTGGCACACTGACTGTTTCCCTGGGTTGTCCCAGGGCCTAGCCTTTTCTCCCAGCTGAAGATCCTGGGGAGAACTCAGTGCCTCGGGTGCCTGGTTTTCAACCATTGAGAGAGTCAGGATGGGGCACAAGTGTTTAATGAACTAATGTGACCTCATTTCTCCCAGACAGGGCCAGTTACAGTGCAGCACTGATGGCCCAGCTTCTGAGCTAAGGTCCCCTGTGTTCGGGGTGGCCTGAAGCTGAAGAGGGGCTGAAGATAACCTTGAACACAGATCTTTCTATCTGTGTCCTAGGTAGTAGAGCTCTGTCTATACACGACCATGCTCATATAGAAACAACTCTTGTTAATTCTTCACCGCCAAAGCAAGTTGGCTTTATAAACAAAACAGATTTCGTTCATCCTCCTTTTTATTCTTTCTTTTTCTTTTCTTTTTGCATATAGTTTTGGATATTGAACATACACAAGGTGTGGTGCCAACTGTGGCAAGCCCCCATCTTCCACTGGCTACATCATCCAGAAGATGGCAGTGTCAGGAACGTGTGCTTTCAGCTCTTGCAATAACTTGCTTGTTCACAAACCCACAAGCCCCCCTTAGTCCTTACCAAGGCCAGGATCCTCATTTACCCTCTACGCCTACATTCTTTTTTTTTTCTTTTAATTTATTTTTATGTATGGTCTTTTGCCTGCATGTGTGTCAATATGCCACATGTATGTAGTGCTCTCAAATGCTAGACGAGGGTGTTAGTGTATGTAACGCCCCTGTTACATACAGTCTGAGCTGTCATGTGAGTTCTGGGTCTGAAACCCAGGTCCTCTGGAAAACCAGCAAATACCTTTAACCACTGAGCTATCTCTCCAGCACCCCAGACAAAACTTTTACCAGTCACAGCACCTCTCAGCACCATTGCCCCATGGGGGTTGGGGTGGGGCTGAGTTTGAGTTGTATCCAAACCATACCATCTATGAATAGCCAGGAAAGAAACCAGCTCTCCAGACACTGGAGCAAAAACTGGGGTGAAGGTTAACTGCGGCACCATTGGAGCCTGGGGAGCTGCCAGACCTGAGGGTTTGGGAGTGTTACCACAGGAATGGCTCAGCCAGTCACCCAGGCTTTAACTGATCATCTGGGAAACCGGGTTCTGCTTTGCATCATTCAGACAGACAAGGCTGGTCTCACTTTGGGCTAGGAAGAGAGTTATTTAAAATGACAGGACATACAAAACTTATACAGTAAAGGTGGGACATTTTAGCCAGGTGTGGCCTATTCCTGTGATCTCAAGACTCAAGAGGTAAAGGCAGGCGGTAAAGGAGTTCCAAGTCAGTCTTGGCTAGATAGTGAGTTCAAAGCTATTGCAACTTAAAATTCAGGTCATGGTAAGGAGCTGACATGCGATCAGCCTTCAGAAATACTTTGTTAGAAAAGGGGGAACCCTCAGGTCCAGAGAAGAGTTTTCATTTGGAAGGATAGCTGCCATGTTTATCAGAGTGGGATGGGGAGGGGAGACACGCCTCTAAATTCTGGTACAGCCTTCCCCCACCCCCATAGCCACCATGATGGAGTCGTAGAGGGAAGAGAATCTTCCCTTCAAAATATGGCAAACAGGAGTTTTATGACTCTTGGATTTTTCAGAGATGGGTAGGCAGACTCCGTACAGGAGACTGGGCCCACTTGCCAGAGAGACTGTACTAGGTAGGATCATGGCCCAGGTCATCTTGAATTTGGAGCTGGAGGCAAGGCTTGATTTTGTTTTTTAAAAATTTGTTTATTTATTATAAGTACACTGTTGCTGTCTTCAGACACACCAGAAGAGGGCATCAGATCTCATTACAGATGGTTTGAGCCACCATGTGGTTGCTGGTAATTGAACTCTGGACCTCTGGAAGAACTGTCAGTGCTCTTAACCGCTGAGCCATCTCTCCAGCCCAAGGCTTGATTTTTCAAGAAAGGAATTTTGCTGTGATATAAGACTTTGCTCCACTCAGCTGAAGGAAGGGCATGGTAGGTCATGAGACAGGCAAATATATATATTGAAAAAGAGGAAGGAACCTCAACTGGAGAATAGAGTTGCCGAAAGGGTGGAGATGCCTCTGAGGTAGTCTGAATGGACAGTGCACAGTGGGTTGGTTCTTGAAAGCATTAGCCAATGGGCCAGGGATGCCTGGAAAACTGTCCTTTCCCGTTCCTGTGTACTAAGAATAGTTCTGTGATGGAACACACCGTTTGTTGTTGCTGTTTTGAGACAATGTTTTATTGCTCTGAAGGGACACTAGGATATGGCTGCTCTTAAAAAGAGGAAACATTTAATTGGCTTTCAGAGGTTTAGTCCATTATCATCATGGTGGGAAGCATGGCGGTGTGCAGGCAGACATGGTGCTGACAAAGGAGCGGAGAGTTCTACAACATGATCCATGGGCAACACACTGTCCACACTGTCACTAGCTTGAGCATATCTGACCTCAGAGTCTGTTCCACAGTGACATACTTTCTCCAACAAGGCCACACCTACTAATAGTGCCACTCCCTATGGCCAAGCATTCAAATACATGAATCTATAGGGGCCAAACATATTCAAACCACCACTCTGGACTCATTGGTAACACATATGCGTATCAGAAGATGGGAAATAAATCCAACCAAAATTCAAGGACCATCTACATCGGTGAAATTCTTAGAAGTCCAGTGGTGTGGGGCATGCAGAGATATTCCTTCTAAGGTGAAAGATAAGTTATTGCACCTGGCCCCTCCCACAACCAATAAAGAAGCACAACATTTAATGTGTCTATTGGATTCTGGAGACAGCACATTCCTCACTTGGGTGTGTTACTCGGGCCCATTTACTAAGTGACTTGGAAAGCTGCTAGCTTTGTGTGGGGCCTGGGACAGGAGAAAGCTCTTCAACAGGTCCAGGCTGCTGAGCAGGCTACTCTACCCCTTGGACCATATGATCCAGCAGACCCAATGGTACTTGAGGTGTCGGTGGCTGATAGAGATGCTGTTTGGAGTCTCTGGTAGACCACTGTAGGTGAATCACAGAAGAGACCTTTGGGATTTTGGAGCAAAGCTCTACCATCATCTACAGATTACTATTCCCCACTTGAAAAACAGCTCTTGGCCTGCTATTGGGCCTTAGTGGAAACTGAACATTTTACAATAGGACACCAAGTTACCATGTGACCCGAACTGCCCGTCATGAGCTGGGTGCTATCAGTCCCTCCAAGTCATAAAATAGGATGTGCACAGCAGCAGTCTGTTATCAAATGGAAGTTGTACATATGTGATCAGGCACAGGCAGGTCCTGAAGGCACAAGCAACTTACATGAAGAAATTGTTCAAATAATGGTTTCTACTCCTGTTACAATGCCATCTGCTGCCAAGCGTGCACCTATAGCCTCATGGGGCGTTCCCTATGATCGGCTAACTGAAGAAGAGAAGACTAGGACCTGGTTTACTGATGGCTGTACACGTTATTCAGGCACCACACAGAAGTGGAGAGCTGCAGCATTACAACCCCTTTCTGAGACAACCCTGAAAATCTTCACAGTGTGCAGAACTTCAGGCAGTACTCCTGGTATTAGTTTGTTTGGAAGAAGAAATGGCCAGATGTATAATTGTTCACTGACTCATGGGCTGTAGCCGATGGATTGACTGGATGGTCAGGGACTTGGAAAGATCACAATTGGAAAATTGGTGAGAAAGACATCTGGGGAAGAAGTATGTGGGTAGGTCTCTCCAAATAGGCAAAGGATGTGAAGATATGTGTGCCCCAAGTAAATGCTCACCAAAAGGTGACTTCGGCTGAGGTGGAGCTCAGTAATCAAGTGGATAAGATGACCCATTCTGTGGACAGCCAGCCTCTTTCCCCAGCCATCTCTGTCATTGCTTAATAGGCATATGAACAAAGTGGCCATGGTGTCTGAGATGGAGGTTGTCTTAGGGTTTTATTGCTGTGAACAGACACCATGACCAAGGCAAGTCTTGTAAATAACATTTAATTGAGGCTGGCTTATAGATTCAGAGGTGCAGTCCATTATCGTCAAGACAAGAGCATGGCAGCATCCAGGCAGGAATGGTGCAGGAAGAACTGAGAGTTCTACATCTTCATCCAAAGGAAGCCAGGAACAGACTAAGTATCCTCAGGTAGCTAGGAGGAGGGTCTCCAAGCCCATCCCCAGAATGACACACTTCCTCCAACAAGGTCACACCTTCTAATAGTGCCACTCCTTGGGCCAAGCATATGCAAACCATCACAGAGGTTATGCTTGAGCTCAACAACATGGACTTCCACTTACCAAGGCTGACCAGGCTACAGCTGCTGCTGATTGCCAGATCTGCCAACAGCAGAGACCAACACTGAGCCCCAGATATGGCACCATTCCTCAAGGTGACCAGCCAGCAACCTGGTGGCAGGTTGACTACATTGGACCACTTCCTCCTTGGAAAGGACAACTTTTTTTTTTTCTTACTAGAGTAAATACTTATGCTGGTTATGGATTTGCCTTTCCTGCATGTAGTGCTTCTGCCAAAACCACCATCCTTGGACTTACAGAATGCCTTAACCATCATCATGGTATTGACCAAGGAACTCATTTCATAGCCAGAGAAGTGTGACAGTGGGCCCACGATCACAGAACCTACATCATGTTCCACATCATCTGGAAGCAGCTGGTCTGATAGAAAGATGGAGTGGCCTTTTGAAGACACAGTTATAGTGCCAATTAGGTGGCAGCAGCAGGGAGGGCCGGGGCAGAGTTCTTCAGAAGGCAGTATATGCTTTGAATCAGCATCCAATATATGGTACAGTTTCTCCCATAGCCAGGATCCATGAGTGCCGGAATCAAGGGGTGGAATAGTTCCACTCACTATCACTCCTAGTGACCCTCTAGGAACATTTTTGCTTCCTGTCTCCACAACTCTAGTTTCTTCTGGCCTAGAGGTTTTGGTTCCAGAGGGGGGGAGTGCTCCTACCAGGAGCCACTACAAACATTCCATTGAACTGGAAGCTCAGACTTCCCCCAGGTCATGTTGGGCTTCTAATGCCCTTAAACCAATAGGCTAAGAAAGAAATAACGGTGTTAGGAGGGGTAGCAGATCCAGATAACCATGATGAAATTGGATTCTCTCTCCACAATGGGGGCAAGAAGGATTATGTCTGGAGTGCAGGAGATCCCTTAGGATGTCTCTTAGTACTACCATGTCCTGTGATTAAATCAGTGGGAAACTACAGCAGTCTTATCCAAGCAGGATGACAAAGAACACAGAGCCATCCGGAATAAAGGTGTGGGTCACTCCTCCAGGAAAAGAGCCAAGACCTGAGGTGCTTGCAGAGGGTAGAGGAAATACAGAATGGGTAGTAGAGGAAGGTAGCTATAAATACCAGCTAAGGCCATGTAACCAGTTGCAGAAGGGAGGGAGGATTGTAAAGTAATATGAATGCTTCTGTATTATTTTGTTATGAATACATTTGTAACATCAATTGGTATTTAAGTTGAGATACTAAAAGAATGTTCCCAAGGAACATTGCCCTGCTGTAAATTTACAGATGTGTTTGTAATTGTATGAGGAATAGTTAAATCATGTTAGGTGTATTTATGACCTTGTCATTGTTTCATGTGGGACATGAGATATTTGTGTCATGTTGACAAGGGGTGGATTGTAGTGTCTATTTCTGGTCGTCAACTTGACTATATCTGGAATGAACCACAATCCAGAATTGGAAGGCTCACCTGTGATCCTGATCTTGAGGCTGGGAGATACAAATTTCTAACCTGGATCTTGACATGGAGATCTTGAGGCATTAGTGGCTATGAATTCCAAGACACAAAGGAAGGAGATCTTGAAAGGATAAAAAATAGAGCCTAACCCCTCCAAGGACCCCCCAAGCTACCTCATTCTAAAGGAGCCTTAACCCCCACGCCTAAGTAGCCCTAAATATCTCAAATTCCAGACCCTGCTCTCTGCCAATAAGTAGATATAAGGTCACACTCCTTGCTGTTCTGGAGCCTGCTTTCTGTATGCAATTGGGTGAAAGGGCATAGGACAGGCCCTTGGATACTCAAGCTAGGCCTAGTAAGTTAACAGGAGATAAGCTGACTTAACCGCTTATCTGGCTTCTGCAAACTGCTTGCACCATAGAACCCCCGCCCCCCAGCCCTAGTGACTTCTCCTGACTGCCATTGTTACCCCACCCAGGAGACAGTACAAGTACAGACTTCTGAGACTATAGGGAACTGATTGGTCCATGGAACATGGGCTTAGATAGTCTAACATGATTGGTTCCCAGAGTGCAGGCTTAGATAGTCTAACATGATTGGTCCCCGGAGCGAGAGCTTAGATAATTTAAAATGATTGGTTTGTGATTCGCGGACTTTGCCATGATTGGTTTGTGATTCGTGGGCCTTGTGAACCCCATAAAAGCTGTCCAATCCTGCACTCGGAGTCCACAGTCCTCTACCCTTGCGTAACATAAAACTGTGGGCCCCAGCACGCTTGGAATAAAAAATCCTCTTGCAGTTTGCATCAAGATCACTTCTAGTGAGTGATTTGAGGTGTCGCCTCTCCCGGGACAGAGTGTGGGGGTCCTCGCTTTGAGGATCTAACAATCTCTGAGTTCAAGGTCATCTGGGACATACCTTCTGTTGGAGACCTACATAAGGACATTGGAAAAAGAAAGGCTTTCTTTGCCTACTTGCCTTGTGGGACTGAGCAACTGCTAGATCCTTGGACTTCCATTCACAGCTGCTGCTGATCATTTTTGGGGAGTGGGACTACATATTGTCACCAACAAATAAATTCCCTTACTATATAGAGTCTACCCTTAAATTCTGTGACTCTAAAGAACCCTGACTAATACAAATCAGGTTCTGTCTTCCTGTTAGAATAACTTAGTAGATATGTTAGGAAGTGGATTTCCCTTTGACCTAGGAAAACAGATTACTGGTTCAGGTATGGCTGAGGAATCTGTACTGTGTTTTAGAACATAACGCACCAGACTTAGCAATGATCTCAGCCAGCTATGGGGGCTCTTGGAGTCACTACAGTGTTGCCATATAGACTTTTAAAGTGTAGCACCAGCATGCAGTGTTTTCCATTGGGAATTGGGAATCGTCTCTACCATGAGTGTCTTAGTTAGGGTTACTATTACTGTTATAAAAGAAACCCCAGGACTGAAAGCAAACTAGGGAGGAAAGGGTTTCTTTGGCTTACATTTCCACATCCATGTTCATCACTGAACATGGTCAGGACAGTAACTCAAACAGGGCAGGAACCTAAAGGCAGGAGCTGATGCAGAGGCCATAGAGGGGTGCTACTGACTGGCTTGTTCCCCATGGCTTGATCAGCCTGTTTTCTTACAGAACTTAGGAGCACCAGCCCAGAGATGATGGCACTACCCACAATGGGTTGGACCCTCCCCCATCAATCACTAATTAAGGAAGTGCCTTACAGGCTCGCCAATAGCCTGATCTTATGGAGACATTTTTTTCATTTGGGGTTCCCTCCTCTCAGATGACCCTAGTTTGTGCTAAGTTGACACAAAATTAGCCAGCACAATGGGTGTTCTAAGAGTGTATTGACCTTTTGTTATTTTCCATATTTTCAGAGGGTCTGTTTTCAATTATAAATTGTTACAGCTCCTGGCTGGTAAGGGACTTCTTAAGGAAGGAAGGCAGGGGACCTCAGGGTTTCTGTTAGGGTTCTCTAGAGTCACAATGTTGTGCCCTTTTCTCGAAGGTCACAAAAGACCACCAAGGAGGAGTTGATTCCGATGCAATCACACCAGGGTCTTTATTCAAGCTTGAGCTTGGGCCCCGCCACAGGACAGGAGGGCGAAGCCCTGAGCCCAGTTTCAAGCAAGCATTTATAGAGGCAAGCAGACAAGCAAAGGGGTTCCCAGCTTGGCACACATCTGATTGGGGGGCTATTATGGAATTTGATGCCCTCAAAAATGATTGGCTGGTGCTGAGAGCTAAACCATAGACCTTCATAAGTAAACATCTTTAGCTACAGTTTGTGCTTTCCACCTGGCTGGTGCTTGTTCGGGAGTGACCTAGAGGCTCGTGCTAGGTGTACGCTTGGGCGCTAACGAGTTCAGCCTTAGGTCAGGTTCTCTAAGATGGAGCCTGAACCCAAGATGGAGTTGGTAGATGAAGTTATAGAATGTCTATATAGTAAGGGAATTTACTGAAACGACTTACAGACTGCATTCCTACTAACCCAACAATGGGCAGCTGTGAATGGGAAGTCCAAGAGTCTAGTAGGTGCTCAGTCCCACGAGGCTATGTGTCTTATCTGGTCTTCTATATAAGTTGGAACCCTGAAGGTTCCAATGTTGGCAAGTAAGTGCAAGCCAAAAAAAGCACAAACACTTTCTTTTTCCATTGTCCTTACGTAGGCCTGCAGTAGAAGGTATGGCCGGATTAAAGGTGTGTGCCATGCCTGAATTTGGAACTTGCTCTGTCCCAGGCAGTCCTTAAACTCAAATCCGCTTGCTTCTGTCTCCTGGCATTAAAGACATGTACTACCTTGCCAGGGCCTAAGCTTTTCATGGCCACTATGCCTCAAGATCTGGATCAAAAGTGTGTATTATCCCCATCTCAAGATCTGGGTCAGAAGCCTGTGTCTCCCAGCCCCAAGTTCTGGATCACAGGTGAGCCCTCCATTTCTGGATTGTCGTTCATTCCAGGTGTAGCCAAGTTGACAACCAGGAATAGCCATCACAGCTTCTCAGTGTTATTTTATGCATATGAGTGTTTTGCTTGCACGTATGAGTGTGCACTGTGTGCGATGCCTGATACCTACAGAAGATAAAGGGTGTCAGACCGCTAGAGTTATGGACAGTTGTACGCCATTATTTGGGTTCTGAGAACTGAACCCAGGTTCTCTACAAGAGTTGTGG
Source organism: Micromys minutus (assembly GCF_963924665.1). Taxonomy (NCBI): domain Eukaryota; kingdom Metazoa; phylum Chordata; class Mammalia; order Rodentia; family Muridae; genus Micromys; species Micromys minutus. Next base: position 73,718,086 of record NC_137976.1, on the reverse strand, counting down.
ATACCCTTAAGCTCTAAGCCATTTTTTTCAGTCTGTGCTTTTTGACTAAAGCATTTGGGAGCTACTGCAGCCAAAGTCTAAGGGGATCAGACTCATAGCAGAACTTGTCACTGTCCACATGGTGCTTGCAGGATGGATGAGTTACAGGGACATGGAGCCTTACTCCTGAAGCAGTGGGTCTCCCCAATGCTGCAGCCCTTTAATACCGTTACTCACGTGCTGACCCCAATGATAAAAATTGTTTTTGCTACTTCATAACAAATTTTGTTACTTGTGAATCATAATGAAAATATCTGATATGTTAATAAAATATAAAAAATATAAAGGAAACACTGCTGGTCCTGTGTTTTAGGTGTTGCCACCAGATGAATGAAAAAAAAAAAGGAAATAAAATGAAAAGAACACGAGTGATCCTGAGTATGGTGGAGGAGAAGGTTCATTATAGACATGGGAAAGTCCAGAGGGAACATGAGTGTCAGCTGTGCCCTGGGGGGCGCGGGAAGGGAAGGGAGCTGGAAAGAGGGGAGCCAGGTGCAGCAGCCATGAGGCCAAAGGCACAAAGAGAATGGGTAACCAACATGGTTGGATTATATGGGGCAGAGCAGCCCAGCCTGGGTTGGAGAGCTAGGGGTATGCCAGCCTAGAGGGCCCTGTAATGTACCACCGAGGAATGATAGAGATCCCACAAAACAGACAGGAGCTGGCTCAGGCCCCTCAACACCCTGCTGCCTGCAGTGACGCAGGATGACGGTTTTGGTAATGAACCCCGAATATCTATCCCGGCAAGGCTTTATAGTAAGCAGCAAGCGGAGGTTGCGGGGCAAGGGGCTAAGTGTGTAAGCATCTAATTGGAAGGCTGCTGTGGCCTTCAGCATAATTGGCTGGTGCTGGAAATCAAATCATAAACTTTTCTATTTTCCTCTGCATTAGTGGTCATTAGGCAAGGGTGGGCTTGTGACCTGGGGGTGCAGATCTGTTGGGGTAATAACCTGGAGACACTGATCTTGTGGGTATAACTTGGAGATGCAGTCTTGTTGGGGGTGAGCCTACAGGCTGGTCTTAGGCTCAGGTTTTGTTGTGGGGTAACTTGTAAACTAATGCAACTAACCTGTTAGTTTACCTGAGTTCAAACTTAGGTCAGGTTTCCTAAAATAGAGTCTGAATTTAAAAGAAACAGATATGGCTTCTCAGTATCAGGTAGGGACTAAGGGGTAGTGGGGGGACCTGGTGGCCAGTGTTTTTTATATGTTAAATAGGCACCTCAGCCATTTGTCCTAACAACATACAGAATATCTGATATTAGACACATGTGACAGGGTCTTTCATTACACACCCAGTGGTTGGACCCACAGGTTGAGAAACACTGGCCTAGATGGTTTTTGTTCGTTTGTTTCTGTTTTGTTTTTTAAAGGGAAGTCGTCTAGGCCAGACAGTGTGAGGCAGGGTCAGATTTCCCAAAGGAGATTCCACAAGTGCTTGCTTTGTGAAGATGACAGACCCTAGAATGCTGGGGCTGCCAGGAATGTGAAATGTTCCCTGAGCAGAACCTGGAAGCAGTGAGTGGGGCCCATATCACACTCTGTCAGACTTGGAGCTACGGAATTGACTGTTTCCCTGCTGAGTTCCTATCTTACTTTTATCTGATCTTTCATTACTGTGTAGAATGGCTGTTTTGAGTCTGTGGTTGACCAATTAGCCAGCCCGTGGTCAGGTACAGGCTCCAGTGTCACAGGTTTCTGGCTCTGTGGGATTCATAGTAGAGCAAAGGGGAAGGTGGGCTCTCTGGATCACAGTGGGCTGGGCTGTGGATGTGGGCTGAAGTGGAGCCACAGATGTGGAAGGGAGTGAGTGGGCGGGCTAGGGTATCATCAGGAAGCAGGGGCCACTACATGGCCTTAAAGGACAGCACAGAATCTAGGCAAGACCATGTTTCCTATTTACCAGTTCTCAGTGGAGCTGGGTACCCACTCAATTCTTAGCAGTGGTATGTGAACAACACACAGAGTTTGCCAGCCAGTGGGGGCTGGGGAGATAGTGGTTAGAGCACTGGCTGCTCTTCCAGAGGTCCTGAGTTCAATTCCCAGCAACCACATGGTGGCTCACAACCATCTGTAATGGGATCTGATGCCCTCTTCTGGTGTGTCTGAAGACGGCTACAGTGTACTTACATATATTAAACAATTTTCTAAATATCTTTAAAAAAAAAAAAAGAATTTACCAGCCAAATAACTTGCTAACCTGGGTATCCATGGTTTTACTGGGACTTGATTACGTGGAATTGGCAGATTTCTGGCCTATGTGGCTGACTTTTTGTAGTATCCAGCTGATAAATACATGTCCCTAGGCCACTGTCACAAATCCTAGTAACAGAGCCTATCTGGTATTGCCCAAGGCTTTGTGTTAGTGAGGACTCTTTCCCCCAAAAGGACATCCCAAAGAGACTGTTGGAACACACAAGATGTGGGTAGCCCAGGTACCCTGCACTATGCACACCTTGGCTGCCACTGAGCCCACTGAACAGAGAAGTATGCTTGTACTGGTGGAGATCACCCCCAGGAAATGGGGTGCTTGGTTTTTCCAGACAGGCCAAGGACATAGTATGAGCCCTCTGTCCAGTGACAACTGAGTGTGAGAAGTGGGTGCTCTGGGCTCTTTCTGCACTTGTAACCTCGAGAACCTTCAGCATGGGTCCCAGTCCCTGGGCTAGAATCTGCTGTCACAGCCGCGGCCCTTGTTCAGTGTTTTCAGGGAATGCCCCAGTGCTCAGCGGATGCCGTGCTCTCCGTTTCCACAAATACCCAAAGGCTTTTTGCTTTTGTTTTCTATTTTGTTGTATGTATGTGGGTATTTTTCCTGCATGTGTGTCTATGTACCGTGTGTGTAGTGACCAGGGAGCCCAGGAAAGGCATTGGATGCCCTGAAACTGGAGTTACAGATGATTGTGAGCCACCTTGTGCATACAGGGGCATGAACCCAGCTCCTCTGAAGAACAACCTGTGCTCTTAACCGCTGAGCTATTTATCCAGCTCTTTCAGGGAGTTTTACTTTTAAATATCTCTTTCTCCACTGTGACTGATTAATCTGACCTTAAGCAGTTCTGGAATCCTGTATGACCCTGGTCCTTTTTCTACTGCCAAGAACAGAAATTCTACTGAATTCACTAGCTAATAAGCCCAGGAATGGTGAGGCGTATCTCCCCCCAAGACATGGCCCTCATGCACAACCTTATGGCCTTTAAGGACCCCTGTGGTACATGTGGTCTGTTGTAGTTCCATGGGCTCTGCTGGTCCAGAGAGCATGGGAAATATCTGATGTGCTCAGGGGTGTTGACCCTGTAAGGTGGTTCTGACTGTCTACATACTTACTTTCTCTGCACAGTGTGTGATCGTAAGGCTAGGGAATGGGATGGACTCAGAGTTTGCTCTCAGCTCAGGTGAACAGGAGCAAGAAAGGGGCTAAAGAAGCAGCATGTCAGAGGGGACCTCACCATGTGCTGAAAAGAGCATCGATCCATGGGCTGGGCTGCAGAAACCAGGCACTCATTCACAGGGGCTCGCAGAGACAGCAGAGGAGCCGTGGGGCAGCGGGCCTGGCTTGAGTGGGGGTGAGGGATTGGAGAGAAAGGCAGTTCCTGATGGTCCCCTCCCAGGGGCTGGCTTTCCTCTGGTCCTTCTCTCCCAATGACTGCGTCTTCATCGAGGCTGCAGCCCTCCAACTCCAGGCTGCCTGGAGACACATCGATGGCCTTCCTGTGGACCATGGAGCCCTCCCCATCTCTCCAGCATAGAGGGCTGGTCTGCTGCCCTGCTGGGCCAGCTAGGATGGCAGGTCCTACAGCTGAACTGGAGAAACATGATCTGGCTATATCTGCTGACAGCTGCCTCTGCCAGGGGCCCTGCCCAGTAGCTAGATACACAGCCTAGGGAGGGCCAAAGGAGTCTAAGGTCCAGAGTGGTGGCCTCTTCCCTGACACCAGCAGCTGGTAGGAGGGGCAGGTAGGTCTGAGGCCCAGCATGAAGTCAGTTCTTTGCACTGATTTTTTTGCACTGTGTCTGGATAACTGCTGGACTGTCGCATTAGCTGTGTCCAGTCTGCTGGTCTGAATTTATCACTGCTCTGACACACCCACACACACACACACACACATACTCACACTTGACACTTGGTTCTCTCTCTTACTTTTTCTATCCCATAGCTGTTTTCCTGGCTGCTTTTATTTTTCTAGAATGGCTAGTCTGTGATACAAATGTCAATCTTTCTTAATTGCCAAGGTCACTGAATTTTAGGGTCCTTCACTCCACAGTGTGGCTCTGTCCCTATTTTATGGAATGCTAGGTATGCCATAATTTCTCTTAGAACACTCCCCATCTTATTTTATTTTTACATGTATGAATGTGTTACCCGTATGCACACCATGTGTGTGTCTGCTACCCACCGAGGCCAGAATAGACCCTCTGAGACTGAAGTTACAGATTGTTGTGAGCTACTGTGTGGGTGCTGGGAATTGATGTGGGTCCTCTGGAAGAGCAGCCAGTTTTCTCAGTGGCTAAGCCATCACCCCAACCTCTTCCTTCTTATTTTTGAAATATTAGGTGTGATTATTGTATGTAGGTGTGAAGGAGGTCAGATGACAGCTTTGTGTGGTCAGTTCTTTCCTTTTACATGTGAGTTCCTGGGCTTGAGCTCAAGCCCTGCCCACCATCCCCCAAGCTTCTGAAGACAGCCTTGGGTGTGGTCCTGCCTTTCCAGTGAGCATTTGTCTCAGCCTAGTTCTAGGGAAGGTCTTTTGTTTATGCCTCTCTGGAGATGGCTGGAATCTAATCCCCAATTTGCCAAATACTCTGGGACAGTTGTGGCTTTGTCACAGGAAGCTGAGTCTGCCTGGTTCTGCAGGGCTCTAAGGCAAGGTGTAGGAGTGACAGGCTGTGTCCCAAGCCCCTCTACCACTGTGGTGCAGCACTGCTTTGGTGGCAGTCTGCCAAATCCAGTGTCTGTCACAGTGATACCCCTGGTGTCCCTGGAGCTGGGGCTTCTCCAAAGATTGTAGTGGCTGTTTTTAGAATTCCAAAAGTTCTGCTAGTGTGCCTCCAGGGAGGCTTTGAAGGCCCTCAGCTAGAGTGAGGCCTTGTGACCACGTGGACACTGAGGCAGAGTGCCCGGACCTGAAGAGACCAGGCTGGGTTCTGGGTGTGCTGTGCTGGCCTGCAAGGAGGGCAGTCAAGGACCTAAGCCACAGACCCATCTTACATGTGTGTTGCCTTTTGGGAAGCACCCAGACTCAAGTGGTCTTGTCACACTTACTACCTAGGACCAAGGCCACTGCACAAACCCTCTCTAAACCTGAGAGTGAGCACAACCTGATCTGAGGCATCTTCTGTTTGTGATGTGGTCTCCTCGACATACATGTGCTCACAGAAACAGTCATATCACAGACATCATGCATAAGTACACAAGGACATACATACATGTACATACCGACAAAGTGGTGCACATACTCCTGTACTTAGCACCTCAGCAAACTCACATCAACCCCTCTGTTCGCTGCTTGGTTCCCTCAATACTGGAACCGTTTCTTGGCTGTCTCAGGTTTCAGCTTCAGGTATTAGCCGTGTCCTGAAACTGACACTAAATCATTACACTGTGTACATTTCAGGGATCTTCAAGTCTCCTTTCCAGAGTTGATGCATAGAGATTAGCTCTGATCGCAGAATTAGAAAGTAAGGGAATGCCTTCTGGGCCCTAGAGGATTGTGTACTTAGTCCATGTTTACCTAGCACCCAGGTGTGTGCACATGCCTAGCACTGGTTTCTGCCTACTAATGTGGGTAGGCAGAGCCACTTGGTCCTTGGGGGGGGGGTGCTAGATCACAGATCATCTCAAGTGAGTGGACCCTGATGCCTGGCCTTGGGGCACCATGGTTGAGATGAAGGTGTCTCCTTCTGTGGCTCATGGGCAGTACTTGGTGCTCCTGCTGGGGAGAGGGCTTGCCACTCCTTCACCCCAGCTTCACGTGCAGTTCCTATAGTTGCTACTGCCCCTTCCAGCACCCACTGACCACCCCCATCTGGTGTCCAGGTTAAGGGAGTGTCATGGTGGTGGACTTACGAGCTGGTGCTGATGGGCCCAGGCGAGGGGAGATTTCTGTTATGTCCCCAAGCATCTGGTGCTCACCAGTGCAGCCACACTCACTGAGGGAGACATCTTAAAGACCCTCTGACACTGCCGTTCACAGTTCATTGTTCTCCTTTTCCCACAGACCTTGTGACCGTGTGAGCAAAGCCACCCTTGCAACCCATGTGCATCATCTTCTTTAAGTTTGATCCTCGTCCTGTTTCCAAAAATGCATACAGGTAACTGCCCTTGTTCTGCCTCTGCCATGCTGCTCCTCACCCCTGGGGTGCCATGTGTGCTGGGTATGTGGGCCAGCCTCTGAATAACAAAGCCCTGGTCTCTGGAGGCCTGGAGACATTCTGCACAGGCCGATCCTGCTGTCTCGGACAGTGGCTGCTTAGCATGAGGTGTTGGGATGAGCACCACCCTAGAGCAAGGGCTCAGAGCTAACGTGCACTGTGGCGCGACAGAGGGGGATGTGGGCTGTGACTAGGGAACTGGAGTGTGTTGACAGGGATTGATGCTGCTGGCTTGGGTGAGGTGTCTGGCTGGTGTCAGACTGAGGAAAGCATCCATGGTTTTAGCTGGAGTAACTGAGTACCAGCCAAGGACCTGGGACACAGCAGGCAGAGAAGGGACCGGCGGCCAGCCCTCCTGCTCTTCCCTGCAGGTGAGCTCAGCCCCTTTGCTCTGTAGCTCATGCCAGCATTTGTCCATGTGGAGCACAAGGCAGAAATTTAACCCACAATCAGAAATGGACTTTGGAACTCCTCTCATACATTTGTCTGGAGCATTTTCAAATTTTTAAGATGTGTTCCAGGAACAAACAAGTAGTTTCAGCGAGGTTCTCATGTTGAGTCCCTTTGTAGAATGGCAGACATTACCATTCATGGCACAGTGGCTGAGTTCCCTCATTTCAGTCCAGGACGTAGGGACTCAGCATTTTCTCTCCTACAGAGGACAGGCAACATAGCTGGATCAGGCTGGAGGAGGCGATTCTAGTGCTCTGGCAGGACAGTCGGCAGTCACGCAGATGGACATTCTGCAGATGGAACCTTGCAAGGAAAATGATAAACAGCTAGGTACATCACGGGGCTGTGTGGCAAGATCAGGAATGCTGGATTCCCGGAGGACAGACGTGAGAAGCTGTCACCACACTGTTTGCACAGAGCAGCGCCCTATCTGTCATTCCCATATTATGATCCACAGTGGGGCTACTGGAGAGGTGGCTTGCTGCTCTTCTAGAGGACCAGGACCCACGTGGTACTTCACACCTGTATGTAACTTGAGTTCTAGGGAATCCAGTGCCTTCCTCTGGCCTCCACAGACACCAGGCACTCCAGTGATACACAAATATTTATGTAGACAAAACAACCATATACATACAATCAAGGGGGGGGGCACCACGGATGGCACAGTTGTGACTCCTTAATGGCCAAAATGTCCTCTACGTGTTGGAGTCTACCTTCTAAAGTACCTAAAGCTATGGCATTTGTCATTGAGCAGGTGCTAGGTCAAAGTACTTGCCCATTGATGCCACTTATATTGTGCATTGCTGGAGCTAAGGCTTGGGAACCAGAGGTTTCAGGGGCCTCCTGCCTGTGAAAGCATGGAGTGTGTCTCCAGTGCCTTCTGTTAAGCATAACTATACCAACAACAAAGTTGAGCTTCATTTCTGCAGCGTAGGCAGTACGGGGTGGGTACGAGCCTCCCCTCGCTACGCTGGGAAATGGCATAGCCCTCCCTTCCTCTCCTTGGCTCTTATGCTCACGCAGCCTTCCCCATACCAGCAAAAACAAAGGTGTGTTTCTGTTTGGGGTGACACAGCCTAACCAATAGTTCCATAGTCTTAGGTAATAGGTGAATCCTGGGTGTAGCCAGAGCCTACTTGACAGTTTGTTCCTTGAAGACCATCTTCAGGTAAAATTAAAACAGGGAAAAAGATAAGAAATTGGCAAGTAGGGTCTAGTGAGATGGCTCAGCGGTTAAGAGCACTGTCAGCTCTCCCAGAGGTCCTGAGTTCAAGTCCCAGCAACCACATGGTGTCTCACAACCATGTGTAATGAGATCTGATGCCCTCTGCTGGCATTCAGTTGTACATGCAGCAGAACGTGCATATAATAAATTTTAAAAGGAAGGAAGGAAAGAAATTGGCAAATGTACATCACATACAGTAGGTAGTGAGAACCTATGTGAGCCAATTATGGCTGCACACATGTTCAATACCAGTCACACAGTTGACTCAGGCAGGACAAGGCAGATGGGAAGGAGGAAGACGACTCATAGCAGCAGAGGCAACACTGCTTCACCCCTGTTCTTGGGGGGTTACCCCGTACTCACTGGCTGCCTTTCAGCTATGCTTAGCTGTTAACAGATCCACACCAAGACATGGCCTGAAATCTTTGTCTAGTTTTGGGTGGCGAAAGTTCACCTGTTCCTTTCTCAGGAGGGAATATTCAAGCCTGTGTATGTGGCAGGCTCCGCCCACCCCAGCCCTGCTTCAGCAATCCCGGGCCACACTGCAAATCCCCTCTACATCTAGTTAGTCTGAGACCCTGGTGACCAACCTTGACCCACTCAACAACAGGATAATTAAAAAATGGGCTTAAAAACCTAAGCCTTAAATACCAAGTGGAAACCAGATGTGGCTCATGTCTGTATTCCCAGCAGCGGGGAAGCGAGCAAGAGGATCAGGAGGAGTTGAAGGCCAATGTGGGCAACATGAACTCTGGGGAAAAAACCAAGATTGATCATAAATCCAGGCTCGGAGCTCAAGTCTTACCTGTGGCTATTACAGATGGCTTTTGATGAGGGAGAAAAGTCTCCTTAGGTTTGTTCCTATGAAGTCAAACTACCAAGGGCACAGATCCTTGACTTGGGCTACTGTGGAGGTGTAAATGATAATGATCCCATAGGCTGATGTGTTTGAGTGCTTGGTCCCCAGTTGGTAGACTGTTTGGGAAGGATTAGAATATATATATGGCCTTCTTAGAAGAGGTGTGTCACAGGGTTTCAAAGACTTGAGCCACTCCCATTTCTGTCTCCAACCAGTGGCTTAAGGTGTAAGGTTTCAATGTTCCTGCCAGCATGCCTTGTCTGGGCCATCATGGACTCTAACCCTCTGAAACTGTGAGCCCCAAACTAAACACTTCCTTTTATAAGTTGCTTTGGTCATGATATTTTATCACAGCGATAGAAAAGTAACTAGGGGGCTGGAGAGATGGCTCAGACATTAAGAGCACTGTCTGCTCTTCCAGAAGTCCTGAGTTCAATTCCCAGCGACTACGTAATGGATCACAACCATCTGTGATGAAATCTGTTGCCCTCTTCTGGCCTGCAAGCATACATGCAGGCAGAAAGCTGTATGGTGTATACATAAAAAAATTAAATTTATATTAAAAAAAGAAAAGTAATTAGACAGCTACATACAACCACACGATATTATGGGGTGGACTGTGTCCAGGTTCCTATGTTTAAATTCTAACTGCAGGGGTTGGAGAGATGGCTCAGAGGTTAAGAGCACTGACTGCTCTTCCAGAGGTCCTGAGTTCAATTCCTAGCAACCACACAGTGGCTCACAACCATCTGTAATGGGATCTGATACCCTCTTCTGGTGTGTCTGAAGACAAGCAACAGTGTACTCATATACATAAAATAAATAAAATCTTTTTTTTTAATCAGAAAATATTTTTAAAATTCTAACTAGTTGGGTGTAGTAGTGCAGGCCTTTAATCCCAGCACTCCAGAGCCAGAGCCAAGGGGCTCTCTGAGTTCTAGGACAACAAGAGGTACAGACTGACCCTATATCAAAAACCAAAAAATAAAAATAAAAATCCTACCTGCCAGTATATCAGAATACAGCTCTCTTTAGAGCTAGAACTTCAAATACGTGATTAAAGGGAAGCTACATAGTGGGGCTTAAGTCCCTATGCTGAGTGTCCCGAGAAGAGATGACAGTACAGACTTAAAAAGAAGGCTGCCGTGAGCAGAGAGATAGATGTCAAGGACCTTGGTGGAAACTCTCTGCCAGTCTCTAGTAATGTTCTGGGGGTGGGAGTCGGGCTCAGCTGTCCACATACAGGGCACTGGTCTGTGTTTCTGATGGAGATGAAGAGGCCTAACACCATCTCACTAAATCAGCCTCGGGCAGCTGAATAAAAACAGGCCATATTTTCCCAACTTGGTGGACAAAGCTCACTCCGGTAGCTGCTTCTATTCCAGCTCCAGGGGTGTCCAGGAACAGTGGCAGGCTGCATTCCCAGCTGTCACCTTAGGTGTGACCAAGCAGCCTTCTGACTTGCTAACTAAGAGGACAAGTGGAATGCTATTGATCCCGGCCAAGATCCCCAAAACTACAACCTCAGAGATCAGTGCAAACATCTCAAAGCTGTAAAATCTCCCAGATCAGAGTCATAAAATACAAACTGGAAAAGATGCTTGAAATTCATGGAGCTGAAGGTATACACACCTCAGTCCTCAGCACTGTGAAATATTGAACTTGGGGCCTTAGTTCAACCTAGCATGATGCCTTCTAAGGGAATAGGTCAAAAGTCAAGCGTATAAGTGTTTATCACTACGGTGGTAGTTGTGTTTACCTCAAAGTCTATAACTGATCGTATGAAATACTCTTACAGACAACCTAAACAGCTTTGGCAAGATTAATCAATAACCACAGTAAGTCAGTGTAGCCTGTCTAGTCACCCAAAGAGCCATGATCTGGTGAAACTTGCGTTCTTTATAAATGCAGATGCAAGCATGCCCCTTCATTTCCTGGGGGAAATGTTAGTATTTCTTTCCCTCCCATGCACAAAGCTGAAAACGATGCATTCTAATTAAGAATGTTTTTCATGAGCAGATAGTGTGTATGCATGTGTGTACGCATACTTGTGAGCCTGCATTTGTGCACGTGCATGTGGAAACCTGAGGCTCATGTTGCAAGCCTTCTTCAATCACTGTCTGCTTTATTCATTGTGACAGGGTCTCTCAATTGAGTCTGGAGTTTGCCTTATGGGTAGCCTAGCTAGTCAGCTTGCTACAAGGACTGGAATTTCAGACAGGCCACCATGCACCAAGCTAGGAACTTGAACTCAGAGCACAGATGGCCTTCATGGACATTACAGTTCCTCCATGTGTTATTAGCTGAGGGAGTTGTTTAGGCTCTCATCTAGGACTTAATGTGGGTATATATCTCTCTTAGTCCATCCCTAAATTACAGAATTTCTGCAAGCCACCAGCAACAACCTGTGATAAAAATGACCCAGCAGTTAGTGTTCTTGAGTAATTAGGCAAACATGTTTCTTGATTAAAAATATGTAGTTGAGGGACTAGAGAGATGGCTCAGCAGCTAAGAGCAGTGGCTGCTCTTCCCGAGTGCTCAGATTTGAGTCTTAGCACCCCAACTTGTTCTCAGGAGTTCAGGAAACAGGAATAGAGAGAGCACTAGTATTTGAGGAAGAAGCTGACCCTACCCCTGGGAGAAAGGGGGTCTTCCAGCCCGGTCCGTTCATCTTCACTGCGGTTCATTGTCTCGGAAGCCATGGTTTCTTCCTTCTAGCCACTGCAGGCTGGGCTCAAAAATTTGTCCTTTCGAAGGCTGGCATTGCTGACAACATGGGGGACAACTCTACCCCAACAGGGCAGAACAGAACTCGGTTGGTGAAGGTGCAGAGAGTTGTTCTGAGTCTTTATCAAGGACAGCTGCGAGGGAGTAGGGCACTCTGGACACAGTGAGGCTTCTACAGGAGCCCTGGAAGGCTTGAGAGCTCTTCTACAAACAAGATGGGGTCGTCTACTCAGGTGCCACTGGGGTTTAGTGTGTCCTCAAGCTCCTTTTGGCGGAATTCTGGGTGTGCTTGGGGGTTTTCAGTGGACAGGCAAGTAAGTGGAAGAAGGAAAGTGTCCCACCCCTACTTGGTCCCTGTGTGCTTGGTAAAACCATGAAGAATCCTGGCTGAACTGACACTTTTGGGGTATGACATGGAATGAGGCTGTCCCATAAGACCTAGTAAATCAACTAACGACCAGAAAGTAGTAAAGTGTGACAGTATGGTTCTTTTTTTTTGTTTGTTTGTTTGTTTGTTTTTTAATGGAGGTTTCATTGGGTAGCCCTGTCTGGCCTAGAACTCAGAGATCTGCCTGCATCTGCCCCTCTGCCTCTCTCTCTGTAGTTTTAGGATTAAAGACAGTTTGACTTCACCACCGGGGGGGGGGGGGGATTTCAGAGCAACTCAGTATAAAGCAAAGTTGGGGTTTATTGAGAAGAGACTTTAAGATACATTTTGGACACAGGATGATAGAGACCTTCAAGTGCAGGATAAGACACATCTAGGGGCAAAGGCGTGGGCTTTCAGTGTTTTTGCAGTGTATGAGAGTTTGGTCTTTGTTAAGGTGTAGGGTACTGTGCCATGTGAAGGGACATCTCAGAGGTACATGTAGACGCCATGCTTCCTGAAGGAGCATCTCAGAGAGTTGTAGAGCTCCTCAGGGGCACTGGGTCAGAATAGCTGATAAAGTAAAGGTCATATGGCTGACAGGGATGGAGAAGGTACTTTTATTGTAAACAGATTTCAGTTTTGTTTGTGAGATTCTTGGCAAACTTCATTAACACCTGGGTAAAGTACTAAGACCATGCCCATGGACATGAACACTCAGGCCTTAACACACGGTTCATCGGTAATCTGACATTATTTGAAGAAAGAAACTATATAAAAAGAATATTGTCTTTATATAGGCAATCTTAACATGAATATGCATTTTACTAGATTTCTCAACTCTGGGTTTGTAAGATACTTCAACCTTTTCTATTCCCTTGTCTCCTTAATTTTCTTTCTATCCTGCCTCTTCTCTTCCCAGCCTGGGCCTGTCTCCCGGGCAGGGCCTTGTGGTTTCCCAGGAGCTGCCTAGGGCTCCTGTGGATGTATGGCAAGGACTGGGTGGGGGAGGGGCTCTTATTCATGTTGCCTCTGTAGATTTAACATTAAACACGAGGCTGCAGCTTCGTGTGGTAGAGCACATGCAGGTCAGTCCCTGGCACGTGGCTGCCCTCGAACTTTCTTCTCCCAGGCTCATCTTGGCAGCCAACAGAGATGAATATTACCACAGGCCATCCAAGCTGGCAGACTTCTGGGGGAACAACAGTGAGATCCTCAGTGGTAAGTGTGTAAGTGTGTCTTCACACCTAGTGAGCAGCTCTTCACTGTGAGGTTGGTAATGGCACTGCTTCCACACGCAAATGCTGAGTGCATAAGTAGCCATGAGTGGCTTGGGGGGACTTGGCCAGCCCCCAAATGAAGCATCTCTCTTGTGTTTTTAGAAATATTACCATTATCATAACGTTTTTAGATGTAGGCCAATTGTTAAGAGATAGTTTGCTCTTTAAGACCTGTTATGCAGGTGAGAAGCCAGCCCCACTAGAGTTAAGTGTTTTTGATTCTCTCAGACCCTTTATCTTTATTATTTTTTTAATGTATATAAATACACTAACCCTGTCTTCAGACACACTAGAGGAGGGCATATGATCCCATTACAGATGGTTGTGAGCCACCATGTGGTTCCTAGGAATTGAACTCAGAACCTCTGGAAGAGTAGTCAGTGCTCTTAACCACTGAGCCATCTATCCAGCACCATCAGGATAACTTTTTATCTTTCCAGTTCTCATTGTGTTTTTGTTGTCCCTTCCTACCATTTTTCCATCCATCCATGAAATGAGTTCTCTATGTAGCCCTGGCTGACCTCAAACTCAAGGATCTCCCTGCCTCTGCTTCCTGAGTGCTGGGAAGGCATGTACCACCACAGACAGTTTCTTCAATTTCACTTTATTTACTTAGTGTAGGGGTGTGTGTGTGTGTGTGTGTGTGTACTCTCATGTTCTGCCCATGGGCGTGGCAGCAAGCACCATTACCTACTGGTCCAGCTTGCTGCCTCTGCCTTCAGTCTGCTGGGGTTAGAGGTGAGCACTATCACATCTCACATCCTGATCCACTCCACCTGAATGTGTTCTCATGAGGTTTGTTTTTGATGTGTTTAGATGGGAAAGGAAATCCCCACTCTGTTGCTTGGCCAGACAGTGACAGCTCATTCATTCATTTTTCAATTGTTGATTTGTAGGGTTTTGTTTTGTTTTTATGAATTCTGGATATGAGTTTTTTAATGGATAAATGAGCTGCCAGCTCATTTCCTTAGTACTTTTTGAGAGCAGAACACTATTTTTAACAAATAAATTTTGTTTGTTTGTTCTTCTTTGTCTTGTTCAGGAACCCTGTTCCTCCCCCAGGCCATAACATTTTTCTATCAAAGCTCTAAGCTGGCAGTCTAACTTTTGTCTCAAATCAATTTTTATTGTTTGCATGTTTGAGTTCACGTATATGTGTATGCACATGTGTAAAGGACAACTTGAGGACGAAGTCTCAGTGGCCTGAAGTGCTATCACAGTCTGCCTGCACCACCTCATCCTGAATCAAACAGGTTCTCATCACTAACTCTCTTTCCAGCTCGGAAATCAGTTTCCGTGCCTGCTGTGAGTTAAGGGTTGAACTCTATCCCTCTTGTGACTGTTTTCTGAAATCAGCTGAGCATACATGGGTGTGTTTGCTCTGGACTCGTGTATCACACTGAATTGTGTGTGTCTAGGTGCCAACACAACAGTCTCTTACTGTCCTTGTGAGCTGAGCACAGTGGTCACACCTGATCTTTTGAGCCTAAGAGTTCAAGGCTCTAAGTATTTTTAGTTCTGTTTTAAATGGTACATTTAAATTTTCATTTTCTAAGCCAAGCATGGTGATATAACCCAGTAATTACCACACTTTTGAGTCTGAGACAGGAGCATCACTATGAGGTCCAGGCCAAGGCCTTCCTGGGCTACATCATGAGACCCCCTGACTTACAAAAACAAAACAGAGAAAGGACTAGAGGAGCTGAAGGGATTTGCAACCCCATAGGAAAAACATTATCAACCAACCAGACCCCCAGAGCTCCAGGGACTAAACATGGAGAGACACATGGCTCCAGCTGAATATGTAGCAGAGGATGGCATTGTCTGGTATCAGTGGGAGGAGAGGCCCTTGGTACGGTGAAGGCTTGATGCCCCCAGTGTAGGGAATGCCAGGGCAGGGAGGCAGGAGGGGGTGGGGGGAGCACTCTCATAGAAGCAGGGGGAGGGGGGATGGGATTGGGGGATTCCAGAGGGGAAATTTAGAAAGGGGAGAACATTTGAAATGTAAGTAAAGAAAATATCCAGTTAACAAACAAAAACAAAACGGGGCTAGGGACGTAGCTGAGTGGGTAGTGCTTGCCTAGTGTGCATAAATCTGGCAGGGGTTTGGTTCACACCTGTAATCTCATCACTTAGGTTAAGGCCGAGGAATCAGTGTTCAAGGTCAACCTCAATTAAGTAGCAAATTCAAGACCAGCCTGAGTGAAATTAGACCTGACTCAAATAACAGTGAAAAAGTGCACTAGTAAAGGTTGGCTCTCTAGGTCTCGAGCCCACCTACGAGCTAGTGCTGGTCTGTGCATTCTGTGCCTATGAACCCACCCTACCACAGAGCTCTGTTTTCCTTCCTCTGCTTATGTTTTGTATTTGTGCCTATGAACCCACTCTTTCTCTGTTACAATTGATTTTGAAACATGACGATTTAGGGCTAGGGAGATGCTTCATCATGTAAGAGTATTTGCTGTAGAACCGTGAGGACCTGGGTTCAAATTCTAGCACCTGGCAGCATGCCCTTGTGTGCCTGTAACCCAGTGCTGTAGGGGCAGAGACAGGGTCACTGAGGCCTGCTGGCCCCAAGCCTAGTTTCAGATCTTTAGTGAGAGATGATGTTATAAAGGATGAGGTGGAGCATGACAAGAAGACACCTGTTGCCTTCCTGTAGCTCCTACTAGTGCACAGATGCATGTACACACACAAGTATACAAATAACTCATTCATATTACACATGCACACTCACACAGGCAAGTACTTCCTCATATGACATTTTAATGATTTTTTACTCAGACTGGACTGCAGTGGCCTAATTGTTTGGCTGGGACACCTCCTGTTGTTTAAGGTCCCTCACACATACCCCCCAGCTCCTCTCCACTGAGCCTGGACAGCCTCGTGAGGAGCCTGATGGTAGCAGCATCTCCCCTATGAAGAGCTGTGTGTCCTGGCAGAGACGGGAACATGCCTCTTGAGGACTGGGCTAGAGGTACCAGTGGGCCCATCACAGGAACTTGGCTGCTGCTAATGACCTCGTCTGCTGTAGGGCTCGACATGGAGGAAGGCAAGGCAGGAGGAACATGGCTGGGCATCAGCACACGTGGGAAGCTGGGGGCGCTCACCAACTACCTGCAGCCGCGGCAGGAGCCAGACGCCCGTGGTAGAGGTATGGGATCTATGGGATCAGGTGGGACCTAGGTCAAGCCAAGACATTGGGGAGGAGCTTAGGTAGGACTGGCAGAGGAATGGAAGTGTGCAGGTACAATGGGGAAGGAGGAAGGAAGAAGTCACCCTGCTAGGGTTTCTGCTGGTGGGTCCCACAGCCTCCATGCCTCTCACGACAGTGACAGGAAAAAGATGCCCAAGTATTGCCCGTGTGATTTTACCAGGCATTGTCCTTCAGGCTTATGACTCCCTGACCACTGTATCATTGTCCCCTGCCTATTGAGTCCCCTGCCAGCTTCCTTTTTATTTTTTAAAGAGATTTATTTATGAGCTGGAGAGACGGCTCAACAGTTAAGAGCACTGACTGCTCTTCCAGAGGTCCTGAGTTCAATTCCCAGCAACCACATGGTGGTTCACAATCATCTTTAATAAAATCTGATGCCCTTTCTGATGTGTCTGAAGACAGCGACAATGTACTCATACATGAAATAAATACATCTTTTTAAAAAAGAAATGTATTTATGTCTGTATTTTATGTATATGAGTACATATATATGTCTTCATTTAAGGGTATTGGATCTTATTATAGACCTTTGTGAGATGACATGTGGTTGCTGGGATTTGAACTCAGGACCTCTGGAAGAGCAGTCAGTGCTCTAACCACTGAGCCATCTCTCCTTCCCCAAGTTTCACCTTTCTTAATGCTGTATTTCCACATAGAGGTAGAGTGGACAAACGTTATTTTCTTTCATTTATTGTTCATTCTACTGTGTTGAGATTGAACCCAGGGCATGCAGCAAGCTAGGCAAGGGCTTTACTATTGAGATCTGTCCCATATACATATGTTTTTTCCCCTCTAGATAGAGTTTCTCTGTGTAGCCTTGGCTGTCCTGGAACCCACTGTATACACCAGGCTGGCTTCAAACTCAGAGATTCACCTGCCTCTACCTCCCAAGTTGTGGGATCAGAGCCATGCCCCACCACCACCACCCAAGCCTAGAAAGTGTTTTCAAAACCATTCTCTATAATCCAGATGTTGGAGTCCCAGTGGAGCCCCTCTTTCTATGTCTTCCTCCCCAGAGGGGCAGGAACTTATGTCTGCTATGTTGGCCATTGATATGTTGATATGTGTGCGTGGTCCACAGGTGAACTTGTGTCTCACTTTCTGACCGGTGACATGGACAGCCTGTCCTACCTGAGAAAGGTCTCCACAGAGGGCCACCTGTACAACGGCTTTAACCTCATAGCAGCTGACCTGAGGTAGGTTTGCTTTGGTAACTAGGTCTTTACCACTTCGCTACAGCTCCCTAGTCAGCTTGGATCTCTTTCCCAGAATTCGGTTAAGGGGTATTTGGCAAGCATCCGAGGGCCTAGGCTGCCTCAGACGCAGTGACTGACAATAGGGAGTAACACTCAGGGCTTCTTGAGACAATGTAAAGATCACAGGCTCACTACAGTGAGAGAACTGCGGTGGGGACTATGGCTTGGGGTGACTGCAGCTGAGCATCATCTCTCCTGTGGGGATGCTTTATAACAGCCTGTCCTCACTAGGCCCAGAACCAAGTGGTTCTCGTGTTGGTGATGTGGCTGTAGGAACACAAGTTTTACATGCTTAGCCTTTCAGCAAGGTAAATATTCTTATCTCCCTATGAGCTGGGGGCTTCCTCCTGAGGAAACTGTCAGTCTATATCCAGATATATGTCTTGAGCTGCCTCCTACCAGAGGGTTGCAGAGGGTCCATAAAAGGCTCAGTGTGTCTTGAACATCCATTGTGTTTGCTGTGCCCTCTGTCATTTCTGGACTACATGGGTAGACTGACTCAATGTGGAAGCTGAATGAGGTGCAGTGGTCACAGGAAGAAGGCCCAGAGTGGGAGCTGTAATGGCATGGACCCATCCTCCCTTCTCACTGTGGGGGTTCCTAGAGGCCGTAAACCTGTGCTTGCTCTCCTCTCCAAACATGGAGCCATGTATACATTTTCCATAGGAGTTCCATGTGTGTTTGATCCAGCGCCTAGAAACCAGAAGGTAGCTACGATGCACACAGGAATTTAACAGCTATGTCAAACAGATGGAAACCAGGCTGCTGTTTAATCTGAGCAGTACACAGTGGCTTCTGCAGTTGGTCTATGTTGCAGTAAAAATAAAAATATGAATCTGTTGCTACTGCCCTGAGGTCTCACTCCACGGGAGCCACTCCAGTGTGCAGCTAGGCACCCGGTCCCACATGGTCCTCTAGGCAGTTAGTTACCAAGCCTGGCACCCACACATCTCATTCCACAGGCCCTATGCACCCTCACCTCCTGTGGGCAACAGAGCTGGAACTGTACACTCCAGATGCCTCTCAGCCATTGCTTTCACACTGTTCTCCACAGCCCGGTAAAATCATGACTCAGCAATAACTTATCAAACAGACTTATATGTTAAATTCTCAGTCCACAATACATTTAAACAATAAATTCACTGCCAATTAATAAAGATATAAACCGCCCACCTAGACAAGATAAAACCGATCTAGTTCACCTTGACCTAAACCATCCTCCTCTGCTGCCTCCATCTTGAATCTCCTGCTCCTCCTCCTCCTCTTCTGCCTTACCAAAACTTTTCTTCCCGCCCCACTCTGTACTGTCCAATCATGTATCACCTTGATATCAACTTACAGGTCTACATAAAGAGTTGCAGGCCAGCTAGGACCAAACGGTGAGACCTTGTCTCAAAACAAACAACTAAGTCTGGGGCTGCAGGATGGCTCAGTGACTAAGAGTGAGTACAGCTTCTGCAGAAGACTAGAGTTCAGCTCCCAGAACCCATGTCAGATGGCTCCTGCAACCCTAGCTTCAGGGGATCCTAGTGTCTGGCATCCACAGGCACCCATATACACAGAATTAAAAAAAACAACAAACCGTTATAAACAACAAAAAGAAACCAAAGCCTACAATGGAAAAAGATTTGTTCTGGTCATAGTTGTCCCAGGACTGGCCTCTCCCTTGTCTGTCCATAGCAAGGATGACAGGGACCCCAATATAAGTACTCAATACCATTAAAAAAAAAAAGCAACAGAACGACCCCCTCCCAAAAATATCTCTAAAATGTATTAGCTAAACATCTTAAGGAAGTTTCAAGGGCTAGGGTGAAAAAGAATGTAAAAGGAATATGAACCCAGACTGGGGCTGCTGGAGCTGGGGACAAGTTACTGGTGTCCATGTGGAACAAGGGAAACGAATGGTCTCAGTAACCAGATTTATAAGGTCCAGCTTATCCTTGGTCCCCATAGGCTTGTTCAAACACACACGTCTATGGGGGCCATGCCTAGCCATAGCATAATGCAAAATAAATTTAGTCCAACTTCAAAAGTCCCCATAGTCTATGGCATCTCAACAATGTTAAAAGTCCAAAGTCTCCTCTGAGATTCATACAGTCTCTTAACTGTAATTTCCTATAAAATCAAAATCAAAACAGCAGAGCACAGACCTCCTCCATCACAGGACATACATTTCCATTCCAAAATGTCATGGTGAGGAAATACTGGACCAGAGCAAGACCAAAAGCCAGCTGGGGAAACTCCAAGCTCTGTGTCTCCAAACTCTGCGTCTCCAAACTCTGTGTCTCCATGCCTGATGTCAAAGTGCTCTTCAGGTCTCCACCTCTTTTCTGCCTTGTTGACTATAGCATAACTCAGCAGCAAAAACAAAAAAAACAAAAAAAACAAAAAAAAAAAAAAAAACAACAAAAAAAAAAACTAAAAAAAACTTCTTGGGCTGGTTCACTCCCTGTTAGATCAATTGCATTGACAAAGGGAGTTTCAACCAAGTTTAGAACTTTGTCCTCTGCTTTTCTCTCATGAACAGCATTTTGATCAAGTGTAGCAAGCTTAGAAAGAAAACTATGAAAATGTATGGTTCAAGTATTAGAGGGGCACCAGGAAGTGCAGTGGAGCTAAATCCTGTGTTCAAGGAGATGACAGATTAAGGGAGTGGTGACCTCAAGACAAGATCCCACCCCCACAGTGACACACTTCTTCCAACAAGGCCATACCTGCCAGGCAAACAACAGGGGTTCCCCCCAGGGTGGTTAGTTAAAGTTGCAGCATGACTTCGACTTGAAGCCTAAGCCACAAGGCTGAAGCAAAGCTTGGTTTAGTCTCTTTTTAAATCACTTCAATTACATGCAAAAAAGGTGACATCAGTTCTGAGACTGGGATCAAGCGAGATAACAGCCAAAGATCCTGTAAACGTCTTACTGGAGGTCAGGTGAAAAGGTCAAAGACAAAAATGGATACAGTTGTGCCTACATCCTGAAATCCGCCCTGCCCACAGATCCAAGATGTTACCATGTACTTCCCTATGCCGCATTATTAAAAGCCCTGCCCCAAACTTCAGATGTCTTCCTTATAGCCTCATTCTTGAGAGCCCTGCCTAGAACTACAGATGTCCTCGTGCTAGATACTAGCCCTTACAGGGCATAGCACAAAAGCCAGATTCCTGTCCTACCCAGCCCCAAGATGTCCTGGGATAATATTAATATTACTCCGCCATCAACAGTTCAGAGGTGCCAAAAATGCTCTCCACACATATCTCCTAATAGTGCCACTCCCTGGGCCAAGCACATTCAAACATCCTTGATGCAGTTATCTATGCCCTAGAATATTTAGAGAAGTCGAGGAACTTCCTGCCTCCTCACTGGTTCCATAGCTCCAGGCTTTCCAGGCTCTGAGCTGGGCTGAGGTAGGCCATTGTCTTTGTGTTAGTCACCAGCCCAGGTCAGAGGTAGGGCCATGAGGTCACTGGGCAGTGCTGGGAACAGGATGCTTATGACTCTTCTCTGACTTTCTCTGGCTTTTGGCTTCTATTCACAGCACAGCAAAAGGAGATGTTGTTTGCTACTATGGAAACCGAGGGGAGCCTGAGCCTATTGTCTTGACACCAGGTGAGCCTGCTTTGGTGTCCAGACAGGGTGGGGAGTGCTCCTATGCTGGGAATACTGTGAGGTAAGACTGAGCAAGCCTAGGAAACAGCATTATTGGGGTCCAGCACAGCACCCGGCAAACTAACCTGGGGCCAGCTGCTTTCTCAAGTCACAGCCTGTGGACAGTCCTTGCTGGTAACATCTTGGATCTGTGGGCCTTGGACACTGACTTGGGTGCCTACAACTGAGCTGTTGACTCATATTAAGTATCCCTACCCCTAGGGAAAGAGTCAGTGTCCTCAGCAGCATCCATAGCCCATTTCATTTGTCATGGTTTCTTCATCGCCAAGTCATGAAGCCTTTCTTAGGCAGGTGGCTCAGGTTACTAAGTCAGGTTGCAGGACATGTCACTCCTGCCCAGTGAGGAGCAATGTTGTGTTCCAGGTAGACGTCAAGGAAAGTGGGAAGGAGGCGCCAGAAAAGCTATATAGTCCTATCCTGCCTGTGCTACTAGTTCCACAGATAAGCCTGTGTGGTCCTGGCTTGCTGCATACCGGAGTTCATAGCACTCGTTCACCAACACTGATTTCCAGCTTTTCACGACTGTCTGGGGATGTTTGAACCCCAGGTGGGCCAAGGGGTTCCAGAGCTCCCCCCATTTTCTGGGTTATGCCCAGGCCAGAATGTCATGGGCTGTTGAGATCCTCAAATAGGCAGCCCACACCAAAGCATGGGCTTTAGTCCATCCTACTGTTCTCCTACACACCTCATGGAGACTCTGCCAACTGTGGGCACTCTGGCTAGGGTACGCTCAGTGCCCTTGGTGCTGCATGTGCTCCTAAGAACCAGCTGGTGCCTTGAAGTCCTGAGTGTAGGCAGAGTCGTTTGGGTTCATCTTTAGCCAGGTCTCGCCACTGTTTGCCTTGGAACCCTCCCTGCCTTTTAAAGTTTCTTGGGGTCTACAGATCCATTGAAGGGGATTTGTATCCCAGGAGCCATCTCATTCCAGCACAGTCTCCAAGTGGCCCAGAGGCCTCTGGGAGAGCAGTTGGAAGCTGGGGCAAGAGGCTTGCTGTTCTCAGAGCAGGAGACTACCTGACAGGAGCTTATTTTCTAGTAGAATTTCTTCCCATCTACATTATGATTTATCCCTGAGATTGCCCCTACTTAATCTTTATCCACTTCTATTTTTCTTTTTTTTTTTTTAATTATGTGTATGGGTAGCTTACCTATATGTACATTTGCACACCAGAAGAGGGCATCAGATCCTATTTTAGATGGTTCTGAGCCACCATATGGTGACTGGGATTTGAACTCAGGACCTTTAGAAGAGCAGCCAGTGCTCTTAACCACTGAGCCATCTCTCCAGCCCCCCTTTTTTCTAATGTTGAGAATTGAACCTACGCTCTTACACCTACTAAACATACTCTTAGTAAACACTTAGACCTCTGCTTTTAAGCAGGCCTGTTGCCCTGAACTGAAATTTAGCACCAACTACATAGAAAGTGCCAAACCAGCCTGGGTTACAGAATGACGTTGTCTCGAAAAACAAACCTTCATTGAAACATGACTCTCATATGCTGTGCATGTAAAGTTGATCACACAGCCAGCTATGGTGACAAAGCGTATAATCCCAGCACTAGGGAAGGAAAGGCAAAGAGACAGTCATAATTTTAAGACCAGCTGATCTGCAGAATAAGTTCAAAGCCAGCCAAGGCTTTATAACAAGCCTCTTAAGAAAGTGGGGGAAGCAGGCAGGAAGGGTGTTTCCTATAAGCTGGGAGTGGTGGTGCTCAGGAAGCTGAGGCAGAGGGATCATAGCTTGAGGACAGGATGTGACACTGGGTGTGTTGGTGACACCTTTAAATCTCAGCACTCCCGGAGGCAGAGGCAGGTGACCCTCTGAATTCCAGGCCAACTGGTTTATACATTTGAGTTTCAGGCCAGCCAAGGTTACATACTGAGACTCTATCTCAATAAAGCAAGTAGTAAAATAAAGAGCTGATGTTGAGCTGGGCATGTTGTGCACATCTTTAACCCCAGCACTCAGGCAGAGGCAGGTGGGTTTCTGTGGCTTAGAGGCCAGTCTGGTCTACACGGCGAAGTCCAGGAATTGCATTTTGAACATTTTTATTCTGGTGAAAACAGCCTTGTGCTGGAGGAAGCTGACCTCTAGCGTAGCTCACTCACCTTGATGTTTTAAAGTGCCTTTACCCCAGAGCCACCTCGCTGGACCATTGAAGCCCTTTGAGGAACTTCCACACGGCTTGCCAGAGCATCTGCACCATTTTACATTTCTGCCAGTGGTTTGCAAAGGTTCCTGTTTCCTGAGCTTCCACCAAGACTTGCTGTTCGCTCTCTCTTTAGGGAGAGAGGGCTCTAGAGATGGAACCCAGGCCTTTAAACATGCTGAGCACGTACTGTATCACTGAGCTACATCCCCAGGCCTTAGGTGCTGGGGATCAAAGTAAAGGTCTCTGGCCTGCTAGGCAGTGCTCACTACGGGTGACATTACCGCTGCCTATCCCTTCTTTAGAAAGGAGTTAGGAGCTCATGTTTCCCAGGCTAGCCAGACTCAAACTCAGTATATCCAAGGATGACCCTGAGCTCCCGACCCTCCCACTGCCTCCTTCTGAATGCTGGAATTACAGGTGTGGTCTCTCAACCTGGAAATTTTGTTCTCTTTTAGTCTTGTTCTTTCTATAATCTACAGATCTCCTCAGATGTCCAACTTACAGAAATCCTTTCCCGTTTTGAGTTTTATTTAACTTCTTTGGTACATATTTTTTTTAATGCATAACTTTAAATTTATATGAAGTCCCGTTTATCTTGTTAATATGCTTGTGTTGTCTTAACTAATAAATCATTGCTTCCTGAGTCATGAAGCTTCTACTCTAAAAATGTCTTTCCTGTGCGTATGCGTGCACTAGCACATGTGCTCGCTTTGGGACATCATCTCACTCTAACCCAGGCTGACCTGAATCTTGCTATGTAGGTCTGACCTCAAACCTGCCAAAACTTGTCTCGGCCTCCTGAGTTCTGGATTATAGATACATGCCACCACATTTGATCCGAAAGTGGTTTTTGGAGCTAGGTTTCATGTAAACAAACCTGCCTCAAACATTTCTTTGTTGTACATGTGTGTGTGCATGTACATTCCTGTGTGCCCATGCCTCAGTTTGCATGTGGAGGTCAAAGGACAGACTTACTGGAGTCTGTTCTGTCCTACCACATAGGTCCCAGAGATCAGACTCAGGTCATCAGGCTTGGTTATAGGTGCCTTTACCTACTGAGCCATCTTTCTGGCTTTGAGGTAATTTTCGCATAGGGTGTGAGGTCAGGTCCAACTCTATTCTTTTCGAATCACCCGGCTCCATTATGGAATAGTTTTCCAAACTAGTGCAGGAGGGAAAGGCGGTACCATTCGGGCTGACAGCTTCGCCTTGGGGTCCAGCAGGGCCAGAGTGATGTTCTAAGTGCTCAGCTGGACCTACAGCAGAATCGGCTTCTACTGGTGCCTTGTTTGGGATGCTTGACTGTAAGCCATCTGCCCCAGCCACCTGTGGCCTCTGCATGGCCAGGCTGACCTTTTCCCTATAGGAACCTACGGGCTAAGCAATGCCCTGCTGGAGACACCCTGGAAGAAGCTGTGCTTTGGCAAACAACTCTTCATGGAAGCAGTGGAGCAGAGCGAGGCTCTCCCTAAGGACGCCCTTGTCACCCGGCTCCTAGATATCCTCAACAATGAGGAGGCGTAAGTGAGCAAGTCCCTCTGGGGCACCCACACTGGTCTAGGGTAGGGAAGAAGGCAGGCTCTGCTACCTTCAAGGTCTGTGATGGCAAGCAGGTTGACTCATCAGCGGTAGGAATGCTTTTCCTGACATGTTTCTCTACGTCCTTAAGACTCAAGCCTATTCTTGGGAAAGCAGTCCGGATTTCCAGTGGGGCCCTGGATAATAAGAGATGGTGCAGCCAGGGACCTGTGCTCTGGGAGACTTGGTGTTCTCTGAGGTCTGGCCTCCCTCTTTACAAGGAGGGCCAGTGTTATATCCTAGAAGGTTCTAGTTGCCCAGCAACCCTTAGGGAAAAGAGCCAGAGAATCTAGAAGCCAGTAAGAACAGGCCTAGGTTTTGACATTGTTTGCTATGCCCTGTCTCCAGTGACCTTGGAACCAAACATAGGCAAAGATTTACCTGTCACTGGAAGGAACAGACCCTCCACAACACACACTGTTCCATGCCCGTGGCATTCTTCATGGGGCACCCTCAGACTCTGGGCCCTTGGACCTTAGCTATCCAAGCCAAGAGTCCTGGTGTCTACCATGCCCGCATGTATCCCTTCACAGCCCCATCTTCCTTGCTCTCCTTTGCAGTCTCTCAGAGAAGCCCCACCCCGCCCCCACCATGCTGCCATCCTCCACAGGATGAGGACTGCCTTGACTCCTGTGCACTCCCCTCTCCCCCATTCTATGGACCTTGAACCATAGCATCATTCCCTAGCCTCAGCATCAGATCCCTTCTTGGGGGCCTGTGATGGGCTTTCCTCTGCCATGTGTCCACATCGTCCTCAATCACTTGGGCAGGCTCATTATGGCTCTGGCTTTTTTTTTTTTTTTAATTGATAACTATAGTCATGGTATAAGTTATGCTGGTTGGTGAGTCTCAGGGTTTCAGAGGCTCTTGTGTATGGACAGATGCCCAAAGAATACCATTAAGACACAATAGAGATATATGTGCCATCTGGATGACTAGGCTTAGTGTTGGAGTGGAAGGGTGACAAAGTAGAAAGAGCCAAGTAAAAAAGTTATAAATAAGCCTATGG
Organism: Micromys minutus; assembly: GCF_963924665.1. Lineage (NCBI taxonomy): Eukaryota > Metazoa > Chordata > Mammalia > Rodentia > Muridae > Micromys > Micromys minutus. The sequence goes on along the minus strand of NC_137976.1, from coordinate 73,691,887 downwards.
TTCTTCTCCCCACAGGGCTCCTCAGCAATCTCGGGCAGCTAGCATGGCATATAGGGGTCCCCATATATACAAGCTACAGACAGGCAATAGGGACTAACAGCTTCTCTGGCCCTCTGTTCTTCTAGACAGCTGCCAGACCCAGCCATTGAGGACCAGGGCCAGGCGTATATACAGCCAATGCTGAGCAAGTATGCGGCTGTGTGCGTCCGCTCTGCCACCTATGGCACCAGGTGATCAGGGTTGGGGCTCCTAGGCACGTCCCCCACAACATAGCTGGCCATGGCTAGGTACCACTCCTGATTCGGTGCATTGTAGAGTCTCTCTTCAGACCTAACTGTAGGTTGATCAGATGTAGGTGACGTGCCCATGCACAGGTCTGGTGGGTCAGAGCTCTGGCCTCCTGAAGGCAGGAGGGTGGCCTAGAAGGAAGAAGGAAGTGACCTGTGGAGGAAGGAGGAGATAAGGGAGATTTCTAGTTAAACAGGTCATGTACCCCAAGGAGTTGAGAGCTTAACTTCTTGTTCGTGGACAGTCAGACATGGCTAGGTATCTGGGATCCTGGTGTACTGCTGGTGGGGTCAGATCTGGGACCACCCTGTAAAGAATGTGGTAAATTGGTCCTTCCCCCCCTCCCCATTTTGGTTTTTTGAGGGAGAGTTTCTCTGTGTAGACCTGGCCATCCTGGAACTTGCTCTATAGACCAGGCTAACCTCCAACTCAGAGATTTACCTGCCTCTGCCTCCTGAATGCTTAATTAAAGGGTGTGCCACCACCACCACCCAGCCTGTGAATTGGATCTTTCTATAAAAAAGGTCAGGCTAAGCTGAAGTGCTTTAGAGCAGCAGTAATAGAACTCTCCCAGTATGTGCTGGCCCAGGAGGCCCAGATGCCTCTGATAAACCCCTCATGTCCTTAAAGGTGAATAGCCTACCTGATGTCAGAGCTCATGGCTAGCTCAGGCCCTAGGTGTTACAGGTACCCTTGCTGCCTCAGGTCTGGTCCCAGCCATGGCTCTGAAAGGTGGGGCTGGGGCTAAAGGATGCTTTCTTTCAGAACCAACACCATCATCCTTGTGGATGCAGATGGCCGTGTGACCTTCACAGAGCGAAGCATGCTGGACGAAGACACCTCCCGCTGGGAGACCAACACCTATGAGTTTACACTACAGAGTTAGCCACTGCCAGGCTTCTAGGATGCTGTGCCTCAAGGGCCAGCGTGGACAGGAACCTTTCATGGCCACCCTGCATGTCTGTGGCACAGGCAGCATCCCTAGGACGAGGTCCTCCTGACCTGTGTCCTCATCCTCACCTCAGGGTTTCTCTTTGTACCAATGGAGAACAGAGTCAAATACTAGGTCTGCATTGGGCCTAGGTGTGTCATATATGAACACACACACTGTTTCACAACCCCACCAGCACTGTGTGTACACACACATGTGCACTTGACTGATGAGCAGGGTTATGCCTCTCACCCCACGTGTTTGGCCAGTGGGTCTCTTCCTTGGACAGGTAACAAAAGCAGACTTTTTATAGAAAATGGAGATCCTGTAGTTGTTTGTGTGTGTTCAGTGGTTCTGCGTGCACAAGGACCCTGTGTGCATTTCCTCAGTCCTGTAGTGTGGACCCTGTGATCTCTTAGGACCCTGCTTGCCCAGGATTGTGGGTTCTGAGCAAGACCATCTTAACAAGTGGCTTAACCAGCCCCTGCCATCTCCCATTGCCCTTGTTATAAGCTGTACACCATAGGAATGTGACCTTGAATGTGCACAGTTGACAATAAAACTTTGAGGTTGTAATGAGTGGTGGCTTCTTTTTACAAACTATTTTCTTGGGCTGGAGAGATGGCTCGAGGTTAAGAGCACTGACTGCTCTTCCAGAGGTCCTGAATTCAAATCCCAGCAACCACATGGTGTCTCACAACCATCTGTAATGAGATCTGATGCCCTCTTCTGGTGTGTTTGAAGACAACTACAGTGTACTCACATACATAAATAAATAAATCTTTTTAAAATGTTTTATTGGGTTCTTCTATCTCTTACCCCCTTTCACCCTTATTGTACCCTATCAACGAGTGCATGCATGCACCTCGAGCTTGTAGAGGGAGCATACCACCTCCATCCAGACATCCAGCCTCTGGGAGCATCTGCTAAGCATCTAGCAGAGTGAGCATCTAGCTCAGTGCCAGTGCTTGTCTAGTAGCCCTGACTCCAAATTCAGACCTTGGCCATCTCCAAAAAGGAAAACAAGCCAACTGTAGTGGTGCTTGTGATGCTAGCACTCCAGAGACAGGGAGGTTACAGAAAGCTTGAGACCAAGCCAGGCAGTGGTGGTTGATGCCTTTAATCCCAGCACTCAGGAGACAGAGACAGGTGGATCTCTGTGAGTTTGAGGCCAGCCTGGTCTCCTTAGTGAGTTCCAGGATAACCAGGGCTACACAGAGAAGCCCTGACTCAGAAAAGAAAAAGTTTGAGACCAGCCTGAGCTACCTACTGAGACCCTGTCTCATAAAACTAAAACCGTAGTCAAAACCAAACCCCAATAAGCAAATATTCTTCTGAACAAGGTGTTCATTGCCACCGTGTCTGCTGTGCTAGTTCAAGGAGAGGAACTCGGCTTCACCTGGGAGGAACCCTACTTGAAAGAGCTTGCTGGCCCTCAGTTACCACAAAGGAGGAGATGAGACCTGAAGCCAAGACAAAGACAAGCTGTTGCTTTATAAGAGTGCCTGCACCACAAGCCCCACTTCTCCATAGCAGGTCTCATTTCAGCACAATGACCCCAGGTCCCTCCCACTGTTCACAGATATTAATATTCATTGTTCCTCCGCCCGAAGAACTCTCAAACATCCAAACCACATTCTTCCACACTCCCTGCACTCCTAGTCTTTTGATGCTGGTGTGTATATACACATGCGCACATGGAAATCAGAGATGGTTTGGGGCTGTCCACCCACCTCCTTCATTGGCCTGGAACTTGCCAAGTAAGCTTGTTGGCCAATGAACTCCAGGAATGCACCCCTCTGCCAGCGGGTGTTGGAGTGTTGGAATTACAAACACAGGCTGCTCCACCCAGTCTGTTTTCACAGGTTCTGAAAGCTCAGTTCCTCATGCCTGCAAAGCAAGTGCAACAGCCTTTCCCTAACCTTGTCTTGGGCAGACACCTGTTTAAAGTTGAAATCTCCAATCAGTGAGATGGCTTGGAGGATAAAAGTCCTTGCTGGTGCCTATAGTTCAATCCCTGAAACCCACAGAAAAAGAGAATCAACTCCAGAGGTTTTTTTGTTTTTGTTTTGTTTTTTTTCTGGCCCATGCATGCCTTACACATACACACACACACACACACACACACACACACACACACACACAGAGGGAGAGGGAGAGGGAGAGAGGGAGACAGAGTTGGCTTGGTGGTGGCATAGGATTTTAATAGCAGCACTCAGAAGGCAGAGTTCAAGGCTGGGCTGGTCTACATAGCAAGTTTCAGGACAACCTAAGCTATACGAAGAGACCCTGTCTCAAAAATAAAGATACCAAACACCAAACCAAAACATCCCCCCCCCAAAAAAAACAAAAAAAAAAAAAAAAAAAAAAAAAAAAAAAAAAAAAAAAAAAAAAACCACTGAAACCTTTGACTCCTGTCAAAGTTAGTTAGTTCTCTTTGTCTTCACTTTTCATTTTCTATTCTGGAAAAATCCTTTGCCTTAGAACAGAAGGTTGTTTTGCTATAGGAAAGTCTGTCTTTAATATAAGACAAAGCCTTTGGTGGTGGTGAATAAACAAAAACAAAAGAATCTTTAGACAAAGCAAGGCAGTTTGTCTTCTCTGAACTGTGGGACTACAAGCAGTGGCACTTCCCGGGTGACTTCCTCCGGCCAGCCAGGCCCCTCAAATGGGGGCTGCTCCCAGAAGAGCACCTGCAGCTCAGCCTCCAGCAGCAGCTGCACCATCTGCAGTTGGCTCACCTGCTGCTGCACCTGGTGTGGCTGTGGGCTCTGCAGTGGGGCACACCCTGGGTCGCGCCATCACTGGGGGCTTCAGCAGAGGTAGCAATGCTGAGCCTGCAAGGCCTGACATCACTTACCAGGAGCCTCAGGGAGCCCAGCTGCAGAGCCAGCAGTCTTTTGGACCTTGCTCTCTAGAGATCAGGCAGTTTCTGGAGTGTGCTCAGAACCAGAGGGATGTCAAGCTCTGTGAAGGCTTCAACCAGGTGCTGCGACAGTGCAGAATTGCAAATGGCTTAATCTAAACAAGAAATTGAAGCTGAAGGAGATGTAAAATTGTTTCTGTATAATTGGTAGCGCGGGTGTGGACCCTTATTTCTAACACCTCCATTGCTTTGGAATGGCCATAAAAGAGATCTTAACTATAGATGTTTATGAGGCTTGTAGTGTTGGTTACTGGGCAAATGTTTGGCCTCCTTGAACTACCTGTATTGTGATTGTGAGTTAAAAAATAAATAAATTGGTTTACTATGGGGAAAAAAAAAGACAAAGCAACATATAAACAAATGTATCAACTTATAGTAGAATACAAATTATGTTTATGACAACGTAACAATTTCAGATAACCTGTGTTATCTGACATCTGCTTGGATTTTTTTTTTTTTTAAAGATTCACAGAGACCTATATGCTTTTGCTTTCTGAAATGCTAGGATTAAAGGTGTGCACCACTGTGCTGGTTGCTGCTTGGGTTTTTTAAAAGTCTCAATTTTGGGGTTTAGGGCTCAGTTGTTATGGGTCTGGGGTCATGTAGAGATTTACCAGTTTGACCATTAATCAATTTTAACAAAGTTGAAGCTTTTATTCAGATAGTCGTATCAGACCTACTATACCCTGACTTAGGATTCCTGAATACAGCACACAGCCACCTGAGTGGGCTTTATAAAGGCAAAGAACACAAAGTTGCAAGCAGATGCAAAGCAAGCTTGTTTACAGAAGCAGAAGCAGTTTTTAAAAATTAACCCTAACAGCCCTTAACATTTGGAGGTCTAATTTTGCTTTTTCGTTCACTTAAGCACAGAGATTATAAACTTTTAAGCAGAAAGTTAGCCATCAACATATTGCTAGCCATCACGTTGTGGATAAGGCACCTGTTGCCAAACCTGGTAACCTGAGCTCCATCTCTGGGACCCACATGGTAGAAAGAAAGAACCAACTCAATAAAATTGTCTTCTGAATTGAATCACACACACACACACACACACACACACACACACACACACACACACACACAAGACTTTTTTGGGCTGACTAGATGGTTCTGCAGGCATCTGCTGACATTAACTACTTGAATTTGAATCCCCAGAACCCACTAGGTAGAAATAGAGAACTGATTCTACAAAATTGTCCTCTGACCTCCACATGTACAATACCGGACACAGCCATCCCACAACCATAGATAAGCATACAATAAGTAAATAAATGTAAAAAATTTTTAAAAGCCCTTTACAGAATGTTACGTTTTATCAAATGACCTTGGGCAGTGAACCTACCACAGTAGGAAAAGGCTGGGGAGAAGTACACACATGTTAACACTGTAAAGTCCTCTGAAGAACTGGGAAACTATCAAATAAAGTCTCTTACTCAGTACTGCATGCTGCACTTGAATCCCAGTGTTAGGACCAATGATGGTAAGCTGTGGCCAGAGCATTTGTTATCTATTTTAAAAATGGCATCATGGTGGGGTAGCAGGGGCTGGAGAGACAAGAGCACTGGCTACTTTTAGAGGACCTGAGTTCAATTCCCAGCACCCACATGGTGACACTCAACCATCTATAATTCCAACACCCTCTTTTGGCTTTCTGAGGCACCAGGCATTACGTGATACACAGACATACACACAGGCAAAACATCCATACACATAACAATAAAATGCAAATTAAAATAAAAAAATAGCATCATGGGCTACAGAGATTGCACCACTGTTAAGAACACTTGTTGCCCTTGCAGAGGATCTGGATTTCGTCTTAGCACCTATATGGCATTTACTCAGTGGTGTAGCTCCGATTTCTGAAGCCCTTTACTCATCTCAGAGGCAAGCACCTCATACTCATATGTACTCTGCTCTTCCAGAGGACCCAGGTTTGTTCTCCCGCTCACAGCCATCTGTAACTCAAGTTCCAGGGGATCTGGAGCCCTCACACAGACGTACATGCAGGCAAAGCACCAAGCACATTAAAAACAAAACAAAACCTTAAACTAGACGGTGGTTTCACACTCCTTTAATTCCAGCACTCAAGACAGGCTGTTGATATCTGTGAGTTTCAGGCCAGCCTGGTCTACAGATCGAGTTCCAGGACAGCCAGGGCTACACAGAGAAACCCTGTCTGGGAAAACCTCTGTTTAGAGTGCTGCTGAGATTAAAGACACACTACAATGCCTCAAACTCTCAAGAGATCCACCTGCCTCTGTCTCCCAACTGCTGGGATTAAAGTTATGCAAGACCATAACTTGCCTCCAGTTTAAGATTTTAAAAATTACGTCTGTATGTCTGGCTCTGTTAGGGTACATATATGAGAGTGCCAGTGACCTCAGAGGCCAAGGGTCTTAGAACTCCCTAGAACTGGAGTGTTTCAGGCGGCTGTGACCTTCCAGACGTGGATTATGGGAATAAAACACTTCGGGTCTAGTGCGAGAGCAGTACATGTTTGTAGCCACTAAGCCATTGCTCCAACACAAATCAGAAGCTTCTCTTTTTTAAAGAATTATTGGGTACAGACGTGCTCCGTGCTGTTATGGCTTCCAGCGGGGTGACGGTGAGTACCACCGGCTCGGCCAGTGAGGCCTCCGAGGTTCCAGACAACGTGGGAGACTGGCTCCGCGGCGTCGACCGCTTCGCCACCGATCCGCCACCGATCCGCCACCGATCGGAACGACTTCCGGAGGAACTTGATCCTCAATTTGGGACTCTTTGCTGCTGGAGTTTGGCTGGCCAGGAACTTGAGTGACATTGATTTGATGGCACCTCAGCCAGGGGTGTAGCCAGAGAATGAAACTCCTGTGTATTCAAACTTTCCAGAGACAGCCTACTGTCTGTGACCATCACAAGATACTACCCAAGTGGCAGCTGAAGTTGACAACCTCTCCTTGCCTGAACCTCAGCTGAAATGTTGCCTCTGCACAGTTGTGCAGTTCCCAACTTTCTGCAGAGGGTGATCTTTGTCCTTGTCCTGAAGAGTAGCAATGGTTCTTGAAAGATTACAAATAAAGCCTGCACAAAAGAAAAAAAAAATTATTTATTTTATGTATGTGAGCACACTGTAGCTGTCTTCAGACACACCAGAAGAGGGCATCAGATCCCATTACAGATGGTTGTGAACTGCCATATGGATGCTGGGATTTGAACTCAGGACCTCTGGAAGAGCAGTAGGTGCTCTTGACCGCTGAGCCATCTCTCCAGCCCCAGAAGCTTCTCTATGTTGCTTTGTGTCACATACTAAGAGGAAGATTTCCTGTTACCAACACAAATGCTGAGCCTAATGTTTTACTGAACACAGTGACTCTAAACCCAACACTGTCAGTTTTGTGAACACTGCTTTTATCTTGATAATGATTAGAAAACAAGGTTTTTAGGGGCTCTGAGACTTTTCCAAAACACCCCATTCTTAAGAATGTGAGACCCTAAAGACACAGAAATGGTTACAGTCAGACTTAGAGATTTTCCAGTCATTCCAAGGCTATGAGACCCCTCCTGTGCCTGAGAAATAAAAACAATGACCCAGAATAATTCTCAGAAAAAAAAAAAAAAAAAAAAAACCACAGAATATACTGACTGATAGCCACTTGGCCTTCTAGAAAGCCCTAGATAGGGTCCTGACATCTGTCATAGTTATCTCATGCTCTAATCACCCAATTCTGAAAAACAAAACAAGGACAAAACCCTTCAAAGCTTTGAAATATATAAACAAGTTTCTGAAAATATAAAAACAAAGTTTTAGTGGACAAGTCAAGCTATACTGACCAAGCTGAGTTAAGACAAAACAAAGATGACCGCTTTAGGAACAGCTTCCCTACCCCTCCCTGTACTGATTTTATGGAGAATGCAAATTGTCAACAACCTTACTGCCAACCTGCCAACGTTTCTCCCCATTTCCTCCCCCTTCCTCTCCTCTTTCTGAAAGTTATACTGCTGACCAATGGTAAAATAGTAGCTCACCCCCCTCACAAAAAAGTAAAAATGTTTTGAGTTCGGGGTTGACTCTCCCTTCAAGGATGAACAACCCCATGTGCATGGAATAAAAACCTCTTGTTATTACAGCGGTCTATCGTCTAATTGTGTCCTGTGGGTTGTGCTCCTGAGCTAAGACTCCTCGGGGTCTTAGAACAATAACTTACAATAGATCTGCATGCCAAATTAGATGTTAAAATATCTCTCCTGCTTATAACAGAATAGATTATCCATCGGCATTAATGTTCAGTGATAACCATTTCTTCCTAATACAGTACAAGCAGTAATTTTAACATTGACAAAATACATGTGTCATTCTACACAGGCCAAAGTCCAGAAGCCATGTACAAGTGTCTCTATAGGCTGGTCCTTTAATTTTCATTTCTTTTTAATTTGTGTTTTAAGTTTTCCTAGCAAAAAGCAATTTTAAATTTCTTGAGGTGGCAGGGATGTGTGTGTGTACACCTTTGATCCCTGCACTCTGAAGGCAGAGGCAGTTCTGTGAGTTCAAGACCAACCTGGTCTACAGAGTTCCAGGTCAGCCAGAGATAAGAGAAACCCTATCACGGAAAACAAAAACAAACAAAAAACATCTTGAGTATCTAATAAAAGATTGTTTATTGAGACAAGGTCTATCTGTGAGGGTCTGGCTGTCCAGGAGCTAAGTAGACCAGCTGCTGTCCAGGAGCTCAGAGAGATCTACTTGTCTCCTGTCTTCAGAGTGCTGGGATTAAAGGCATGTGCCATGTGCTTAGCGAAAAACATATTTTAAAATGTAATAATTATGCAAGGTATCAATTATATCTTTTGAAAAACTGTAACAAGTTTTTATTTTTTAGCCCCCCTTTTCCAGAATGAATATTTGAAAAATGCTAGATTCAAACAAACCATTTGACCAGAAAGTTGCTTAAGAAATGATTTTTATTTTGTGTATCAGAATGTTTGCCAATGTAGAGATATGTGAACTCTATGAGTGTCTGGTGCCCACAGGACAGAAAAGTGCATTGGAGCCCCTGGAACTAAACAGATGGTTAGCCTTGAACCAAAGTAACCACTAAGCCATCCCCCCAGTCCCAGAAAACTGAAAATTAAATGTCTTAATATCTTCAACTCTGTTAGGCCTGGATAAGCTAAAAATCTTTGCATAACCAGTTTTTGATGCTGTAGGTAAGGGTACTAGTTGTTCTTGCAGAGGACCCAGGTTCGGTCCCCAGAACACACTTGGTGGCTCACAACTGTCTGTAATCCTAGTTTAGAGAGCCTGTGAACTCTTCTGACCACTTTCTGTGCACAGACACACATTCATGTATATAACACACGTTTATACATAAATCTCTTTTTAAAAAAAAGTCAGTAGGTGAATCTTGTTATGTAGACTTTAGGTTAATATATTTTCCTGCTTTTAAGAGCTGCCCTCAAAAATGGAAATTCCTAAACTAAGTCAGAAAATTGCTTTGTGGGAGATCCAAGATGGTTAGCAAGTCTCCGAGCCTTGACATAACTCAGATAACCCTGTAACTGATGGCTTTAACCCAATTTCCCTGGAGAATATAGGCAATATCAGGGTCTCCCTCTCATTTTTTTTCTTACAATGGCTAAAGCAATCTTTTCCTTTGACTTAGGATTTTGTTCCATTTGAGGATCATGGGAGAAGAAAGTGATAGAGGCAGATGATGCTGATGTTTTTCTTGTAGAGACAGATGCACAGAGGGCTAAAAAAGATTTTTTTAGAATTTATCTTTTGACACCATCTCCTCTAAAATTTTGTTAATATCCTGAACTTGAATATCTTGATTGTGAGTTTTAAAAACTCTCATATTTTCATTGCTGTCTTTGTGACAAGGTTTCTCTGTGTAACCCTGGCTGTCTGGAACTAATTTTGTAGACCAGGCTGGCCTCAAACTCAGAGATCCACCTGCCTCTGCCTCCACTGCCTAGTTCATTTTTTTCTCTTTACTTTTCATTGATATTTATTTATTTATTTGAGACAGGGTCTCATTATCTAGCCGTGGCTGGCTTCAGACTCACAGAGGATGTGGCTGCCACAATGCTTGACTTATTTCTTCTCTTAAATGTATTTAAATTCCACTTAAAGCTGACTGATCACTTATTGTCTTTAGTTTTATTGCTTGGACTTCTAGCTTATCATGCAGGGAAAAAAACAGCCAGAATGAGTGATTCTCACTGGAGGAAATATAAAGCCGAGATATTTTTAGTTAGAGTTCTTCCTGTTTACAAATGCTTGCAATTTGCACTATCATAATTGTCAAACAGAAAATCAACTGTGGGGGCTAGGGAAATGGTTTAGCTCATTTTACAGAGGCCCCAGATTCTGCTTGGCAGTACTCACATAGTGGTTTGCAAACACTGTAATTCCAGTTCCAAGGGATCCAATTTCCTCTTCTGACCTCTATGGGCATCACACATACTTGTTAGCAAATACTCATATACAGACATCTAAAACCTAAGAACAGTATGGCTGATTGGAGTACCAAAAAGTAGCTTTTCCCGTCCTTTCCCTCCGTCCTCGGATCTATTTCCCAGTCCTGAAATCTAAAGCCTCTCTATTTGCTAAGAATCTGTGTCTCCATCAGTTAGGTGTGGACTTCAGCATTCATTCCCACGTTAGTTCTCAGTGTGTATTGGGCTATTCCTAAAGGTTTGAAGGTACTCAGGACTCTGGTGGTTGTCAGGTCCAAAAGAAGCTCAGGACAAATGGCTGTGGTTTCTAGCGCACCAAAGCACTGCCAGGCCTCCGGGCTCACTCAGTACCTGGGGCTTTTCTCTGGTCTTTTCACACTCCACCTCCTAACCTAAATCTCTTCAGCCCTTCCCTTGAAGGAACAACATAGTATGCAAACATCCCAGGATCCCTTAGTTCTCTTTAAGTGAGACCTCCGTGCCTCCTACAGCTCGTGGTCTTTCTTAAAGCTGCACTTTACCATTTGCAATAACTAAGAATTTTGGGGAGAAACTTTGTTAAAATACACAAGTCTACCAAACAGTAGGGAGATAGCTCGGTGCTTTTAGCATCAACTCAAGTGTGCTTGAGTCCTTGAGATTCCCCAACGAGTCACCCTTTAGTCCTGTTTTTAGTACCCATGATTTTTCATGTCCATTAGCAATTACTAAAGTGTTAGGCCAACAGAAGACAATTTTTTAAAATCATTTTTTGAATTACATTTATTGACTTAAATGAGAACCTAAAGGAGAGCTAGAGTTTTCGAGGTTCAGGATAGTATTAGTCCCGGGACCACAGCAATAAAGTAATGGTTTGTGGGTAGGAATTTGGAGGGCTCAGGAACGGACCCGACTAACTCCATTTTGTTTTTGAGTTCACTTTATTTCACTTCTGTCCTAAAGAATTTTCCTATGTCTTACATACTGCTACCTCGGGTGTCAGATCAGTTTCGAACAGCTTACGTCTCTTAATGGTCTTTGGCACTGACACAGGTCTGGAAGGCCGATCTAAGGTCCATCCCATGCCAAAAGGATCCCCAACTGGCCTCTGCTTCTATCACTTTTTTGACTCGGAGGATGCTGTAAGCACATCGGACAGATTTTTAGTCATTAGACCTTTGTCCTTCCAGGTGTGGCGACACTGCGAATAAAACTGTCCTCAGCATCGCGCATCTTGTCCGTTGACTTTCTGGGATTGGTGTAACTCCAGCTTAGTCTCTGGGACGACCCAAAGTTGGAGCTCGATTGTCCATGCACAAACTCAAAAGTGACTACTGAGCTCCACAGAGGTCGGCCCACAAGATCAGCACCCAGCATTCCTCACACTCCCGCGCTCCCTGGCTCCCGGCAGCCTCTACGCGCCTCTCTCCCGGTGCACCCCGCGGCCTCAGCTCAGCCCCACCCCGAGCGTCGGCCGTTAGCTGCGCCAGGCTTGCGGCTGGGCCCGCCCACGTGGCTTCCGTAGCGCCTCGCAATTGGGCCGCGTGCGCCTCGCGCCGCCGATTGGCGGCCTCCTCAGCCCGCTCCCGGCTCCCCCAATGCGCGGCGGCCGTGCGTCGGGATTGGTCGCGCTCCGCCAAGGCCCGCCTTCCGCTCGCCCGCGCGGCAGCGGGTCTCAAGAGCCGAGAGCTTGCCAGGGCCTTCGCGGGTTGCGGCGGCGCCGGGGCGGTGAGGGTCGGCCGACTGTGGTCGGGCTGCGGGCGGCTCGGGCAGGTCGCGGGCGCCACAGGTAGGTGCGGGGCGCGATGGGCGCCCCGCGGGCGGCGGGCGCTGCGGCCTGGAGAGGCTGCGCCCTTTCCTTCCCTCCTTCCACCCCCCCTCCCGGGCGAGGCCACAGGCCGGGGCTCGGGGCGGGGCGCGGCGCGCTAGGCGGGCTGGGCCACGCGGAGTCGCGGCCTTTGTGCAGTGGGGCCGGGCCCGGAACCCAGGCATCATGGACTTAGTGCTGTCGGTCTGGTAACGAAGCCCCTTGGGCGGTGGGCCCGAAGCCATCGTCTCGTCTTCTGGCGGGAGAGGTGTGGGCAGGGACGCCTCCCGCCCGGAACTCTTTTCTTGTCTGTTTTGTCTGTTTGGAAAAGCCGACATACCGCCCAAGTCTCCACCAAATTGCTCGTGGATGAAGTGTCATGTAGCTTATCAGAATGTGGTTTTACAGTAACAATGAACGTTGTAGAAATAAATGGGAAGTGGCAACCTGTTGACAGCGATACCTGTCAAGTAGTATCATCCAGTGGATTTGGGTTGCTCGTGGTATAAATTTGATTTGCCATCTTGCATGCTTGCATGTACCTCACTGCTGGATGCAGAGATGTCCTATTCAGGGTTGTTGACTCTTGTATGCCAATCACTATTAGGTGCCCACTATTTGCTGGCCCCAACTAGACTCCCAGGTTTGGAAGTGGCTCAGTTCCCACTGTAAGCCATCACTGACTGAAGGGGGTGAAAGGCTGGTCAAGCGAGTGCGGCCTGTCAGTTTAGGATAGGATTTTCAGGGTGACAAAGGAATTGATGAGGTCATGCTGCCTTTGGGTTGAGCAGGAGGCTGCAGCTGTAGCAGTCCAGCAAGTAGGAGTTGTTCAGATGTGTTGGGTAAGCCCTGTGCCAGGGTCCAGGGCGGCCAGCTGTGGGTCTGACTTACAGTCTAGTTGGCAAATCAAGATCTGCATTCATAGGTCTAGTCAGCGAAAGAATAGTAATGAGGTTGACGGATCGGAGGGCTACCCTTGAGCTGTATTGCCAGGCATGTTGTGGAGCAGGCAGTTCACCGTGGCTGTCTGAATTTTACCTGGTGAGAAACATGATTTTGACTGGTTTGCCCAGTTTTGGCCTTCTCTTGTCATCATTCTCCTCCCATGTGATCTCATGTAGTTTTCACATCAGTTTCTTTTGACATCTTCCATGACCCCATCTCCAGTGCTGCTCCTCCTTCTGATCTCCAATCTCCTGCTTCTACTTGTCCATTTCATTTTGATCCAAGCCAAGATACAGCAACAGTCCATGCCAGGACAATCTTTATGCCTATTTAAAGTCACCTTGGTGCTTCTCTAGGCCTTGCCATATCTCTGAGGAAGCCTTGCCACCTGTTTGTAACAGCAGACCATTTCTCAGAAACTGCAACCTAAAGTCCCTATCCAAGCTATGTGGTGAGCTTTTTAATTCTTCCTCTAATTTGATCCCTACTCTTACCCTCTTAGTTTTTCTGGACACAGTGGTTCATTAAATTGTAAGATGTTGTAAAATTGAGGTAGTATAGATAGACTCTTGCAAGGCCTGCTTGCTTGGGTGGCAAAGCAATTGTATCACTTCCTAACTTCGTAACCTTGAGCAGATTGTTTAACCTTTCTGTCACAGAGCTGAGTGAGTTGCATAAAATCCTAGAGCAGGGCCTGTGTTGGGGTTGGCTGCCATTGTTATGCATGGATCACCATTTTGACCCCTTCTGTGTGTGCAGTATCCTGTTACTCAAGATTAAAAAGTGGAAAAGACTGAATACTTGTTGCCCAGGCCCATCATCAGTTCCACTCCACACACTATCCCTAGCTTGGCTCTGCCCCAGGGTCTTTGCTTTTCCTTTAATTGTCTTGTACAAGTGACCCTTCTTTTACCCTTGTTAACCACCTGGCTCCATCTGTTTCTGTAACTGGCACTGGCTGTAGAGCTTGTGTAGTCTTTTGGAAGCTGCTTCCTAGCTTTTTTCTTGCTTTGTTTTAATGGAATATTTGTCAGCATGTGACATCATACTTTTCTTATTATTACCCGTTTCTCACACTGATATGCTGTGTGGGGCAAGTGTTTTGTCTGCTTTGTGCTTAACACATAAAAATGATGTGTGTGCCTTATGGAAGGCATTCAGCAAATAGTTGATTAATGAATTGAATAAACTTTCAGACGGAAGGTAAGAAATTTACCTAGGACTGCCTGCTGCTGAACTCAAGAGCTAGACAGTTAGCCTGCTTCTGCAAGATGTATACTTTCTTTTTCTAGGGCCTCAGGGTCCCCACTGTGGTGTGTATTTCTTTAAAGCTTCCCCACTTTAACACTATCAATGTCTTCATTTATTGTCTTCATCCTATAGTTCTTCACTGGCCTACTGCTTTTAACATGCAGTATGCTTCCCTGTCCTCTGTTACTTTGTCCCCAACCTCTGCCTACTTAAGTGTTCTTACTATTAGCATATTCTACCTCAGAAGCCACAGGTTTGACTTGCTGTGGTCTCTGCACACCTAACAGGCACTGTCCCGGTATTCATGATGTGTTAGAATTAAGCATGCTGACCAGTCTGTCCTCTGCAGTGGTCCTTGGTTACCAGGAAACTGGTCTCCCTCCTGGCTTCTTAGTGAAGCTTAGCTGCTCTTCTCAGTCATTCATAACTACCTTTGATGGGAACATCTTTGTAGAAGTGTTTTGTTAAATTTCCATTGAATTAAACACTGTAGGCCATTGTCACTTATAGGGAATAAAGTGATAGTATAGTATGACCTTCCAGCTGAGTCTAGGCCATGGGGTCATTCTCTTGTTTGTAGTAGCACCTTTCAGAATAGACTGAGTTTTTAAATGGTTTAATTTACCCTAAACAAGCCTCTGGCTTTTATGTTGTACCTTCAGCAAGGCATAACCACCCCATTTAATCCTTTTACTGTAAGGTGCTTATATAGTTGATGTTGTTTGTCCTCTTGTCCTCTCTGGGGTCTTAAGAATATGAGTTATTGTAGGTGCAACCAAGCTGTCACCCATGGGCATGGTTGTATGTTTGTATATCTGCACCTGTAATAGTGTGCATGGCATGTGCATGTTTCTGTGCATGATGTGGGAGTGTGCATGTGTGCGTGTGCATTTGTGTGTGCATGTGTTTCTGCCAATAACCTTTCTTTCTGTGGCTCTTTGGTTTTGTGGCCAGCCTTCTGCTGATCTGCCTTCTCTGTTGTGTCTTCCCTCTTTGCAAGCATCCTTTGTAGCAGAGCTTCCTAATATATATACATATATATATATATATTGCCCTCTCTGCTGTTTCCCTCTTGTGGTTTTGGTGCTTTACTACCAGTTCATGTGGTCTCCTCTCCAAGATCTCTTCAGGGCTCCAGAGTTATGTGGCCTGCCTGAGCACTTGTGAGACAGGGCTACCTATAGCACTCCTCTGTTCTTCCCTCAAGGCTTCTGCCTGGGTACTAGAATGTGTCTGCAGAGAAGTTTTTTTCTTCACCTCCTTTTTTTCTGCTTTCTACCCCCATAGGGTCTGCAAGCATAGACAATTTCGTGACACTTTCTTATTGTCTCCAGAGCTGCTTCCACATCTTTGTTTTGGAGAACTGTCCTAACATCTGGTGCAGTCCTATACCTGGTATAGCTGTGAGTCTTCTTTATAAGGAGAGTCACTTACTTGTTGGTAGCTCACTATCCTCAGCCTGGAGCTAGGCTTCAGATGGCACCCAGAACCCTTTCTACCTTGGCTCTAGCTTTCTCCCGTGTTCAACCTACTTCCCAATACTAGGAGGCTCCCTTCCCAACAGACACCCTCCCTCTACTGGGAATGGATCTATGCTGCCACTCCTGGTGACCTCAGCACGCTGCATCATTGTCCTGTCCACGTGCCACGTTGTGGGCCCAGGAGAGGGGGTCTCTGGGTAGCAGAGTACCTGGCTATATCTCTGAGGTTCCTAGTGCCAGAATTGAGCTGAGGGTCTCACTTTCCTTCTGACTGACCCAGCCCTTGCAGGTGAGTGGATTGATGTCCCTCTTATGGCCTGAAGGAGGCCATGCACTCTACGTGTGTTCCTGAAATGGTGACCTCCCGATGCATGCTTGCTTATCCACTAGACCAGGTTATGGGAGTGCTGTGGGAAAATTTAGCTTTATATTTTAGTCTTACTCCTTTTTGAGCTCTAAGACTGTATTTTTGTGCTTCTGAAATAAAAGATTAAAATGAATAGTTGTTAAAATACTTAATTTAGGACTTAAAATTTAGATTTTTTTTTTCTGATGTCTAAAAGGCTTCCTTAAAGGCAGTGTTATCTTGGCCCTTTACTACACTATTGATAACATTTGACTTTTAACTTGGTACCAGAGAAATAAAAGGTTTCTGTCATTTGTGATGGTATTTTTAAATTTCTTTGCAGGTGGAAGAAGAAAGGTGCCACTTTGGCATGAAGATAGACTCACTTAGACGTCAATCTTTTAAGCTGAGTGCATTGTGATTTCCAATAATTGAGGCAGTGGTTCTAAAAGCTGTCTACATTAATGAAAAGAGCAATGTGGCCAGCTTGACTAAACCGCCAGTGTGTACAGCGCGGGCAGGACGGCACCGGGTCTCGACGGACTTGTGCATGTTAGCAGTATAGATTTATGTAAGGTGGTTTAAAACTGGTCTTAAAGTAGTCTTAACTGCTCATAATATGGAGACATATGAGAGTCCCTCTCCTCTCCCGCGTGAGCCCGCAGGAGAAGCGATGATGGAGAACCGAGCTTGCCCCTTCCAAGTGCTGCCCCATGAACAGTCTCCACCACCTCCCCTGCAAACGTCCAGTGATGCAGAGGTAATGGACGTTGGCTCTGGTGGTGATGGACAGTCCGAACCTCCTGCTGACGACCCATTCAACTTCTACGGAGCTTCTCTTCTCTCCAAAGGATCCTTCTCTAAGGGCCGCCTCCTCATAGACCCGAACTGTAGTGGCCACAGCCCGCGCACTGCCCGGCACGCACCTGCGGTCCGGAAGTTCTCCCCTGACCTTAAATTGCTTAAGGATGTAAAGATTAGCGTGAGCTTTACTGAGAGCTGCAGGAGTAAGGACAGGAAGGTGCTGTACACAGGAGTAGAACGCAGCACTCGGCCTGAATGTAGCCAGCTCCTTAGTCCTGTCAGCGGGGACGTGCATGCTTGTCCCTTTGGCGGGAGTGTTGGTAATGGGTTAGTCCTAGGGGGTGAGAGTGCAGATAAGAAGGATGAGGAAAATGAGCTGGATCAGGAAAAGAGAGTGGAGTATGCAGTGCTCGATGAGTTAGAAGATTTTACTGACAATTTGGAGCTAGATGAAGAAGGAACAGGCGGGTTCACGGCTAAAGCAATCGTTCAAAGAGACAGAGTGGATGAAGAGGCCTTGAATTTCTCCTATGAGGTATGTTGGTGACCGGTTCCCTGGAGGGCTCTGAGCAAAACCCAAAGCGAGGTTTGGAAGTGGATTTATTTTTGAAAGCAGGGAAATCAAACAAAGCAAAACCCTGTGTGAGGTTAAATATTAATGTGAAGAAGAGAAAGATGTAAAGAGTTTACATTTCTAAAGTTCCTTAGTAGAAAGTTTGGCTAACATCGAGCCTTATCTCTTTCCAACCTGAGGAGCAGACGCTGCTGAAAAGCCCCTTTGGCTGGGTGTGCTCCTGGAGTAGGCATGCTGATTTCACTTGTCATTTCAACCTGTTTGTTTTTCAGATGATCAAATGCCATCTGGGCATGCTCAGTCCCCATTCAGGGGCTCCTCTGTGTGTTCCCTCATACATGTGAAACTTGTCCTTGGCACAGAAGCATGGAGGGCTGTAGGGTCTGAACACTTTATTTTGCAGGATGAGTTTGACAATGATGTGGATGCTTTACTAGAAGAAGGTCTCTGTGCTCCCAAGAAGAGGCGAATGGAGGAAAAATATGGCGGAGACAGTGATCATCCATCTGATGGAGAGACAAGTGTGCAGCCAATGATGACCAAGATTAAAACAGTACTCAAAAGTAAGTGAGTCCATCACAAATCCTGAGTGCTTTATGGCCCCAGAACTGTTTCCTTCCCAAGAATATTTTGGTAGTTCTTTGGCGCCAGGCATCAGTCTGGGTAGAGACACGGGTTTAAGTATAGAATAGTCATGGAAGGTGAAAAGAAAACAAATTGGACACAAGTACTCATTCAAACACAACCCAGATTCAGATCTTGACAAACTCCTTGGAAGCCACAGAGAGCTATTAGAGAATTCTTGCATGGGGTGTATCAATGTGTGCCAGCATAAAAGACCAGTAGCCTGCAAATATGGAGGCCAAGGCCAAAGGTAGGTTTTTGAATGGGTTGGTAGGTGATAGTTACCATCTAAGTTTTGATTCTGTTGCAAGTGAATCAGGAAAGCACCAGGAGCAGACTGATGCTGGACTTTGGGCTGCAGCATGGCACATACACTGTGGGACAGGTGGAAGCTGTGGGAGATGTGCAGAGTGCACACCTGTATCTGGTGAACACCCATAGTTGTATTGTCAGGCTCTGTTGCCACTGCAGGGAAAGTGTAGGACAAGTCACATGGGCTTTTATGTGGACTTGGCTTAGTGGCATCTATTACTCTGGTAAGCTTCCAGGATCAGTCAGGGGGTGTTAAAAGGCACATGGGGCTTAGGCACATAAGAGACTGTAGGTTACGGCCTGAGGAGAAGGTGGAGATGTTGCTTTCCTTAAGCTGCTGAGGACGTAGGAGGGTCTGTAAGGCTAGATACCAGATACTGCTGCATATGTTGGTGGTAACCGAGCAATTGGGATGTCATGATAGGCAATTTCAGACCAGGTACCCTTGGCTTCAGCTTCTAGGAAGGATGAGTCAGGTGGTCTTTAACTTGGTGTTGGCTTTATGCTTTTCTCATGGTTCCAGGACACTTACTTTGAGCTTCCCACAAGGAAGCAGTAGCTCTGACTTGTTCACTTACCTAGGAGGAGTCAGTTCTTCAGACAGCTTGGTGGGTTTCACTGCCTGCTGTCTGCTGTGGCTGGGATAAACATTGTGCTGGGGCCTACATTCTGGTTTTTGCTTCTCCTGAATTGTCCCATTGTTTGTGTGAAGCAGCTCACCTTCAGTCAATTTTCTGGAAGGCATACTCATGGCATACTTCTGACTGCAGAATTCCCTCTGGGTCTACACTGACGGTGACTGGTGTTGAGCATAGCATAGGTCTTGGTTAGCACACTGTTGCTTTTGCCAAGTCAGTAGCCCCCTTTTAAGTGATGCCTCATGTTTAGGTTTCATTTATATATTTTTTCCTTAGTTTCTTGATACAATGCTCTTCATACCTTTAAGAACAGGTATTAGTATTAAGGTATTTTTGTTAAGTCTTTGGTTTTTTTTTTTTTTTTTTTTTTCCTTTCTCCCTGGTATTTTATCTTTGAAGAGAGGCAAACTGAAAACAAGTCTGGTACTTAAAACTGCCAGTAAAGCAAAGAAAGGATTGGAAGCAGTCAGTATCTCACAAGCTATGTAGAATGCCAGGTGATGGTGGCCCATGCCTTAAATCCCAGCACTCAAGACAGAATGGTCTCTGAGTTAAGGCTAGCGTGAGTTCCAGGTCAGCCAGGGATGCACAAAGCAACCCTATCTCAGAAAAAATCCACCTAGCCCCACAAAGGGGGGAAATGCAGTAAGTGCTCTTTTATAACTGCTGAGACATCTCTCTAACTTGCTTTGTTTGTGGAATTAAGCACAGGGTTTGGCATATGGCAGTAAGATAGTGTTATTCAGCGACATGCACCTGTTCTCCAGGAACAGTGGCTGATACATTGCAGTTTATTAGCTAAGCTTACTCACTCCGGTACTGTTAGGATTGGCAGGTAGGAGAATTCCAGTGTTCTGTGTTCTCCCAAGTGTGGGGGCAAAAAGCTAGGATAGGGACTTGCCTTGAACTAGGGCTTCTTGGGCATTGGTTCTCCATGTAGAAGTCCTTACCTTGTTCCATATACTATCCTATGGGTGCAATTAGGGTTCATCAAGTAGATGGAAACTTGGCAAAACCCACACAAATACAAAAACATGTTCAAGAGGCTTTGTCTGACAATTTTTTGTTTGTGAAGAAATTGATTGCAGGATGTTTTTGTGCTCTATGCAGGTCGTGGCCGTCCACCTACAGAACCATTACCCGATGGATGGATCATGACTTTTCATAACTCTGGAGTCCCTGTATACCTGCACAGAGAGTCACGAGTGGTCACCTGGTCCAGACCCTACTTCTTGGGAACAGGAAGCATACGGGTAGGGGAGTCATCTGTCAGACATTTAGGCTTGTTAGTTTTCAGTGATTGTCAACCTGTGTTAAAGTACAGTCAGACAGACTTCAAGTTGTCCTGATAACCTGTTTCAATGTTACTATCTACAGAAACATGATCCTCCTCTAAGCAGTATTCCCTGTCTACATTATAAGAAAATGAAGGACAATGAGGAACGAGAGCAAAGCTGTGATCTTGCCCTTAGTGGAGAGGTGTCACCTGTCAAGGCCCTTGGACGATCTGCAGAGTTGGATTTTCCTCTGGAAGAGCCTGACTCCATGGGTGGAGATTCAGGGTCTCTGGATGAGAAGGACCCACTGGGGGCTGAGGCAGCTGCTGGAGCCCTGGGACAAGTGAAGGCTAAAGTTGAGGTGTGCAAAGATGAATCAGTTGGTAAGTATTCTGAAGAGCTTTCTTTCCTCCTTGCTACCTGAGTTTCACTTTTTTTTTAAGATTTATTTATTTATTATGTATTAGTACACTGTAGCTGTCAGACACACCAGAAGAGGGCATCAGATCTCTTTACAGCTGGTTGTGAGCCACAATGTGGTTGCTGGGATTTGAACTCAGGACCTCTGGAAGAGCAGTTGGTGCTCTTAACCACTGAGCCATCTCTCCAGCCCGAGTTTCACTCTTATATGCTGTGCATCCTAATTCCTGATGGTATCTGAGGGGGGACTTTTGCCTATATAGCTCATAAGCCTGACAAGTCCTTCCTCTGCTTTTAAGAAAAGGCTTGAATGAGGCCCCCAGCCCCTAACCCTCAGCTCTGTTGGATTTAACTGCCAAAAACTTCAGAAGAGATGACATGTCACTGCCAACTAGCCTTTCTGGTTTTTATGTGACCTCTGAAGTCTTGCTCTTTCAATATAGTGTGCTCATGTAACATTGTTTAAATATATCTGATGTGCTTAGAATGAGCCTGCAATCATACATTCAGCACCAAGAAACTGCCATTCTTCTTGGCCAGTTCCCTCCTCTTCTGTTTCTGCCTCTTTGCCTTTCAAGTACTGGGAAGTGCTCTTGAGTTTTGCATTTTTCTGGTTATAGCTTGTATTTCTCACTTTGTCTTAAGCCTTTAGCTTAGTTCTATCCCTTAGTTCTCTGATGGTGTCAGAAATTACTTCTAAAGAGGACATGCAGTTTTCAGCATTAGGCTTTTTTTTTTTTTTTTTAATGCTGTTGGTGTGAGGTGTCCTGGAAGGGTTGCAGAGAGAGGAAGCTGCTTTTGAGTGGTGTGTAAAGTGGTTTGGGAAGAGGTGCATCAGTGCAAAATCCTGAGGAGGTGGAGAGCTAACTAGGTATGATTTGTTACTGATTTTAAAGGGCCAGAGGCAAGAGTGGAATGGTGGTAGACACTTGCTCTTGGGATTCTGGTGCTTGCTGTTTTTTTGTGTATGTATTCAGTTTCTTCTAGCCTAATACTCATTTTTTTGTTAAGGGGAAAGCCTGAAGACTAGTGTTTTGTCTGTTTGCTTTGTTTATTTTAATCCCCCCATATCATTTTTGTGTTGTTCTTTCTTAGTCCAGATACAGTAATGATACGCCCAAGATTTTTTCCATAAAAGTCTAGCCAGGATGATTTGAAGTAGTTGTGAAAGGACTTAGGTTTTTACTTTCCCTGCTTTTGAAAGGGATGGGGAAAGGGAAATCTGTATTGTGTGTCTTGAACTTTTTAATGGCGTTGCTATTCTATACAGGGCTGAGGAAAACGTGATTCTTAGCTTTGGAGATCTGATAATGTAGTTTTCTGGTGTGTCTTGGACAGATCTGGAGGAATTTCGTAATTACCTGGAGAAGCGTTTTGACTTTGAGCAAGTAACTGTGAAAAAATTCAGGACTTGGGCTGAGCGTCGTCAGTTCAACCGTGAGATGAAGCGGAAGCAGGCCGAGTCAGAGAGGCCCATATTGCCAGCCAACCAGAAGTTGATCACTCTGTCTGTGCAAGATGCACCCACAAAGAAAGGTGAGCAGGCTTGTACTGTCAGCACCAACAGATGGAGCATGCTATTATTATTTTAATGTGCTTAGTCTGTGTTTATGAGTTGCACTTACCCCAAAGGTGTGTTTTTTTTTTTTTGGTAATGCAGAGGTTTCCATGTTCACAGTGGTAAGCCCCTGATGAGTATAGTTCCTGAGTTTACCTGAGATAGTTCTTTTTGTCACAGAGTTTGTCATCAATCCCAATGGGAAGTCTGAGGTTTGCATCCTGCACGAATACATGCAACGTGTCCTCAAGGTCCGCCCTGTTTATAATTTCTTTGAATGTGGTAAGTTCAAACCCATCTTAGTCCTGAAGAGTCTCATACATCATTTTGGTCATGGCTGGAGGTGGGAGTGAGCACACGGATCCGGTGGGTTGGATAGACATGCACGGCAAGGAGAAAGAGAAGTGTGGAGCAGTGGGTCTTATTCTCACATCAGTGACCCTTGTCTTTAAGAGGAGAGATTGCTCTTTTCCCTTTGAGTTTGTCCTTTTTCCCCCTTCCCATTTTCTTGTCTTCTCTGGTGTGCCTTGGTGGCTTCTGACTGTTGTTAAGAACAGTCTGTAATAAAGACCTTTTTGCTGTGCTTGAGTTCTTTCTGGATTTTCCTGTCCTGTGTCCACCACTCCCCATTCTCCAATGATGAAGAAGCCTTGATCTCACAACACTTTCTGCCTGCCAGCTGTCTTCTGTGGTTTCTTCTGAACAATTTATGAATGCCAGTGTGGTTGCCCTTGGGAGCTGAGACCTGGGATCACTTATTTTGGGGGGCAGGGTGGCTGTTTCTCAGATGTCCTTGATCCTATGCTTTGCTGTTCTTGACAGTACTGTTTGTCTTTCAGAAACCTCATTCCTACTTTGTCCCTGTATTAGGCAGCTCTGTTTTCAGCTTCTGCTTCCCCTTTGGATAATTTCCCATAGTGCCCCTTACTCTACAACTTTCCCATCTGTGTCCTTTGCTGTCTGTGGTTTCCAACCTTGTCTCAGCATCTCAGACAAGCATAGACATGATTTATTCAGGGGTATCTTGTCAGGGCTGGCTGACTTTGTGTTAGCATGCTTTTAATGTTTTGGCAACTGTTTTAAAACCAGTAATTTTAATTTTAAGAGAATCCAAGTGAGCCTTTTGGTGCCTCCGTGACCATTGATGGTGTGACTTACGGATCTGGAACTGCAAGCAGCAAAAAACTTGCGAAGAATAAAGCTGGTAATGTGGTTTGCTTGGTACTTGGTATATCAGCTACTTTTCCTGTTGCTGTGATAAGATAGCCTTACAAAAGTAACTTAAGAAAGTGCTTGTTTTGGCTCATCAGTTTATCCTGGTGAGAAAGGCTTAATGTGGGAGCTTGTGGGTGCTGCTGAAATGGCATCTGTAGTCAGGAGCTTCCTTTCCCCTTTTGTTCAGCATAGGACCTCAGCCCATGGAATGGCGCCACTTACCATTACGGTGTGTTTTGCCACCTCCGTTTAGCATATCTAGATATTCTTTCACAAGTATAATCGTCACAAGCATGCCCAGAAGTTGGTAATCAGTATAAACATCACATTTGGTATCCCAGAGACATGCTGCATGCTGGGTCTTCATCTCTGATTAGCAAGGGACTGAATAATGGTGTGTAGATTTTTATGGGTAGAGGTAAGACATTTATTTATCTTACCTATTTCACTTTTAAAGATGCGTTTTAAAAAAGATTTAATTTTGGGGTATGTGTGTGTTTGTACACACAAACATGTCTACTACTAGGTCACTGGATCCTTTGATTTTGGAATTAAAGGCAGTTATAAGCCACTTGATATGGGTGCTGAGAACCACACCCAGAGCCTCAACTGCCTTTAACACTCATTGAGTCATCTCTTCTGCCCTGTACATTGATTTTTATAAAACATAAGAGTACTTTATAGAAAATGACTGTAATCTTCGACCATTGTGAATTTCAGGTTAGTCTTGGCTATAGAGCAATGCTGTCTTAAAACTCAGGGTTGCGAATATAATTAAGCTTTAGACTATGTCTGATCTCTGGAATTGAACTCAGGACCTCTGGAAGAGCATTCAGTGCTCTTAACCTCTGATCTCTTGCACCATCGAAGACAAAAATATATCAAGTATGTGTTTATTGTAAACTAAGAGAGTAAAGAGTTGATGAGTTAGAAAGATGGTTCAATAGTTAAGACCATGTAGTACTCTTTTACGGGGACCAATTTTGGTTCCTGTCTTAGTTACTTTCCTACTGCTATGACAAAGCATCATGACCCCAAGGCAGCTTTAGAATAAAGCATTTAATTGGGGCTTTTGGTTTCAGAGAGTGACCCACACCATCATTGGCAGCAGGCAGACATTGGAGCAGTACCTTAAAGTTTTTATTGCATCCACAAGCATGAGGCAGAGAGACAGACAGACTGACAGACAAGACTATGTCTCAGAATTCTTTCCAAATGTTCTACTCCCTAGGGACTAAGCATTCAAAATCTGGAGACTAGAAGGTTGGGGGCGGGGGAGGGTATTCTCAGTCAAATCCCCATAATTCCCAGAACCCATATGGGGCATCTTACCAGTCCTTTAACTCCAGCTCCAGGGGATCTAGTGTCTCTGGCTTCTGCTCATACATATACATATAACTAAGATTCTAGCCAGGTATGTGTGGTAACACACATTTAATCCCACTATTTGAGAGGGAGAGACAGGTAGATCTCTTTGAGGTTGAGGCCAGCCTGGTCTATGGAGTAAGTTCCAGGACAGCTAAGGCTGTGTTTCAAGAACAATAAGATTTTTATTTTTTTTCAAAGTGAGTCTTTACATTAGAGGGCCTCTTTTTACCAAATAACAGCAGAGGTAGTGTTTTCTGTTCTTGCTCCAGCTAAATGCAAATTTGGGTGCTTAGATCTAACTGGGCCATATAAGGCACATGTAAATTTTTTTTAAAGATTTATTTATTTATTATATATAAGTACATAGTAACTTTTCAGACACACCAGAAGAGGGCATCGGATCTCATTACAGATGGTTGTGAGCCACCATGTTGCTGCTGGGAATTGAACTCAGGACCTCTGGAAGAGCAGTCAGTGCTCTTAACCACTGAGCCATCTCAAGTGTGTTTTTTTATTCTTGTTTTTGAGATGAGTGTATGAATGCTAGGTCTAAAGCATACACTACCACACCTGGCATTCTAGTTTGTTTTTAAACAGCAAAATGTGGGCATGCAAAGAGAAAAGACAGATTGTATGCTGTCACCATCTTGAGGGGTTTCTATATTTGTATAAATTATTTTCTGAGTCCTTCATACTTTAAATTGGGGATTAGACAGTCACTGCACACAGTGTTCATCCAAAGAACTGGTGTTTTGTTTTAGACCCACTGTATTATATCTTTGCCTTCTGCTTCTATTCAGAGATAGCATTTTTGCAGCAAGCCATTTTGACAGCATTGGGGTTATTTGGGTTCTTCTGAGCAGTGAAGTATATTATGGATTATTAGTGTTAGGTATATTTCTGGCCCTGGCACATACAGGGCCATTCTTGAACTTTATGAGATTTTTGTCTTCCAAAACTGGTTTCTGTACAGAACAGGAAAACTGAGTTTTCTCAGTCTTACTGGGTCTTGGGGTAAGGGGAAGGATTTTCTGAGAATTAGTTTCTCTGCTGTTTGTTTTTAGTGGCCATTGCTGAAGACAATAAGTTTTTCTGTATCAAGTTTCTGGCTGTCCTCTGTTCCTTTGGCCTTAGCTTACATATTCTTCCTCAGTCTCCAAGATGTCCTGATAATCTATTTTGCTAACTTACTCAAGCAGAGTTAGGAACTGAGCCAGGTCCACAGTGCTTTATCACTGATCTAGTCTCTAGCTTCTGTACATTTTAGAAGGATTCAGTATAAAAAGACTTCAGTTCAACAACTCGTCAAGTCTTTGAACAGATAACTTTTAAGGTAGGACCTGGCAGATGAATGGAAACCCCCTGAGGCTTATCTCTAAGCTATTACCTGTCTGTTCTAGATTTTGTGTCTTCCACCAATATTCAGCTACTCACTCTAGACATCTGCACTGTTTGGTCTTTATTACAAACTTATGCTGGGATGTCTTACCAACAGTGCTGTGCTGGACCAGACAGCAATTAGTCCATGGCCTATTTATTGCATGCCTTCTTCCCCCGTTGTGATGGGTAGTGGCCTGTTCATGGTCCTTACATATGATTCTTAACAGAGTTCCTCAGATACGCCCATAGTACCTATTCTTAGTAGCTGCTCTCCATGTGTTGTGGCCTGTAGCAGCCTTCAGTCCTCCTTCTGTGCATGTTTTACCAAGCTATTTTTTTTTTCATATACTACAACTTGATTCCTCTAAAAACACAGAAGAAGATATAAGTTCCTCCCTTGGTAAAATTGGCATGCAATACTTGTATCATCTCACTGTCCCTCTTTTAGGATTCACTTGTTCTTTATCCCCCCATAATTCTACCTTTTAAAGTGCTGTTGCTGCTTTTGGCAGTGTGGGAACCAGCATGTAGGCTCACTGTTTTCTTTTGGGTTTCCCTCACCTCAGATTTTTCCTTTTTGTAGCCCGAGCCACACTGGAAATCCTCATTCCTGACTTTGTTAAACAGACCTCTGAGGAGAAGCCTAAAGACACTGAGGAACTGGAGGTAAGTGTGGTGACCATGTTCTCCTGGGAGCTACAACTACCATATAGCCACTGACCCCATTGCCTCAACCAGGGTGTGCACCATGCCAAATGTGTGATCATTGGCCTGTAAGAGGAACTCACGTACCTTTGTGAAAACAGAAGACAGTCTTGAGGACTTTTACCCTTCAGTTGTATATGTTACATATGTAGGTCTATGATGGAAATGAATCGGGCAGAGTGTATAAGATTGAGATTGTTGTTATAACTATCTAAAATCCTGTCCTGTAGAAACCTTTTAGGATAAATATGGTTTTATAGCTATTCGTAGCAAAAAAGTTTTAGTCTTTTAAATTGATTTATTGTCTTTTCTAATTTTCTTGTGGTCATTTTACAACCAAAGTTCTTTGGCCTTTGAACCCTTTTGTTATCTTTGGATTCAGTTATGAAGGAATCATGAACATTTTTAGGAATTGTGTTGCTTGGCTTTTAAGTTATATGGGAGTCTTGTTAGTGGAGTCTTGTTGGGTTCTTGGGGTATGTTTCCCATTTGCACTAAGAGAGAAAGCAGTCTCTCTAAAAACAGTTGTGTTTTTACATTACATTGATGTATTATTTACTTTGATGGTTATGTATGTGTGTGGTTGCAAGTGTGAAGGTAGAAGAACAACCTGAGGGAGTAAGTCCTTTCCTTCCACCATATGCATTCTGGGACAGAATTCCCCCTCAAGCTTATGTGACAAGTGCTTTTGCCATTGAACCATCTGTGACCCTTAACGACATTTAACTGTGAGGGAAGGAGAAAGACAGTAAAATAAGAAAAAGAGAAAAGATACATGGGGTGAAGGCATAAGAGAAAGTCCTGGCTTGGTATGGTGTGATAGTGTGTGCCTGCAGCCCTAATACTTGGGAAGTAGAGGCAAGAGGACCAGAACAACAACAGATGTAGGTGCTCAAATCAGTTTGAGCTATATGAAACCCGTGTCAAATCAAACCAAAAATAAAAATTGAAAGAAAACTTAAGTGATCATACAGGAACACATAGAAAAGTAAGACAATACAAAAGGAAAGAAAAAGGAAGGGAACCAACAAAACATCTTTATTCTTTCTTGCTGAGGACAAGAGAAAGGATGATTCATTTTTCTCCATGCTGGTTTTATAGGTGAGTGAAGTCCTAAACAATTCAGAAAAGAGCTTTTCTCAGGCTTATTGTTAGGTTGAAGTCCTGTTATGTAGGCCTAGTTATGCTGGAAGTGCAAGAGCCTCCCTCAGACTGCTTGTATTAGCCTCATAGCTAAAGGATGTCTCCCATTGAGCACCAGAGGCCCTCTGCTGGTGGGTGTGTGGTAGAACGTTCTTTCGTGTGTGTACATGTCCATGTACACACAGACACAGAGAATAGCCTCAGGTGTGTCTTAGGTGCTAGCTACCTTTTTTCAGAGGTTTTTTCTGGCTTGGAGTAGATTCGGTTGCTTGGCAAGTTCTAGGGATAAGTCTGTCTTTCATGCCTACGTCACCACCATGCTTGTTCTGGGGAATTGAACCCCAGATTTCATGCTTATGCAGAAAACACTTTGTCAGCTACTTGAGTTGTCTTCCCAGACCTGGGTGGAAAATTCTGCCCAATAGCAGTTTCTTTTTCTCCACCCTCAAGCAGTGAGTTCAAAGCAGTCTGCACTGTCTACCCAAAGGGTTCATCCTAACTGCCCTGGCCTCAGTTCTGTCCTGCATTCACTTGTATTCACACCTAGATAGCTCCCTCTTATTAGCATTTGGTTTTCAGCTTCCTTATCTGCTTGCTCTAGGCTTCCATCTGATGCAATTGCCATGTACCATCAAAGTATATCTGTTTGAACCTAATTCACATCCAGTTTCCCAGGTTCACGTGCATTAATTTTTTTTTCTTTAGTTAAAAGATTAATACATTATTTTTCCTCCTTCCAACCTCTTTGCCACATCATTTCCACCTTTATTTTTGGGTAGTCAACTTTGCCAGTGAAGAACTTTGAACTTTGGAGATAGGAAAATGCAGGATCTTCTCTCCCCAGTTTAATGGCATATAAGACCCCTCCTGAGATATTTCCCCTCCATGACACCAGCGAGCAAGCTAGGAAGTGCTTGATTACAGGACTTTTTCCCTAATATTTTCCTTACATTTATTTGTGCACGAAAATCAGAGGACAACTTGTGAGAGTTGGTTCTCTCCTTCTACTATATTGGTTCTTGGGATTGAGTGTAGACAGTCGACTTGGTGGCAGGCACTGTTATCTACTTAGCCTTCCTGATAGCCCTAGATAAAGAATTAGTTGATTAACTTTCTAGCCAATACTGCCTTTCACTCTTTCTGGTTTCTGATAAGAAACTGTTTTGTGTATAGAACTATCACAAATTTAAGCTCATCCTGGGCTAGGCAGGAAAACCTGTTTAAAAAAATAAAACACCAAAGACTGGGGCATAACTTGATGGCAGAGTACTTTACTAATCTATATAAGGTCTAAAACAAACATTGCTTGTTAACCTCTGAGTTTTTTGTGTCCGCTGAATAGATTCTCTTCTGCTTTCAAGAAGCTCTGTTTGGCCTTCAATGTATAAGTCTACAAACAGATTCATAAGTTTATTCCACTTGGGATTTATTTAGCTGCCCCCCCCCCCCTTTTGGAGACAGAGTCTATTATTTAATTGTCTCTGGCTGTCCTAGAACTCAACTACATAGATCAGGTTGACCTTGAACTCACATCCACCTGCTGGATGTGGACAGTGGAGAGGTATCCGGAGGAAAGGCTAGGAAAATGGAAGAGATTCGGGGAGGAACAGAGATGGAGGCAGATGTGAATGTTTCTCTCGGCACATCTCTAGCTTGATGAGGTTGTTTTTATTATTTCAAAGGGTTTCTATGGGTCTTTTTATCTCATGTAAAAGGGCAGTTTGTATCTGTGTCCATTGGTTGTAAGTTTATTGTGAAGAGAGTTTGTGAATTGAGAATTTGACATATAAACCTGTTTGATAAGCTACCAGGCTTTGGAGTCATGTTTGTGCCAGGCAGTGGAGAAAAGGAACATGCTGGGTTGGTCGTATCCACCCAGGACGGAAGCAGCTAAGGGGCAGCAGGGTGAACTGTACTAGAGTTCATAGAAGCTGCATAAGGCCACCAAGTTAGAGATCCCAGATGTGCCAGATGGCCCTGCGTGGGAGCAGGCAAAGTGCAGGATAAAAGGTTGAACCATCATTTTAATATTTACTGCAACAACTTGCCTTTGTCTTAGAATTAAAAGCAAGAACCCACCACATGGGATAGTGTAATTACCCCCCTCCATATCAGGTTTTGATATGCAGCCTTGGCTGTCTTACAACTTGATCTGTAGACTGGGCTGGCCTCAACTCATAGAGATCTGAGTACTGAATTAAAGGTGTGTACCACTACTTTCTGGCTACAAATTTTTATATTTAATGGTAATTTTAATTTGTCCTAAAGGTTTCTGCAACTCTGCCTTATTTTTATTGTTGTTCCTCAGACTAGATAATCTCAATAGACCTACCTTCATGTTTGGTGATATTTCTTTTGCCTATTTGAATCTACTAGGAAACACCTCTAGTGAATCCCCATTTTGTCTTCCATCTCGTGTTAGGAAGAGGATCTAGGGCCTTAGACATTCCAGACAAGAACTCCGTCCCTGAGTCATAAATCCAACTTCATCCCCACTCCTTCTTCTGTGTGTGTTTTAAGACAGTGTTTCACTATGTAGCCTTGCTATCCTGGAACTCTATGTAGATCAGGCTGACCTACCTGATCGACTTTCTTCTGCCTCCCAGTACTGGGATTACATGCATGTGCCATTAGTGATTAAGAACACTTCTTGCAAAGGACCTAAGTTTGGACCAAAACCTTGGGTGGGTTACAACCAGTACTTCCAGTTCCAGGAGATTCAATACTTCTGGGTTTCCTGGGCACACTGACTCATATACATACAAGCATAATTAAAAATGATAAAACTAAATAAAAAAAAATAAAATTAGAAGCTGGAGACATTATTGAATACTTGAGGACCAGAATTTGTTCTTCCTATCCCCCAGAATAGCCTCAAACTCATAGAGATCCACTTATTCCTGCTTCCCAAGTGTTGGAGTTAAAGGTGTGTATGAAGCCCCCTAACCCCCATTAAAGGCATATGCCACCACAAAGCCTGCTAGTCTATGCTTTTTATGATGGGTAATTTGAAGTTTCAGGAATAGTTTCTATTTCCTGTTCTTCCCCCATGTAGGATCATCTATACTTAACAATTTGTGTACCTTCCCAAAGTTGTTGCTGTTACTATTTGTTTAGCGGTGCTACTATAGCAAAGTATCAAAAACTAGACAGATTAAACCACAGAAGTGTAGTTGCCTTGGTTCTGGACGTTAGAAGTCCAAAATAGTGTCATGTTTGTCAGTTAGTTTCTTCTAGATACTAAACAGAGGCATCTGGTTTTTGGGATGGCTATTTCATGTTTATGCTTTTCCTTGAAGGAATCTCTGGATTTTCTGTTTGTAAAGAATGACTTCTAGAATAGGGCTGAGTCCTCACATGGGGCTCACTTACCCACTCACTCTCTGAGGTACTAAGAGGTGAGACTTGAACTTGTACATTTTGAATAGTTTAGAGTTTAACTTATATTTTTCCTACATAATAATTGCAAAGTATTCTCTTTTTCTTTCTTTTTTTTTTATAAACAAAGATTTATTTATTTAATGTATGTGAGTACACCATAGCTGTACTCACCATCAGATCCCATTACTGATGGCTGTGAGCCACCATGTGGTTGCTGGGATTTGAACTTAGGACCTCTGGAAGAGCAGCCAGTGCTCTTAACCACTGAGCCATCTCTCCAGCCTTGTATCTGTATTCTTGAGTCTTATCTATCTGCATTTTTTTATACTATGTCTACTGAGTCAGTTCCTTTAGATTATTGGTCAGTGGTTTCCCTATACTAGTAGTAGGTTTATTAACCTTTGCTTTTGTTTTAATTTTTTCTATTTTTCATATTTTTTATTGGTTATTTTATTCACATTTTAGATGTTTTCACCTCTACAAACCCTATCATCACACGTACCCTGCTCACATTTTATTCTTAGATTGTTCACTATAGCAAGTAGTCCTTTGGTTTTATTTTGTTGCTAGCATGTAAATGTAAACAACTTGCTGTTTGGATTGTAATGTAAACACTTCCTGAATTCATGTAACAGTTCTCATCGTTTTTCTTGTAAGTTTTGAGATCATCTTTTGTGGTGGCTTAATAAGAAGTGTCCCCCATAGGCACAAATTTAGTCCTCAGCTGGTGGTACAGTTTGGAGAGATTTTTGAATTCATAGCCTTGCCTACTTCCAGTCTACTTTCTCTTATTCATGCTTGTGTTTGAAATATGATCTTTTAGCTTTCCTGTTCCTGCTACCGTTCTTGCCACTTACTACCATGTCCCCCTGTCATGATGGACTCTTAACCTCTGGAGTTGTAAGCCTCAAAAAATTCTTTATTATATAAGTTGATTTTCGGTCATTGTGTTTTAACGCAGCAACAGAAAGGTAATTCATCTGTTTACAGGATTGTGTTGACTGTGGTCTCTTATCTTGCCAGTCTGGATGTCCTACCCTAATTGTTCCTGCTATTGTTGAATAGAAATGGTGATAGTAAAGGTGTTTGTTTCTCATTTCAAAGGGTAGCATCCAGTTCTTACTACTGAGTGTGATGTCTGTGAAGTTCTCATAGTAATTCTTTATTGGGTTGAGAAAGGTCTCCTCTGCCCCTGTTGATCATGTTTAACTTAAAATGCCATTTTATTTCTGTCAGATGTCTTTCTTTGTACCATGCCTATGATCTTATTTATGGTTTGATATGTTAATTTGTTAGTATAGTTAATTATGTTGATTCTTTTAAAACATGCATCCCTGAAATAGTCCTACTTGGTATGGTATACATTCCTTTCTTTGTACTGATAGTTTCCATTTATACTTTTCCATTTGTCAGCTCAGTGTGTGTGTGTGTGTGTGTGTGTGTGTGTGTGTGTGTGTAAGTCAGAGGACAACTTTGTTCTTTCCTTCTGCCTTTATATCAATTCTAGGGGTTAAATTCAAATTGCCAGGCTTGCTCAACAAGCACTTTGTTCATTGAGCCATCTTGCCTGTTCCTTGTTTGTTTGAGATAGGGATACACTATGTAGTACTGACTAGCCTGGAACTTACTATGTAGACCAAGGCTATCCTTGAACTCACAGAAGTCTACCATTGATGTGTTCTGCCAAGATCAGTATGTTATTTGTGACAGGGTTTATGTATATAGGCCAGGCTGGCATGGAACTGAGAATTCTTCTGCCTAATTCTCCTGAATGATGGGCATATAGGCATGCATACACCACTATGATATTCTTCATAGTTTTCCCATCTGTGTTTGCAAAGGTTACTCTTGTATAGGTTTTGATTGGTTTGGTTTTGTACTTTCTCCTGGTGTTAATATGGTATTAACTTATCATAAACTATGAAGCATCATAAGTTATGAAGTATTCTCTTTGAGTTTGTATGGAATTGATATTTTTCCTCCTTAAATATGGAGTGGTTATTATCAATGAAGTCATCTGGACCTCAAGTTTTCTTAGTGGGTTAGTTTATAACCACAGATTTGACACTCTTGAGTGGATATTGCTGAAGGCTGTTTCAGAAGTCTGATTTTCAAGATATTGTTCCTTGGTATCTAGATTGTAGCTTTTTGTTTTGTTTTGTTGGGTGGGTGTTTTGTTTTTTTGATGGGGGGAGAGGGGAAGGCAGGGCATTGAGACAGGGTTTCTCTGTATAGCCCCAGCTGTCCTGGAACTCACTCTGTAGACCAGACTGACCTTGAACTCAGAGATTCACCTGCCTCTGCCTCTGCCTCCCAAGTGCTGGGATTAAAGGCATGTGTCAGTATCACCCAACTTAGATTATAGTTTTCATGGGCTGTCAGTGAGCAACTTGTGCTTCTTTGTCATCTATGGGCTCTGGGCACTCCAGTCTCCTAGGCTGTCATTTGATTGTACTTGAGAGACTCTCCAGAGATACTTGCTGTGGGCTTTATGCTCAGAGTTTTATACCAGATACAGACATCTTTGTGTTTCTGAGTGTATGTTCTCCAATGAGTATGCTCAGGTTCTTCCAGGAAAGAGTTGAGGTTGGGGGTAAACTGGCCATCTGCCTGCTGTGCCCTGATGGTCAGGTACTAATGGCCAGTTAGAACTGGGTTATATAGGTTGTGCATAGCATATGCTGCTAATCAGTTGACTTCCTTACTTGTTCTTGTAGTTAGTTCCAGGGTCTAAATCGTGGTGGTTTCCCTACATTTTGAAGGCAGAGGCATCTTTTGATTCCTGTTTGAAGACAATAACCAAACCACAACAGTTGGAGTTTATGTTTACTATTCGTGGCTGGACTAGAACTTCCTCTACACTGCTGTCACTGGAGCAGTGCCGACAGAGAGGAAACTATTCAGACATCATTCTAGAGAAGTCTTGACTTAGTTTATTCATGTGACCCAAGCTCTAGGCTCTAGGGCTCTGCAGACCCCACTGTCTTTTGAGCTGATTAGAGATTTTTCCCTCCCTGCAGATCCTGTGCCTGGTGGGCCCCATTGTTTTATGTTTGTTTCAAGCTCTTTGTCTCTATTTGCTTGTCAACTGAAAAGTTCATCTTTGCTCTTAAGTTTCCTGTATATTTAGGTTTGGGTTGTTGTTATGTCTCTGAAAAGGACCATTGAGGGGTTAATTTCTAGTATTTCAGAATGTGGCCTTACTTTAGAGACCAGGTTGTTATAGGTATAATTTATTGACATGTGGTTGAATAATTGTGATTGGTTTTCTAGAGGGGGGGAGACAAAGAAAACATACTGAGTATAGATTGACTTTCTGCTCTCATAAGCCAAAGGAGCTAGGCCATATGAGACTGGATCTTCCCATGTAGTCTCTGCAGGGGGAATAGAGCTTTGCTGACTACCTTGAATTTTTACTTCTTGCCTTTTAGAGTTGTAAGAGGGCACACTGTGGTTGTTAAAAGTCATCCAGTTCGTGGTACAGATGTATATTTTCTAGATGATTTACTTATGGATACCATATAGAATGTACTTACACAAACTAGGATGACTCTGTTGCTAGGCTATAAAATTCTATGGGACTATCTTGAGTATGTCATCCACTATCAACTGGTAGATTTGTCAGTGCATGGCTGTACTGTTTCTGTAGCCCGGCCCAGAGGTGGTCTGTGATATAGTGAGCTGATCTGTTTGGCAATCTTTTATTCACCGAGTACAGGTCAGTCAGGGATCAAGGCAGGGAGAGTTCTGGGAACTACTCAATTCTGAGCCTTTATACTTTGTCTCATGCATTTCATGGCTGTTCTCCTATTTATCCCTAGCCTACCTGAGCCTTGCTGTGCAAAATTTCTCTTCCTACATGTCTTAGTCTTCTATATCTCGGACAAAACACTGTGACCAAGGCAACTTAGAGAAGAATTCATTGGAGCTTACAGTTTCAAAGGGTTAATCAATTCACAACCGTAAGAGACATGGTGGCAGGCAGGCGTGGTGTTCAAGAAGTAGCTAAGAGCTCACATGTCATCCACAAGCAGGAGGCAGGGAGAGGGAAGAGAGAATGAATCTAACTAGGAATGGGCTTTTGAAACCTTTAAATCCTAATCCGGTGACTTACCTTCTCCAGCATGGCCACACTTTGTAATCCTTCCCAAGTAGTTCTGCTTGTAACAGGGTATCTGGAATATGGATGGTATACTTTACTGAAGTAACAAAAAAGATGTCCATCGTTTGAGGGGAACAGTGTGATACAACCCTAAACATGGGCCTGCTTGGGATTCACCAACATGCGCTTTGTGTTTTAGTATTTTAACCACATCAGTATTGAGGATTCACGAGTCTACGAGCTGACAAGCAAGGCTGGATTGTTGTCTCCATATCAGATCCTCCATGAGTGCCTTAAAAGGTAGGTTAAGCCACACCTCTATTAAGAATCAGGTTACGGAAGCTCCTCTGGAGCATCTCAAAACTTTACTTGGCTGTATGTCCCTAAGTAGAGTCCTTATCTGTTTACCTGGGTATACAGGAGACCCTTGGCTCTGGCTGATAGGTGAGCCCTGGGTAACTGAAATTAGTGTGTGGAGAACATCCAGGGAGGGGTTGGGTTTTCTTTGGAAAACCATTAATGGACTTGGTTGTATAGTAGCCCTCCCCAGAAGTCACCATGTATAAGCATCATCCAGTAATGTCTTGTCATCTTTGTTTTCTCCTAAAAGAAACCATGGAATGGGTGACACATCCATCAAGTTTGAAGTGGTTCCTGGGAAAAACCAGAAGAGCGAATATGTTATGGCATGCGGCAAACACACAGTGCGCGGGTGGTGTAAGAATCTGTCCCCTCCCCTGCTTTCCTCATGACTGGCATGTTTTCAGAGGACTGCTGGGTAATGGCTAGCATTCTCTGATATGAGGGTGTGTAGCCTGGTCTTGTACTACTGCACTGACAGTCATTGTAAGCACCAATTTTGTGTGCTGGCCATCATTCCTTCATCTGAAAGTAGCTAGGTGGTCATCCTGCTTGCAGTCTCCCTCCTGTTCCATCGTTGCTATTACATTTAACCAACCTGTCTCTGGTGAGATGGGGGGACTGCTTTCCTGAGGAGCTGACTTGGGGTGCCTCCTGATGGCTGTTCAGTTATCTGCACTCCTAGATTTGGTCTCTAGGCACCACCTTCCTCTGCTTTTACATTTGCTTAGTAAAAGCCAATATAAAGTTAAATGTGGTGGGGAATTCAAGTAGTTCCAGCAGGAAAACCATGAAGATCTGAGTTCAACACTAGCTTGCACAACATAGTGAAACCTTGTTTCTAAAGAAATAAAACACTAACCACAAGTAAAGATTAATGGTGTGTGTGTGTGTGTGTGTGTGTGTGTGTGTGTGTGTGTGTGTGTGTGTGTGTGTGAAGTAATACATAGAGGACCTTGGGAAATTGCAAGCTCACATGAAGACCTGAATGTTTCCTATTACTTATGGCTATTGCTGTACCATACAAACACCAGTCCCCTCAGAAATAGGCTGGTGAGAAGGTTGAGTGAATCTCTCAGTGTGTAGAGCTCTCCTGGCTCAGAGTGTCCTATGGAGGCTCCACCCAGACACCTACCTTATAAACTTTAGGAGGCTTGTAGCTGGTTCTCATTAGGTTGCAGGAAAGTGAGGTGGAATGGGCTGGTGGAGGGAAGGACATTTTGTTGTCTCAACTGATAGTTTTCCCACAAGTCCTCACATGGATCACCTGAAAGCTGCTCAATAGGGTGGTTACTACCTACCTAGGTCAAGGTCTCAGAGTCATGATATCCAGCACAGTAACAAAGTACCTCTTGTGGAATGCCCTACATAGACTCCCTGGGTTCCCAGGAAAGGTTCTCCTGTCTTCTCACCTTTTGTTTTTTTCTTCCTCACAGGTAAGAATAAACGAGTTGGGAAACAATTAGCATCTCAGAAAATCCTTCAGCTGCTGCACCCACATGTCAAGAACTGGGGGTCCTTGCTGCGCATGTATGGTCGTGAGAGCAGCAAAATGGTCAAGCAGGTAACGAGATTGTCATGCTCTGCTTCTGCTTCTTGCTTTGGCTTGGGGCGTGCTGCCAAGGTGCAGGCTCGGCAGCACTGCTTTTAATCATGACCGTCTCTGCTATGCTATGCCAGTAATTGTGCAGGCCGAGGGTGGGAGCAGCCAAGCCACATTTTCCTCTTGAATCTGCCAAGCAGTTAAGTATGAGAGCATTTCTAGACTATCAGGCTTGACACAAACCAGACAGTAGATGCAGGCCACCAGGTGTTGAATTGTGTGCAGGCTCGGGAACCAGTACTTTGGCAGTCCTCAAGACTGTACGCTTGTTTAGTTGAAAATTCTCAGTGGCTTAATGAATGTGGGTATTGTCTGTTTCTGAGGTTTTTGCCCAGATACCAGAATTTAAAAGAAGTCTCCAAACCTACAGGGTATGGGAAATACTGGGAAGTGGTGTTGGGTAGTAATGGAACCCAGCTGCATCACCAGCATTTTTGACATTTTCACCTAATATATGCCAAAACTACCTGGATGATCAGGATCCTGTCATTTAAAGGAATATAGGTGGAGACCCTGAAGACTACTATGGACCCTTGAGCTACCCTGCCTTGAGCTGAGCTAATAGTCTACAGTAACACAGTACCCCTTCATATTCCCAAAGGTTCAGGCTTGGCCCTGTTCTTGCTCAAGGCAGGAGCCCAAGGAGCCATGTGGAGAACATAAATAATATAAGGCTACTTTTCCCCCTGGTTTCTTTCCCTTCTGGGGATCTAAACAAGGACTGTACCACTGAGTTGAATCTTCAGTCCGAATAGAAATATTTTTCATGAGTTGACATGTAGGTACAGTGTTTGTTATACATAGTCTGGGGCTAAGGCAGAGAGGGAACATTGCTGGAACCAGGGGCAGAGATTTTCTTCAACTGGAGAGTGGTTGGCCCTTGTTTGGCCCAGGAGTTCTAGCATGCTAAGACACAGTGAGCATCCTTGGCTACGGCCTCTAAGCCAAGAAGGGGAGAGAACCAAAGAGAACAGCTGGGCAGGCGGTTTGACTGTGTTATGTCTCAGTTGGCTTCAGCCATGACCTTCCTACCATCAGAGGGTTCCTACCATAGTGAACACTTGACTTTCATACTCAGCTAATAAACATACAGAGGTTGTGTGTGATCAAAGTGTCTGGGAGAGGCCAGGGCGCCCAGGGCTGTGCTTATATCCTATATTTGTCAGGGACAAATGCTTTAATACATCGGCCACTGGTATGCACTTGTGCCTCACTAGGCCCTTACACTCCTGATTTGAGTGGATACTGCTACTTGAGCAGTTCTGAGAACAGGCTTTGGGTCCCTAGGAGACCTCTGACAAGAGTGTGATAGAGCTACAACAGTATGCCAAGAAGAACAGGCCCAACCTCCACATCCTGAGCAAGCTGCAAGAAGAGATGAAGAGGCTGGCTGCAGAGCGGGTGATTATCTCTTTTCCTTACTCCTTCCCCAGGCCACCTACCTCCCAACCCACTGAACTCACCATCTACCCTTGTATTAATCTCTGCACATACCATTCCTGAGCCATCAGAATTGCTGGGTTAGCCCTTTCCTTGTAGTTAGATCCTAGGAGCCTATTTCTGATCCCTGACTCTGAAGATGCTTAATCCTTCTTCCAGATGAGGTTGGCTTTTCTTTTAGCTGATTTCCTTTAGCTTCAGTTGAGTTAGAGAACAGACAGGCCAGCCTTTTAGTGACTAAAGTTTGCAATTTGGAGTCAGGTATTTGAGAGAAAGGATTATGCACTGGCCTTGTTTGATAACTCAAAAAGCCTAGGTAGAACTTAGTCTTGGTGAAACTTCCTAGAACTGCCATAGGTACCTTATTTTAAGTGGGCAGTATTACTGACATTGTTTCCTGGCCTCAGGCAGTATCTTGTAATTACTCATACCTTTAGGCCTTCTGAGTTGGGAGCCCTTCCAGCTCTGGTGGCATGGCTACGGCCCAGGTATGAATACAAACTCTGACATCCAAATGTTTTTGCCTGTTGACTTTCTACTGTTTACAGGTAGGGGTAGGCATTGTCTGCTGGAATAAACAGGACTTTCTAGCTTGACACTTGTTAAGAAATTTGTTGTGGAGATCAAAGGAACAAGTTCAAGAGACATTTGTGGGGAAATTCACTGGGCTTCTGGGCAAGCAAGCAGAGCTAGGATGACACTCACCCTGGAGGAGTGGAACCCAGTTTGTTGCAAATTCTTTCATTCTGGGTATCTCTAGATTGCCAGGGAAGCTGCAGCACATGAGAGTCTACCCTGGCATTCTGAGGAGACCCTCCTGGCCTGGCCCAACTGCTCTCTCTACCTTCCCTCCTAGCCAGGTATCACTAGCATTTGTGCTTTTAGAATTCAGGGGCTTCTACCTTTTCACTCTTGTGAACCTCTTTGCTGGGCCCACCTTTAGCATTATTGACTTCTGTTCTTCCAGGAGGAGACTCGGAAGAAACCCAAGATGTCAATTGTAGCATCTGCCCAGCCTGGTGGTGAGCCCTTGTGCACAGTGGATGTTTGAGGTAGGCAGCATGGGCCAACAGTGCTACCCAGGAGACCATCAGCCACACATCATCACTGCAGCACCAGGCCTCCAACCTAAGTTCCTTCTTGTGGCAGTGTCTGGGCTCTGGCACATGGGGACAGCTGTGACCACACAGAACACATGCAAAGAAACAGTTCTGGACAAGCTGCTCTCAATGTGACTGGATCTACTTAAGTCAACTGCACAAGTGGAAGCTGATAGACAGCTGTAGATCCTGCTTGTATGTATCTGCTGCAGACTGTTTTTATGAAGGTTTTCATTAACTTTAGAACACTATATGCACTGACAAGAAGTAATACTTCATTGATAGATGAGATGACCAGGTTTTATAGCTTTGACTGGCCTATGATGCCAGATAGCCCCTTTGCTATGGTTCTTTCTGGTGGAGCCACTGAGTCTTGGTCAGAAGGTGCAGGTATCCTGTCCTGTAGTATTACCTGCTTTGTGTGTTTCCCATTTTCTTTTGAAAATTATAAAAGAAAGGAATATTTCAGGTTATTTTGGCTTAAAATAAAGCAAAATTTTAGCATCAGAAATACTTCAGAGATTGCAGTGAAGATACTGAGTGTTAGTCTGGTTGACCCTTGGGGTTGCAGCATACTTTTCTTATAAGTCTTAATGTCCTAACAGCTGTCTTCTTGATACTGAAGCTTCCACCTTCGATAAACTCTAGCAACAATTTTTTACAGAGATTTTTGCACAATCAAGCCCATCTGTTCATCAGTTTTTAAAGCTTTTATGATGTTTTAACATTTGGAAAGAAACTTTTACAGTAGGGATGAAAGATTTAGAATCATACAGATGGACATGTAGATTAGAAAACAGGAGCTCCAGGGTAGCCCATTACTGACCAAGAGCTAGCTGGTACATGGTACAGGATAAGTAGTAATGGCTTCTCTTGATCTCAAGGGTAGCTTGCCCTGTGCAGCCAGGCCTGATTTCAGGCTCTGTCTACATTCACTCATGGGATAATCCCTGTAGATGGGTACTGAGTAGGGGTGTATTCAGAGCCTTAGTATTAGTCAAGTGTTTGACTAGCCCCCAGTGCCTGTTTGTCTCACCATGTACCTGAAGATATATGGGTTACATGTGCTGCCAGACAGAATGGCAACTGTGGGCCTTCCAACAGCATCTCCCCCCTCCCTGATCACATGTGTGACAACAGTTAAGTCTGTTAATCTTGGCAAAATGAACCCTCAATGAAGTTGGTAGACTTGGACACTTGATTCTTTTCTGCCTCCCACTAACCACTGCCCTTAAGACAGACTTGACATTGAAAAGCATATGGTAAGGGTGGTTGGTATCTCTGCAGCCCCACCAACCCAGGCATTGTTAATAGCAGGTGCTGCCACACATTCCTGATCTCCAGTGCCCTCCCTGTCTCTTAAGGTGGATGAGTCTTACATGTACAGCCATGCTGCAAGGGTGGGAGCCTGTGCTGATGTTGCTTCTGTGTGTTGGCCAAGGCTGTAGGGTGTACCCTGATGTGAACACATAAAACTGTCCAAAAGGGAATGCCTGGTTTCTTTCTTTTGATGGGAGTGCTGGATATTTGGATCTTCAACTGGCCAGTTGTGTGTGTGTGTGTGTTAGTTGTGTTTTTAAGTTCCACATCTAATTTGTGTCCTCAGTGTTTCCCTGGAATACCTGGTTGGTGCTTGGTTCTAAAAGATGGCTCTCTGGGGCTAACTTTAAGCAAGCACTCGCATTCAAGCACACTTAGCACATCTGTGAGGCTAGCCTGGTCTACAAGCACATAGTGTTAGCACTGGGAAGATTGAACATGAAAGCTATTGTGTTCAAGGTCGAAGCCTAGAGTCCTTCCTGCCTTTCAGAAAGGATTGTTGAGGTTAAAGCTCGGGTTCACCAACAAAAGTGTCAGTAAAATCAGCAACTGTTTATTCTAGAATCTGGCCATCCCATTATTAGGATATAGGATAGTCTTTGAACTGCAGTACTAGCTAGGCAGGCCGGCCTGCCTGAAGCCCCACGGCTGCTTTGTCATCTCTGCTTACTAGGAACTTCCCAGCTCCTTAGGATGGGAGGGCAGTCTCTGTTTCCTGTGGAGTGATATCAGGAAGATTATCTGGGTCTTGACCTTCCAGCGCTCCTATGCCATTGGGGTGTTGTTGCATCCTCTCAAACAGGATAAGCATTTCACAGTGTGGAGTCTGTGGGAACAGGTCCACTGCCACAGACTTGACGGGATGGAATGGGATGCCTTTTACTCGGTTAGATGGGGCTCTGCAGAGACTGATGGGAGAGAGATATCAATATTAGCCCCACCCACAAAAATTCCTCTAGGTAGCAGGCAGGGTACTCTGCCCCACACTTACTCCACAAAGTTGCCCATGGCTGCCCTGGGGTTGCAGGAAACATACAAGAGCCGCTTGATGTTCTCAGCTTTCCGAATGGCCAGAATCACCTTAGAATCTAGCAAGTCAGAGGGGCTAGTGGTTGATTACCCAACATAGCCTTTTTTTTTTTTACTTCTGGTTCTGCCTCCCCCACCAAATGAAAGCCACTTACGTAGGCCAGCCCGTGGTGGATCTAGAACAGCTACAAGTTGCTGGGAAGATAGTCTGCTCACCAGGCCTGGCACAAGATCCTCAGCCCTGCCGCAGTGGAACTCAACATTGCTCAGCTCTAGAGATAATCATAGTCAACAGACCTAGCAGGGTTAGGTAGCACACAAGCCAAAATAAATTTCTTTGTCTAGCCACTTAGATGTCTATAGATCCCTCAGCACCCCATTCCTCAGAAGATCTCTAGGCACAGTTATTAAGTATGCAGCAGAGGCTGCCATTGTTACAGATCACCTGTCTACTGTGAGATGCAAAGGTTCTCACCATTGGTGAGGGCATTCATACGGGCGTCCTCCACAGCCTCCTGGCACAGTTCAATCCCCACTACTTTCTTCACCTTCTGAAATGGAAAGATAGAGAAGTCCCACTGCCCTGGTTGCTTTGGAAAGGAAGACAGCACAACTGGGGTATGTCAGGACAGGGTAGTAGCGAACCCTAACCCTTCATGCTTGTAACAGAGCTGGGTGATGTTCTTACCTCGGGCTGGGAGGCTTACCGTAGCCAGGGCCAGGCCTATGGTACCAGTGCCACAGCATACATCCAGGACTGTGCTGCCCCCATCTAGCTGGGCCCATTCCTGGATGACTGTGTAGAGCACCTCAGCTGCAGGTGTGTTTACCTGGAGGTTAGTTAGCCATAGTGTACTCCAATGTAGGCCAGAATCCCATATTCTTTCTACATACCAGTGACCTTACCCAGTCTCTTAAAAAGCAAATAGAAGCCCTCACAACTTTCTACTTCCCTCAGGGCAGCTGAGAATGACTGCAAACCTCGGGATAGGGACCTTGAACTCTTTCCCTCTATCTCCATAGAGTTTAAAATGGCCGACTCCGTAGAAGGCAGTGCATTTGGGAAACTGCAAAGTGGCCAATTACTAGCAAATATCCCCTTCTTATCCTATACCTTATTCTGGGGATCCCCATTACCTGAATGTTCTTTGTAAATCTTTAAGGCTAGCCACCGCCCTCCCTCCCCCCATTCACAAAGGGTACTCTACCTGGAAGAATGCATGAGGGGAGATGCGGAAAGTCAGCCCTAGCAGGTCTTCCTGAATGCACTGGTCACCAGCCATATGCTCCAGAGGCAGGCCTTCC
The DNA here is from genome assembly GCF_963924665.1 of Micromys minutus. NCBI lineage: Eukaryota > Metazoa > Chordata > Mammalia > Rodentia > Muridae > Micromys > Micromys minutus. The sequence goes on along the minus strand of NC_137976.1, from coordinate 73,647,834 downwards.
TGGCTGGGAGTCTTTCTACATAAGAGGAAGCAGATCTGTCAAGGGTCACTGGCCTTTCTGGCCCCTCCTACCCGGACCTGGGCTCCTCACCTCTGTCCCTCCTCCACAAAGTAGAGAGAGGTCACCCCACTGGCCTTGCCTGGCCCCTCCATGAAGTAGCACACCAGGGAGGCCTTTAGTCCTGCTATCTCCTCAGAGCTCAGTTTCTGTAGTAGAGGATATAAAATGCCCATCAGGCTATGCAAAAGCCAATCTATACCAGACTCATCCCCCAGCAGGACTACCACCTGAGACCTGGGGGTGGAAGTAGGCAATGGCCATGGCCTGGCCTCGGCGGCTGGTACGAACAGTCAGTTGCTTCCAGTGGCCTGTGTATGTCTCAGGGTCATATGCCGAGTATGGTGTGGAACTGAAGAAACCACAAGTGTACTCAGTGTGTGTCTGTCTGTCCTGATACCCTGTCCCCTTACCCCACATCCACAACTGCCAGTGCAGGGCCCAGATGGACCAGGGTCTTCCCAGAAGCCCAGCCCCAGGTAAGGTCCCCACCGGATGAATTCCTGGAAGGCCTTCACCACCTGCTTAGTGGCCTCTGGAATGTGCACCGTGTCAAAGGGAGCTGCCACAGCACATGTCCCACCCTTGTACTTGCCAAGCCGGCAGCCAACGGTGTTATCCTCTCCATCTACCCCAACTCCAACCAGGAATTCACACTTATTGCGATATTCAGTCTGCAGGAGAGAATGTAGTAAAGAGATTTCAACCCTGATTACCTAGCGCCTGAAGAAATATACCAGTGACCAAGAGACTCAGATTTGCCAAAGGGGTGGCAGCCATGTTTTACTGCTGGTTTTATCAAACCTCGGGAAGAAATGAAAAGAAGGAAGTCAAAGCATATGCATAATAAAACTGAACAAGGCTAGCCTCCCACACCCCACCCCAAATGGAATTTCTCCGTCTGACCTGCTGGGGTGATGGCTTGACCCCCTCCAGTGGGCAACAGGCTTTATTGTGCTGCTGTCTCTGCAAGAGCAGCCAGGGCAACAGGGCACGGTTGGTGCTCCCAATCTCCCTGCAGAATGAAATACATCATGGTTGGACTTGTATACTGAATTGCTTACAAGGCTAGTGGGCCAAGCCCAAGAGCAAAACCCAGCTCTGCTGGGATGCCGGGGCTACACTCACTTGGCCAGTTTTTGTAGCACCCGCTCACATTCCAGTCGCTTCTGCTCCAGCTGCTCAGTGTAGGGCACCGTCCAAAGAGGGGTCACCACATCGGCAATCTGTGTTGCTGTTGGCTCATTATCACCTTCTTGCCGCCTCTTCCTAGCCATGGGGTCAGCCTTGGGTCGGGCCAGGCGTACGCTGAGTGGACGGCCTTTCCAGAGAGCACCGTGCAGCACTCGCAAAGCCTTGTCTCGTTCAGCAGCACTGCGGAATGTTACAAAGGCACATGGTGGTTGTCCAAAGAGTTTGATTTTGTGGGATTGTAGGCCAAAACGACCTAGAAAACGCCGGACGTCGCTGAAGCTGGCGTGTCGAGGTACATTTTGCAGCTCCAATTTAAAGATTTCTGAGGTGAACAAGTCATCCCTTATGTAGCTGTAGAGCCCAGGCTGAGTTCCAGGCCCTGCAGCTGGCCCAGGTCCCTCTACCTCGTCTTGACATAGCGGGGCCGCAGAGCTATGCACTGCACTGGCATCCTGGCTGCAGTCTTCCATGTGCTCCGGAACCTACGTGGGAAGAGATGGGCCAGGCTGAAGGCTGTAACTAGTATGACTACTGTCTCAGGCTTGCTCCCCAAACTGCTGACAAATTTCAATTAGTGCACACTGCACGCAGCCCTGGCCAAACCCACTTCCGCCCACCCCATCCACATCTACTGCATGTCTCCCTTTGCTTTACTTCCGTGTCCAGCTTCTCGCTCATCGCCTGGCTCATCTGTTGCCTGGACCAGGGTGCTCAGGAGGACCACCAGCTAGGCCTCACACAAGTGCTCAGATACGAGATGCGCCGCCGTGAAGATATACCGCAGCTCCACACAGGGACTCAAAACTCGGGTGCTCAGAGCTGGGGCCGAGGTCTGCGGTTGCACCGCCCGCGCCCCAAGAGCCAGCGAGAAACTGGTTTCGCCTGCCTTTAGTCGGCCAGCGAACACCAGCCACGGCTCATTTCTCTAAGGGCTCGGCTTCCGATGACGTCACCACCACGCGCCGAGTCCCGACGCAGCCTTCCACCAGCCGCTCACAGCTTGCGGACGGAAGTGCGCGCGTGGGTCGCCGGGAGAGCGCGCTCCCCTGGCTGAGGCGCGGTCGGGCATGCGCCGCGGGCGTTTTGGCGGGAAGCGCGGGGCGGGCCGGACAATGAATGTCCGTCGTCAGAGCCAATAAAGCTGCACTGGTTTTGAATCACTGCGCGTTTCCCGCCGCTGGGGTCAGGGGTCAGGGTTCGGGTCGGGGGGCGGAGGGAAGAGCGGACGGGCGGGAGACGCCGGCGCCAGACGAGGAGGAAAGGAGCTGCGACTAGCTGTGTAGAGGCCGCCGAGCCAGCGACGCCTGAGCTAGTCTAGCCGCCGTCGCCGCGCCCCCATGGCGGCCGCCAAGGTACGGTGAGGCCGGGGTGGGGCCGGGCAGGCCGACAGGCAGGGGCCGCTATGGGCGGCCACGTGGGCGGCCCGCGCCTCGGCCTCCAACCCTCGCAGGCTTGCGGATTCGGGGCCTGTCGAGGCGCCTGGGCCTTGGGTGCTCCAGGTCTTTGGGGTTCGGGAGTGAGAGAGCTGCTGGCCAAGACTCCGGTCTCGGGGGCTGCAGGGCGGCGCGTGACCTTGTGGTCTGCGGAAGAACAGCCATGGCCAAACTGGGCTCCCGGCTTCACTTGGGGACCTGGAAGGCCGATCGCCTTCGTCGTGGCCCACTTGTGATCTTTCCATTAGCGTCCGCAATCCTTCCAATTGCCCCCAGATCCCTTCATTCATTAGGTCATTCCGCCTTCGGTGGGGGAAGCACGCGTTCCAGCGCACGGTACTGATATTAGACGCGACGACTCTGGGCGGGGGCGGCTTTGTTGGTGGCTCGAGTGTCGGCCGCAGCTTAGCCGCAGTGCTGAGAAAACGAACGAAAGGTTTCTATTTCTTTATTCTGTTGAGCTAGGTAGTGAGTCTGGGGTTTTCCGTATTATCAAAGCAAATGATCTTGCCAGATTTAGACTTGCACGACCTTGTAATCCTCCAAGTTGGGTCAGAATCTTAGAGTTTATTTGTCATACTTTTCTTAGATTCTTTCGGCTTAAACTTTCAAGCTTGGGTAAAATTGCTGGAGGGATTGCAAATTCCTGTAAATGCTAGTTCTCCCATAGCAGTTTATCCTCCTAGTAAACTAACAAGTGCTTGGATAATCCTCAGTAAAAACAGTTACGGTTCTCTTCCTTTTGAGTTTATCATGCTCTTTTTACGGTGGGTATAATTTTATTTTACAGAAGAGGGCGTTTCTCCCAAGCCACTTTGCCAAGGACTTGGGTGTGTATAACCGATTGATGTTTGAGTGTGTAAGAGTGTCAAGATCCATTGTCTTGTTTCACGATAGCCTATGTTTTTTGTGATGGTGGTTGTAAATACAATCTGATGATCTGGAAGATAGGACTGAAGGCTTAATTTCCAATTTGGGGGAGGCCTGTGTTCAATTTCCAGGTGCACTTTGTGATTGATAATGCCCACTATGGACCAAGTCCAGTAGCATCACTTCTACCCTCTCTATCCAGGACAGTCACGAGGACCATGACACTTCCACAGAGAATGCAGATGAGTCCAACCACGACCCCCAGTTCGAGCCAATAGTTTCTCTTCCTGAGCAGGAAATTAAAACGCTGGAGGAAGATGAAGAGGAACTTTTTAAGATGTAAGTCTGCTACAGTCTCCTGGAAATGTCTTTATATGTGCTGACTGAGACAGAGAAGAGAGACTGGACAGGAAGCAGGTCTCTGCAGGGCATTTTCTTCCAAAAATTGCAGTACCCAACAACCGTAGTTGGACCACTTATATTTCTTCTCTTCAATTGAACCAGCCAAGCTAGGAATTCTGTCCCTTGTACTGTTTTTCTTTCAGTTATAAACCTTAGTGATACTCTCTGGCACAGCCTCTTTGTGATTTTTATCTGGAACTGCACACAGAAGAATTCTAGGGTGGCTGGGCACACTGATTTCTGTGAATTTCACTGCTTGGACTCAGCTTGATAAAGCTTTTTAAAGAAAGTGTCTGGAGTTGTATGGTGATTGGTCTTGCATTGAAAATTCAACCATTTGTCTGCCAAAAACTTTGCCTGGTACCCTGCTGCCTTGTGGTTAGTCATATTAAGGGTGTCTTCAGCAGAATGTGGTGGCTCGCCTCTTTAATCTCTGCACTTAGGAAGCAGAGGCAGGCAGATTTCTGTGGATTGTAGGTCAATATGGCCTAATAGCCAAGTTCCAGGACTACATGGTGAGACCTTTTTTGCGATGTGGGGATTCCTTTCTTTGTTGAGCAGAGTCTTCTTTGCTCTCTTTGTTTTCTATTGCCTTCACTGTGTAGCCTTAAAGATTGAGGTTTGTTTAGCTCTTGTTAATTTTTATGTGTGTATGGGTGTTTTGCCTACATTGACGTCTGTCTCTACACAATGTGCTAAAGGAAGCCAGAAGAAAGTAGTGGATCCCTTGGGACTAAAGTAACAGTTGTGAGTTGCCATTTGGACTTCTGGAAGAACAGCCAGTGCTCTTAACTGCAGAGCCGTCTCTCCAGCCTCCACCTCATGGTTTTGCAGGTTAGAAAGTATGAGATTGGAGAGTGTAGTGCTTGCAGTGGTGTAGACCTTAGTTTCATCTTAATGTGAGTCATATAGTAAAATCAAGAGAATTTGCTAATGTCAAATTTCCAGGTATGCCTAAGATGTTACATAAAGGTCCGTCTGCTCTGAAGTTAGAGAAGGAGGCCTGCCCAAGGAGAGCCATATGTGCACCTTTGTACTACCTAGAAGGTGGTCCAGAGCTCTGTTGCACAGCAGTGGAAGATAGCATCTCCTTGAGTTATGTGGTACTTGGTTTCGTACACTTGTTGCAGAAAGTACCCCAGTGTCCGCGGTATAGTTCTAGAGACAGCATCTTGTGCCTTTATATAAGGGCATTTGAACTTTCTCTTAAAGGCGTTAAGTGAAGACACAGTCTCCCTGGACAAGACTGAATTTGGAGGAGAGCAGAGGCTTTTGTAAGAACAAATGTGGGCTACAGAGCAAAAAGGGTGCTGGCTTAGCCCAAGGGATATGTATACTGAACTCATTGCTGGTAATGAGTACCTGAACCGTGGAGGCTATGAAAGGTTCCTTCTGATAGGAAGCTGTTGCTGAGCCTGTGGAAGATTAATATCCCTAAGGTTTTATGTAGTTACAGGACACTCATGTAGTATCATCCAGTCCCCTGCAGTTTCTTTACCTACTGTGGGCCATATGTATCCTTAGATGTGTCTCTGGGGAAAATCCTTTGCTATGATTATCTTTCTGGCTACGAAGACAAAGCGACCTAGAATTTGTTGGGCTGTTGTGCTCCCTGGTTGTATTTTGCCAGGTTGTATCTTGGTGCCCAAAGGCTTTAGAAAAAGATTTTTGGGGAGGACACAGTATTCAACAGTACCTTTATATTTAGCATATAAAGAACAGGTGTTTCTTTGTGGCAATTGGTCCAGGTGTGAGTTTCCTCTCTGTCCAGGTGTTTCCTTACTGGCTTTCCTTGCAGGCGTGCAAAGCTGTTCCGGTTTGCGTCAGAGAATGACCTCCCAGAATGGAAGGAGCGAGGCACTGGTGATGTCAAGCTCCTGAAGCATAAGGAGAAAGGGACCATTCGCCTTCTCATGAGGAGGGACAAAACCTTGAAGATATGCGCCAACCACTATAGTAGGTCTTTCAGGGCTAGAATTTTTAGGGGCTGGTTACCAGGGGATGGGGGGGTGTGTTTATGATACTTGTTGAACTTAAAGAGTCTTTTTGAAACAAGTCTCTGAACTGTGATAGTGAAACTTACAGAACTCAGGCTATGGACAAGGTAGGTCCGGGGTGGATACAGACCTGGTTCCGTGTGGATGGCCATGTCATCTGAGCTGTTCCCTGGATAGTACAGAAGAGAGCTGTTGCCAGGTGTGGTCTTGCGTGCCTAGAAAGAGGTCTCAACAAGCCACCCTCCCTATTTGTCTCAGGCTGCTTAGATCTTGGGCTGTGTAAAAATGCTTGGGTTTTTACATCCTCCTCTGCCTTGAAATAATGCACTATATATATATATATATATATATATATATATAGTTAAATAATAGGGTTGACGTCTATTGTAACCTGAGTACTGCCATCTTTTAAGTCTCACCCTGGCTGTTCTCGCTCCTGCTTCATGTTCTGGCAATTCTTCATCCATTCTCTACCCAGCACCCCCTTACTGAGATCAGAGGTCTCACCTTAACACTTTTCCCCAGCTATAGGCTGACCACCTCTATAACCAGGTGAGGGGAATAATTTTTACACATCATTGAGATGGGAGATGTTTCAGAAATCATCACAATACCAATGTTCAGACTACAACCAGATCTGAATACACAGTGCACAAAATCATCCTGCAACAGGGCTGCTCTTGATCCGGGTAGATTCTCTAATAGAAAATCTATATTTTCTAAACTTGAAAAAAATTTTTTTTTTCTTTTGGTGGGGATGAGGTCCCAATGTGTAGACCAAAGAACAACTTTGTGGAATCCCTTCTTTCCTTAACACTATCACATGACTTCTGTAATCAAATTTAGATCCCCAAGCTTTTATAGCTAGTGATTTTATCTACTGAACACATTTATTCTCCTTGTGTGTGCATGTGCCATGGTTGAAGGGCAACTTGTAGGAGTGGGTTCTGTCAACTTGTGGTTCTGGGAATGGGGCTGATCGGGCCTATAAAGTGCCTTTGCTGAGACAGATTATAGACTGTCCTGCTACAGGCTACACTTTCTAGCCTGTTGGGATCTTCTGTCCTGGGAACATAGGCGGACTATAGATAAGATCAGGGTATAGGCCTTGATAGGTTGTTCGATGAGGCAGGGGCATGAGAAAGGCCTTTGCTCTCCCTATCCCACGGTTGCCTCATTCCCACTCTGGAGCATTCCCTGTGAGGAGAGAGAATCGAGCTGCTCCCAAAGCCTGGCTAGCAAGTAGTCTTTGTGATCCTCTCCACTTGGCACCTGAGTGGAGCTCCTGGTCTCATGCACCCATGGATTGTGGGTCACGGTTGGGCATTGATTAGTCACTGTTCTATGGCTGGATGAGACCATGACCACAACCACTCTTAGAAGGCGTTTAATTGGTGTCTTACTTAGAGTTTCAGAAAGTTACCATCTTGTCAGGCAGCAGTTGGGAAGATACAGGGCCTGCTGGCACCAGCTTTAGAAACAGAGCCCACCCCAGTGATACACTTCTTTCAGCAAAGCTACACCTCTTCCAACAAGGCCGGTCCTCCTAATCCTTTCAGCTGGGGACCTAGCATGCAGATCTGAGCCTCTGAGGCAATTAAAACCACCACAGGCATCAAATGAGGTATGGGGCGAGTGAGAATGTGGATAGTATGCAGTTTCTAAGACCACTGTTGGGCTGGTGTGCCTCAGATCTCTTGAGTTCCAGCTTTAGCTGTCATATGTGGTCAGAGAACCTCCCTGAAATCCTGAAAATACTGCCAAGGATACAGGGACCAGTGGCTGGACGTACACACCAGTGAGTGAGATTCTAGACTTTTGGTGGAGGACAGCTTTTGTCAGTCCTTAACTCTCCCTTGGTTCTGTATAGGACCTGAGGGATTCAGAATTCAGTCTTGGGTCATGACTTATTTTCCATGACATACTAGCATTTGTCATGGGATTCTGGTATCCATTGCTCGTGTTCTTCCTGTATATAGCAGGCTAAATAGTAACTGATAGCCCTGCTTTCAGGCTCCCTGGCCTCTGCCCCCTCCCCCCCCTTTAAGATTTATTTTATTTATATAAGTACACTGTGGCTGTCTTCAGACACACCAGAAGAGGGCATCGGACCCTATTATAGATGGTTGTGAGCCACCATGTGGTTGCCATCTCCAGCCTGTGTTCCCACCTTTCAGTCAGCCAGGTTTGTGCTGGTGTGGTCATTTGTTTGTAGCCATATATGTTGGTCACCCTTAGGAAGGCTTGAGCCAGAGTAGCTACCCTTAAAATAGCAGGAGGCAGAGCCTGTGCTTCAGGGTCTTGACCTTGCTCCCACATAAGGATTGTTCTGGTTTTAAACAGATGTGGTTTGCATCAGGGTGTACAGTTGTTTAGACCTTCCCAGGGCTGGAATATCTACACCTCTTTTAAGGTTGTCATTACAAATTAAGGTATGATGCCACCAAACTATACTCTGGGAACCAATGAGTTTATTGGGCTTTCTTAAAGAGCAAACAAAGGTGAGGGGTTACTTATAGGGGTGTTGGTGCTCCTCAGCCCATCAGGCTGTATCTGGAAAGCTTTGACCTAACAGGGATGATGGCTTTTCCCTTAGTCTTTTCCAACCTAATACTCTAGCCCCTCCTGGAGGAGAGCACATACAATTAGGGCAGAATTGCACACAACCAGTGATGGGAAGTAGCTGGGTTCTCAGGTGGGGGGGTCTGACCTTGAGGGAATATAAAGTCAAGCCCGGCTGGGATAATTTGCAGGTGGGCATAGTTGAACGCTGCAGTATGGTGGTTGCTTGGCTCAGGATAATCAGGTACAACAGCCTGGATCTCAGATTCTAGATGCCATGTTGGCTGAAGTGGGTTCCCTTACTTGTTCTGGGTGAGGGCTGGGTGGTGTGGCCACTGTCCTCACAGGCTTCTCTCCCCTAGTCACACCGATGATGGAACTGAAGCCGAATGCTGGCAGTGACCGTGCCTGGGTCTGGAATACCCACGCTGACTTTGCTGATGAGTGCCCCAAGCCTGAGCTGCTCGCCATTCGCTTCCTAAATGCCGAGAGTAAGCAGAACTTGCCCAACTGTGGGTCGCCTGCTGGGCAGCTGATGTTAGCCCAGAGCATGCAGAGCCTCTGAAATTCTAGGGGTCTGTATAAACAGTTGTTGCATCCAGTTGACTCCCATCAGGTGTGTGGAACCAGAGACACACCCTAGAGTTTCCTCCTGCTGCTGCTTCTGCTTGGTTTCTGGTTCCTCAAGACTGGGACACTGGTGTCCCCTACGGACGCTTAGGCACCTGTACCAGCAAAGACTGCAGAGATCTGCAAGCCCTGGCTGATCTCTCTTCCATGGGGGAATCTTTCTAGTCTGAATTGCCACAAAGCTGTACCCTGGGGATCATGGAGAGTCAGCAGGTACCATGGCAAATGCCTAATGGCTGGTGCTCTTGTGAAACTGAGCCTTGCCCTTGGTCTGGGAGTATAATGTGTATCTATCTGGTAGCCCTTCTACTTGAGTAGAGCCTATAGTAAGAAGAGGTTTGGCCCTTGGTTGTCTGATTGTGATAGAGCAGTCAATGGCTGAACAGAGTCAGTGGCCTCTGGATGGTCTCACTGCAGGTATTAAATAGTCAGACATTGCCATTGGGGCTGGCATGCCTTTAATCCCAGCACTTAGGAGGCAGAGGCAGGTGGATCTGGATCTCCTGAGTTCTAGGACAGCCAGGGATAAATATCAGGATCCCGTCTTTAAAAAATGCCATTGAGGAACATGAGGCTCTTCAGGGCTTTAGGATATCGCCAGTCTGCTTTCAGAATTTTTAGACACTGTCCCTTCTCTTTACAGATGCACAAAAGTTCAAAACAAAGTTTGAAGAATGCAGGAAAGAAATTGAAGAGAGAGAAAAGAAAGGTGACATGGTGTCCTGAGGGTGATGAGGGTGGGTGGGTTGTGGAGCTTCTTTGCAGATTCACTCTGCACCTGGCTGCAGCTCCAGTCTGGTGCTTTTTCCATCTGCCAAAGAAACAATCCAGGGTGCTGTGGCTGCCTCTGCCTATCAGGGGCAATGCAGCTGCCTGGGAACACAGCCTGATGGCTTTGCAGGATTTGGCTTCATAGCATTTGTGGTCCATGTCAGGTACAGAGCTGAGTCGAAGCTCTTTGGAACCCACCAGGAGGGAAAGGGCTTTTAAGATATATTCCTCGTTTTCTCAATGGATTCTGTTTTCTGTTTCTCTGGGGCAGATGGGCCTGGATTAGTAAGTGACCACACATCAACAGCAGCTTGCTGGGCCTCTTGGGCCCATCTGGGGAGAGTGGTGGGTGATGCTTGGGGAATAGGTCAAGCCTGCACTGGGTGAGTGCCAAAAGCAGTGCAGTCTCAGGCCCAACTTCTCTGTGTCTTACTGTGATTGCCTGTTTTTGCAGGACCAGGCAAAAATGACAATGCCGAAAAGGTGGCTGAGAAGCTGGAAGCTCTTTCAGTGAGGGAGGCCAGAGATGAGGCTGAAGAGAAGTCTGAGGAGAAGCAATGAATCACTCTTTTTCCTTTCCCTTTCTTTTTAAAAATTTGCCCCACCTTCTAATGTTTGTTTTTATTCTGTTTTGTTTTTACAAGGGACTTTATAAAGAACTGAATTCCAACCCTCAGGTTGTTTTTTTGTTTGCTTTTTTTTTTTTTTTTTAACTTTTTTTTCCTCCAAGTTTTGACACCATTGAACATGACTTCAGACATCCATTCCCCAGTCATGAAAATGTACTGTGCTAACTTTCTTTTCCATAGTGGAAACACTTATTTATAGTCATCAAAAATAGTGAATAAAAAATGCCTTTGAAAACCTGGACCAGCTGACAAGGCTATGTGGGGGTGAGGAAGGTGTCTGTGCCTGGAGGCCACTGGGTGTGTGGGGCTGCAACTGGGATTCAGGGCCAAGGTGGGATGCTTTCTTGCTGCTGGAACTATTGCTTTGTACTGTTGTATAGTGTGTGTGTGGGGGGGGTTGTGTGAAGGAAGACTATTAAAGTGCTTTCACCTTGGTGAAGGAAGGTTGTAGGTAGCTAAACAGATCTGGCTCTGATTGGCTCTGGTTAATAGAGCAGCTCTCAGCTAGTGGAGGGAAAGCCCACCCCGGAGGGGCATATTCATTCTTGTACTGTGTCATAGTGTGGCTCTGTCTAGCCCTACAACTCTCCTGTTGGAAACCATTAGGTGCCCCAACACATCTTCAGATAGCACTCTAGGAATTTGGACCTTGAATTCTAAACTCAGCACTGTTAGGACTAGAGACTACTTGAATAAAATCTGTCTTATGTGAGGTTAGAGAAATGGCCCATCAGTTATGAACACTTGTTCCTCTTGTAGAGGATTTGAGTTGAGTTTTTAAGTTCACAGTTACTGAAGCTCCAGGGAATTAGACACTTTCTTTCCTAGCTAGGCAAATCAAATGTGTGGGACCCTGTTATTTCTGACCTTGTCCTTTGAAGGGTGTGCTTACAAATGCCTGCATGCCTTCCTTTTTCCTCTTCCCTTCCCTACCTCCTTTATTTTTGAGACTGGGTTTCTCTGTATATCCCTGGCTGTACTTGAACTCCCTCTGTAGACCAGGCAGACCTCAAACTCAAAAGAGCTGCCTGCTGGGATCAAAGGTATGTGTCAGTATAGCCCAGCTTAAAGCTTTAAAAAATTTAAGCTAGTATTCAAAGCAAGTGTTCATTGTGACATTTCCACATATATTGTACTTTCCCATATTCACACTCCCCTCCTTACCTACCCTGTAAAAGTACCTTTTCATTTTCCAAGCTGGTCTTTAAAAGCAAACTAAAGGCTGTCTGTTTTCTCCATCCCAGGAAGAGATGTGGATGTGGTGAGGCCTTATGTAGTAGAATTGAGACATTGGCTACAGGTGGCTTTCAAGGGAATCCTTGGACTGAAGCATTCGGATTCACTGTTCTGCACAGTGCAAAGTAACTGCCTTGTAGTAACAAGCAAATAAACCTTTTGAGTGGAAAAGGACCTCATCAAGCAGGAAGGACTTGATAAGTAGGAAGTTTACTATGACCAGTGTCTGGCACTTCTCTCCATGTATGCGGGGTGGAGGAGGATGACAGTGATGCTTCCCATTCATTGCATACATCTGGAGTCAGACCCAGAAGGGTTCCTTCTGTTCTGCAGATACAGAAAAGCCCCTCCGAGTGGCTGGGGGACACTGCTGTCCTGTGCTCAGTTTATATTTTGATGTGCATTCAAGGAGGTGACTTGTTCATACTGTAAGTGGTGTAGCTTCAAGTCTTGAGTGGCCCCATTGACAAGTTTGGAGAAAGTCAGCAGGTTATTTATTTAAAGTACCTAGCCTGGTGTATCCTCGCCGAGTGAGATGAAGTCTTAGCAGGTTTTAGGGCTGTGAGAAATACATCGATGTAGCACCCTCTTATCAACGGGAGGGGGGCATTCCAAGTAGATGCTGTAAACTCAAGGGGGTGCCAAGCCCTGTTCCTGTCCATATGCACCTTGTGGTAAGTTTAGAAGTCAGGTAGACATAGTGGGAGATTGACAGTAGTAAAGCCAGATACACTGCAAGAGAGGTGGGTATAGTCTAAATGTCTTACTGTAGCCTTAGCAACCTCAGCACAGATTCAGTTTGCTTCAGAGTGTGGCATCACTGCACTTGCTCTTTGGGGATGCTGAGACACAAGCTGCAAAGTGTCAAATGAGTAGGAAATACTTAAGCTGACGAACTCACATCCAGGCTGAAAAGAGCAGGATAGTAACAGTTACTAAATTGGTTAGTGTGAGATAGCCTCGTGTAGCCAAGGCTGGCCCTGAACAGGCTGTGTAGCTGATGATGACCTTGAATCCTGGATGCTAGTAATGGGCATATCTAACTTGGCTAGCCTAGAACTATGTAGACCAGGCTGGCCTCAGACTTAAGATCCAGCACACCCAGCTTTTTAGTTTTTGAGATGGGGTTTCACAGTGTGGTCAAGGCTGGACTGTGAAGCAGTCTATCTGACTCGCTCTCCCGAGAGCTGGCACTACATGAGTCACCACACATGGCTAATCATACACAAATCTGGATTATTTATGGAATTTTCTATTTAATTTTGGACTGGATAGCTGAAAACATGGGGAGTCAGGGTGCCATTGTGGGGAGTGCTGCTTTATACCTCCATCGCAGTCCCTCTGCGGGTTGGCTGTCACTCTACACTTCTGCCTGTTCCACATCTAGACTGTTCCAGTGGTCACTCTAGTGAAGAGGTCTGCCTGGGCCTCCGTGCGCCAGCTCCCTGATGCCTTGCTAGCCCTATTCAGGAAGAAAGGGACCATAACACTGGGCTCTGGCCTCAGCAGCTATGTGCCTCACCTAAGACTTCAGAGAAGTCTTCCATGAGCAGTGTTTGCTATTTTCCTACAGGCCTGTGGCAGTGGTGTGGCTGTCTTGGGGTGTGAGTCGTGGAGCCTTCCTGAGGGCCCTAGAGGTTCTGAGCTTCCTATGTTCTGAACTGTAGGATAAGATTAAAGTCCAGGCTACAGGTCAGGTGAGTTTAACTGAATTGTGTGCATAATGCAGAGGGCTGGCTGGATACTACCTGAGAACCAAAAGGTTTGTATCCACTGTGAGGTCACATCACTTCTTATCTCACCAACGCTGGAAGAACTCTCCGTGACCCTGTGCCGCACCTTCTCACAAGGAATGACCAACAGAACAGAAATCTGAGAGAAAAATCTATCACTATGCTGTTGAAAAGCTCTTTCTACATTAAAGCACCCACCCCTGAGCTGTGGGACATCTAAGGAGCCCCAGGCCTACAAGCAGTGTTATAGGGAGGAGGTAGCTGCGGGACTCTGGATTCACAGCTGTACAGGAGATAACAGCAGCCAAGAGAATAAGGCCCCCAGTATCTCTCCATCTGGGGAGGGGTAGAAGATGGAGAAGAGCATTCAGACTGGGGGCAACTCTGGGGAATTGCCAGCTAGCACACTGCCCAGGCCCATGAGTAGGCTTCAAAGTAGATGCTGCTACCTTGTGGAGTGGCCAAGGCAAGCAGTGGCTTAGAAAACGCTGATATGCCAGGGGAAGCCAATGCAGATGCCTAGCTTGCAGCATTCTTGGAGGGCCGGTCCACCTTAAGCAGCAGAGTCCTGGCGCAGATAGGTGGGCTTTCCCTCGGGTGGTGAGCATGCGCAACCTTTCTAGTCAAGGCCAATGTAGGGTATTAGGCACTTTCGCTAGGACACCAGCCTTCAAAGGTGTTTTCTCCGTCTCTTACACACGCCCTTAGTTAAGCCTGCGGCCTAAGCCAGGACGCGGGAGGAACTCACTGACCTAACTCTTAGTGTGTGGAGGGCTGTGAGTCGGGTAAGGTTTAGATAATCATGATGCCCCTACCTTGACAGCAATCTCCCTCACACCTCAGCGACTGCCAGGGGACCTTCTGCCTGTCCCGGGACTGTGCTTGGAGAGCATGTAGGGCCAAGAGAACTGCCGGGTTAGGGCCTGAGACAAGGACAAAAAAAAAAAAAAAAAAAGTAGGGAAGGAAGCCTGCCGGCCCACATGGTCGCGGCGCGTGCGTGGGGCGTCGGGCTGCCCGGCGCTCCGCCCTCGGCCCGCCCCCGCCGCGGCCCTGCCGCCGGGTCCACCTTAAGGGGCGCGCTGACATCAGCGCGCCGCCGCTGCCGCCGCCGCCGCCCGTGGGGTGGGATTTCCTCCACGGCAGCTGCCGCGGATCCTGCGCCGCGTCCAGCCCGCGCGTCCGACCCCGGCCCGACCCGGCCGGCCCCGCCCGCCCGGCCCGGGGAGGGATGCGGCGGCGCGGCGCCCAGGATGCCCCGCAGCCCCGGGACGCGCCTCAAACCCGCCAAGTACATCCCGGTGGCCACGGCCGCCGCGCTTTTGGTTGGCTCCAGCACCCTCTTCTTCGTATTCACGTGAGTCGGCGCCGGGTCCAGAGCAGCGGGGGCGAGGGGGGCGAGTGGGCGCGCGTGCTCCACGGGGGCGGCGGTGGGCTGGGCGGATCAGCCGGTTGCGACGAGGGGCTGAGTCCGCGGTGCCCGGACAGGTGAATGCCTGCCTCTGAGCGTTCTAGCAGGCCCTGGGTGTGGTTGCAGCTCTTCATTCCCTCGGGACCTTGGAGGGGGACGCGTGTCACCTACAGTCACCAATCTTCGTGGCGGAGGGTAGGAGCAGTAGGAGCTGTGAGCCCCCTCCTCGCAGCCAACATACAAAATCAACATTTCTGTGGTTCTCGCGTAGGTGTGGCCTGCCCCACAGCCTTGGCTGGCCACTCCAGGGCCCTCTGCCCTCCCTGAGCACAACACTGAGAGGCTCCAGTACTTACACTTGTAGGCCTGGGGGACAAAAAGACCTCAGAGGCTAGGCCACCAGTCGTGGGGAGGGAGTTCTCTTGCCAGCCTGGCAGTAGGAAGCTCCAGCCTCAATTTCTTGACCCGGGCTTATTCATAGGTCATGGGGAATAGTCAAGTCTTGAGAATCTCTGACCACTCGTTTCTTTCTACAGTTTCAAAGCCTTGACACAACTCAGGTGACTAAAAGGATGGCCATTTGTTTCCAGGTGGGACAGTCCCAGATTAAGTGAGCCTGAGCCACCCTTTTCACTGTAGAATCATACAGCAGCCTTTGTAGGAGTCTGAATTCAGTGCCTGTTGTGGGAGGAGAGTCCTTACCTGGGGGCTGGAGTTGGGTGGATGCCACCGGCTGCAAAGAGCAAGTTTAAAAAAGGCCTGTGTGGACGGGCTTATTTCTGGCTCCAGAGAGAGCCTGTGTGTTCTTGTCACTAAGATGTTGTGGACTGTGGGATAAGGAAGGGCTTGGGGAACTAAGACTGGAGGGGACACATCTTGGAAAATTCATTCTTCCACAGGTTTGGGGTGGGATTCTGTTTCAGTGGGAAGGGTGTCTCAGTGACAGATCAATGTCTTATAACTCCAAAATTAAGACATGCAATATGGGAACAAAAGTTTTAAGAGAAATTAAGATCCTGTCCCCCTGCTTTTCTCGCCTCAGAGGACTTTAGTAGGATTAGAAGGCCCTTCTGTGGTGCTTCCTGGAAACTTGACTCAGCCACAAGCTTTGGTCTCTGAAGTTGCTACCATTTTCCTGGGCAGAGCTTCCTCTGTGTTCTTGGAGTTCTGGGTCCATGCGTGCTGGTGCTCTTGAGATCTGGCATTCTCTTTAAGGGACAGCCACTCTGAGTTGAACTGACTGACTACAGTTGGCATGACTTGGGTCCTGTTTAGTCTGTGTGCAACCTCACCTGCCCCTTGGGTGAGCCCCCGAGATGTGGGTTGACCTGACTTCCCACTCAGGTGGCTTTGTTCTCAGAGGAGGCTGTGATGTACAGCTGTGCTGATATGGGACATGCCAGGGTCCAGGCAGGTCTGGTGGCCAGCCTGGAGTAGGTGTCATTTTCAAGACAGGATCCCTATCCTCTCAGTGCCTCCCTCCTGCCCTGTTTCTGGCCCAGCCCACTGATACCTCAGACACCAAAAAAAGGAAGTGGTTCCTCATCTACCTTTGGGGCCTGTATTTGGGTCCTGGAACTTTACCTGGGGCAAGTGACCCGTATATCTCCTCTGCAAGTCTGAACTGCCTCTCTCAAGGTGCCAAGGAGAACGGATCAGTCAGGAAGCGGAGCCTGAGAACTGAAGGATCAGGGCGCCTTCACAAACCAGCTCACGAAGAGGCCAGGGCACCCCTCAAAATCCACTTTTCAAAAAGACATGGATAATGCATGCCAGAGACTGGGGGTTGCTGTCAGGTGGCCAACCCTAGGGCTGTTAGGCCATTGGGCACTTAGGGTGGTAGAGCTGGTTCAGGTGGGCCTGAGCTCTCTGCGTGGGACAGCAGACAGTCTGGCTCTGGCCTCTAGTAGCCTTGGGGACCTGGCAGTGACTGGAGCATCATGGAAGGGAAATTAGGTTTGAAAACTGCATTCTGCTAGGGTGTCCTGCTTGTGACAAATTACTGCTCTTCTGTCCCTGTTATTCTTTCTGTTCAAATGTCTAGGGATTGGACCAGGTGGGTGTAGCTGCTTAGTACTTCAAAGTGCCTTGGATGTCCAGGGTGGCTGCTGTGATAGGCCCTGGGTGCCTCATAGGCCAGTGTTAATGAAGAACTTGATTAAAATAAAATGTCTGAGTAAAAATTTTCCATTCCACATTTGGCTTTGGCAGCTATTCTGTCCCTGAAGTCACCCCCTTACTGGGTGGTGTCTCTCTGCTGGCCTGCGTGGGACTCCAGACCTCCACTTGGGTGGGGTGATGGCTGTGTTCTTGCCTGAGTTACTGTTGCTCAGGATGCATCTTAAGACCTTGGGTGCTAGGAGCCCCAGAGCTAGGAACACAAGTATGCACTCACACACACACACTCTCACACTCTCTCTCTCCCTCTCCCCTCTCCCCCCACCCTTTTCTCCTTAGCAGGGCTTGAGCCAACCAGGAAAGGGTCTTTAGGAATGCAGCAAGTAGAGCCTTCCTGCTCATTGAAGGCCAGATGCCTGCAGAGCCCATGGGCTCCTGCTGGAAAAACGTTCCTTGGGAAAGCTGGCACATCCTCGAATGTCCTCCTGTCTTTGTGTGTCCTCACACATCCTTGCAGGCTTCAGTGTGCCCTGTGCTTGGGGGCAGTGGGAAGCACATAGTAGGCAGCTGACCTGGGTTTGACAAACCTGGGAGGAGGGTACCACATGGGTGTCTTCACATTCGCACGTCTCTGGGTGTGAGCAAATGTGCAGGTGTGCCTCTGTGTGTCCCCATAGTGTTTACAAGCAAAGCTTCCTGTGTGTACCTGTGGCTGCAACTGTTCCTTGTTCACATATGTGGGACGGTTGTGCTTTTCTACGGTTGTGAGCTGTAAGTTTGTGCATCTGTGCCTTTCTGTGTGTGCCGGGGAGCATGCCTGTGCGTCCGTGTGCTTGTGTCCACGTTTCTGCGTGCGTATGTGCTGTGCTCGCCCACGACCCAGTCCCTGCACAAAGGCGTTCTTATCCAGACCCTGGTGGGGAGGCCAGAAGGCCTCCAGCAGCTCCTACAGAGGACAGATGCTTGGTCCTGGACCCCAGCTCTAAGTACGTCAGGCCCTCGGACAGCTAGCTGAGACACACACAGACACGGACGGCCCCTGTTATGTCTATGTAGGTGGTGGTGTTTATGCTTTACAGAGGCTGCCCAGCACCTCAGTGCCATCGAAGTGCCCCACCAGTGCAGACTGCCCCCTTGCTCCTCAGACAGCTCACTCAGGGCACCTGTCCGGCCCATGTGGAGCTTGAGAGACAATACAGAAATACCGCTGCCCGGCTGGGAGAACCCTCCAGCCCTGGCTGCTAGGTTGTGTACCTCCGAGGCTAGCCCACATGAAAACTCGGAGACAGCCTGGCCCCAGTGCTGTGGTCCTCAGCTTCTTGTTTATCGGAGGGACAGCTGTTCTCTGCACTTCCTGGAAGGAAAATCAAGGGCCTGGCACTTCATGTAGGATAAGGTCTTGTAAGGACTGAACCCCAGTCTACCTGAGCCTACACACCTTGTATCCCCCTGACAGCATCCATGCAGCCCCTCACTACTGCAGGTGGTACTAGGGTGTGACATCGTGCTTTTGACTCTGTAGCATGGTGTTTGAATTTTCACTTGGTTCCAGTGTGGAACTAGCCCCTCTCAGTGAGCTGGTGTGTTCTACCCAGGTCAGGCTGGAGAGCATCCCATCCCTAGAAGGCTTGACTGCTTCATTCAGACGTGTCTGTCCCCTACCTGTTGAGTTCTTCGCTGTCGGGTTCCACTGTAGCTTTGCTGAACAGCTTAGACTGGAGGTCACAGACAAGTTTTCTTTGCTGTCTGTGTCAGAGATGAGGAATGTGTAGAGCAAGCGAGCGCTCCCGGCTCACAGGCTGGGTGTGATCTCCTGCTGGACCCTCATGGCTGTGGCCTGTGTTGTCAAGCTGTATGTCCATGCTGGCCCAGGAAAGAGGATGGGGTATCATGGCTGGCGGCCCCATAGAGGGTGCTGCCGTGGGAAGCAGGAGCTTTAAATAGCCTCTTGCTTTCTACTAAAAATAGTTCTGCTGCCATGGAGGTTGCTGGGGCGGCGGGCCTGGCTCGTGGCCAAGGCAGGCGTGGGCGCACAGCGTGGACTGTGCACTCGGGTGGTAGGTAGCTGCAGGCCGGCAGGCGGCTACCATCTTGTGATCAGGGTGACCATGAGGGAAACCCCACTAGCCTGGCTTCGCAAAGGACCAAACACAGGCGGGAAATTAAACCCTGTGTGTACCCCACCACCTGTCTCAGCAGCCAGTAACACAGAAGGAAACCATGTTTCCTGAGGCCGGAGTAGCTTCTTGAACTCAGTGAGTGGGCTTCAGTAGCCCTTGCAGGGTCAGGACTGGGGGTTCAAGGCTGGGCATGTCTCTGTGGGTTCTGGATTCTGTGGGATTCCGGTGAGGACCTGTGAGGGCTGAGGCAGATGTGCTACAGGAGACACACCTGGGAGGCTTCTTGGAAAGTGGGTTAGGAGGGAAGCCTTGGCGCCGAGCGCTGTGGGAAGTGAGGTGGGAGGGTAGAGGTGTGTGCTTTTCCAGGGGTTTCGGTCTCCTCTGCTTGGCAAACAAGGGAACAAATGGTCTGCCAGAAACAGAAGGAGGCTGGCTGAAGCAGTGCCTCCATACCTCAGCAGTGTCCTGATGAAGAGTTCATATCAGCGCCACTCTGCCCTGAGTCAAGCTGCTGGGTAGCTCAGTGGCCTCTGGGTTCTCACTCCTGTCTTGGTCCCTCAGGAGTATGGTAGCCTGGACAAGTTGCAGGTAGGTTGGATGACTTAGCTCTGTGGCCACCCCAATCCTGCGTTCTAGGCTGGTGGGCCTCTCTGAATTAAGTTCCTCAGCTGTGAATTGTGTTCCAGAGAGTAGCCCTGAGGTTGGCAGGGTTGGAGCTAGTGCAAGGAGCTTACACTGGGCATCACAGACACAGCCAACGAGTAGTGATGGCTAAGATCTGCTTGTGTGCTGGCCCAGTGCCGGCCTGGTGGTGGCCTGGTGCTGGCCTGGTGGTGGCCTGGTGGTGGCCTGGTGCCGGCCTGGTGGTGGCCTGGTGCTGGCCTGGTGCTGGCCTGGTGGTGGCCTGGTGGTGGCCTGGTGCTGGCCTGGTGGTGGCCTGGTGCCGGCCTGGTGGTGGCCTGGTGTCGGCCTGGTGGGCCCAGATGCATACCTTGCCTCCTTCACATCCCCGGCTCTCTGCCCATTGTCCATTGCAGGTGCCCATGGTTGACAAGAGCTGTGTCTCCAGCTGTTCCTGTCTACAATGGCATCCTCTTCCTCTTTGTCCTGGCCAACTTCAGTATGGCTACCTTCATGGACCCCGGAGTCTTCCCCCGAGGTAGGGCCCTGTATGGGGCGGCTCATCTGCTTCTTGTGTCTAGTGTGTAAGTGGCTGATTTTCTTCTCAGTAGGTGGGTTGGGCAGAGACTAGAGAGGCCCTCTCCTGCGGGGAAACTCACCTTCCTGTATTCTTGCCACCCTACTGGGCTCCTGATGCTCAGCGGACGAGGATGAGGACAAGGAGGATGACTTCCGGGCCCCACTGTACAAGAATGTGGATGTGCGGGGCATCCAGGTCCGCATGAAGTGGTGTGCAACGTGCCATTTCTACCGTCCACCGCGCTGTTCACACTGCAGTGTCTGTGACAACTGTGTGGAGGTAACCATCCCTCCCCCTCCCCCCAGTCCCTGTGCCCAGGTCCTCCCCTCCACGTGTCTGACATACCGCCCCTGCCAGGACTTTGACCACCATTGCCCCTGGGTCAACAACTGCATTGGACGCCGCAACTACCGTTACTTCTTCCTCTTCCTGCTGTCACTCAGCGCGCACATGGTGGGGGTGGTGGCCTTCGGCCTGCTCTACGTGCTCAATCACTCAGAGGGGCTGGGAGCTGCCCATACCACCATCACGTATCCTTATCTTCATGTGGTCCAGCCCTTAGCAGCATGTCCTGGGAGGTGGGGGGGTCAGTGGGTACATGAGCCTTCAGAAGAAGAGTTGCTGTGCTTAGTTAGACGAGAGGGGGCCACAAGAACTGTCACTGCAGGGGGGGAGGGGGGTCTTCATGTTCTTGCCTCAACTGTTGGCCTTAACAGGCCAGCATGGCTGTCATGTGTGTGGCTGGCCTTTTCTTCATTCCTGTCATCGGCCTCACTGGCTTCCACGTGGTACTGGTCACGCGGGGGCGCACCACCAATGAGCAGGTGCAAACCCTGTGGGCTGGGCCTCAGGGACCCTCAAGTGAGGTTGCTTAGGCAGCTGTGGGAGGAGGGACTCAGGGTGCGGGGCCATGGCTACCCATCCCGATGCACACTTGCAGCCCGTGGGCACTGCAGCCACCAACAGCTCAAGGCCTGGGAATGCTATAGCTTCCTGCAAGGGCAGGCAAGGATAACCTGGGTATAGGGCACTGTGGGGCCCACTTTGCCCACACTGCCTCCCACGAAGACCACTTCTAAGGATCCCACCTACCTTTGCCTGTCTCCCCGCCTGTCCTGGGTGGTCAGGCTGGCTGAGGGGACCCATGTCCACAGGTGACTGGGAAGTTCCGCGGGGGTGTGAATCCCTTCACCCGAGGCTGCTATGGGAACGTGGAGCACGTGTTATGCAGTCCCCTGGCGCCCCGGTGAGGCCCGGCCTGGGCAGGGGGACAAGAGGCCTGTTCTGGGTGTGGGGTGGGCAGCCTCGGACCCTCAGCCTGGTTCCTTTCTGCTCTGGCTAGGTGGGACTGGCCTTGCCCTTGTTTGTTCCGGCTGTTTGTCTGGCCACTGACCCCTCTACCCTGGCACAGGTATGTGGTGGAACCCCCCAGGATACCGCTTTCAGTGAGCCTCAAACCACCCTTCCTGAGGCCTGAGCTCCTGGAACGAGCTGTGCCCCTCAAGGTCAAACTTAGCGACAATGGGCTGAAAGCTGGCCGCAGCAAGGTAGGGCTCTGGACTGGAACGGTAGGGGTGTGTGAGCGGGGTTGTGAGGTGTAGGGGTGGGGACAGGAAGAAGAGGTAGAGGGAATGGGCAAGCCTTATGTATGTGTCCAAAGTGTTTGTGGCACACGTCTAATCCCAGCACTGGGGAGGCAGAGGCAGGTGGATCTGTGAGTTCACGGACAGCCAGGGCTACACAGAGAAACCATGTCTTAAGGCTTCGCCTACCACTGCTCCTTCTCCCTTAGTCCAAGGGCAGTCTAGACCAGCTGGATGAGAAACCTCTGGACCTGGGACCTCCACTGCCCCCCAAGATAGAGGCTGGCGCCTTTGGAAGAGATCTGAAGACCCCAAGGCCTGGCAGTGCTGGTGAGGTGGAGGGCAGCTGAGGAAAGGGACATGGGCTGGCGTTTGTGTCACTCCATGACTGTAGTTCCTCTTCTCAGAGAGTGCCCTGTCAGTACAGAGGACCAGCCCCCCAACACCTGCCATGTATAAGTTCCGGCCAGCCTTCTCCACTGGTCCCAAGACACCCTTTTGTGGACCCGGTGAGCAGGTAAGCCCAGGCTCTGCCTCTGTGAAGGACCCCAACTCTGAAGACAGCCCATCTGGGAAGGTCCCATTCTTGGGAGGGATCTGTCCCCTGGAAAAGGTCTGTCTCTGAGGAGGGCCTTGATTGGTCATGGTGTCCTGTTCCCATGCTTGTGCTCCTGACAAGGCCACCGTTGTCACGGAGTTGTCATGAGCATGCATCAGGACTTCATCCTGCGTGCATGGTGAGCTGGGGTCCCTCGGAGGGGAGCAGGTGAGACCGTCTGGCCTGACATCTGCTCTCTAGGAGGGCAGCTTTCCCCTCTAGCAGCTAGGATGTCTGCAGTTCCTCCATTAGTCATTCTGTGAGGCCCACGGGAGCCCTCGAAAGAATTGGAGGTTTGTTTGAGAAAGCACTTCCTTGTCTGTCACTGGAACAGTCAGCAGCATGGAGCAGCCTGTGGAATGATCCAGAACACCGAGTGTTCCCAAAGCTGCCATCCTCCTAGAGGTCGTCTGAGAGACTAGTTCCACATGTCTAGACCCTTATCTAGGCCATTGGGTGAGAGTGAGCCTGGGCACAGCAGGAGAGTTGTGTAGATTAGAAGGATGGGCTTCAGACACCCTGTGCCACCACCTTCCTATGGCTGACTTTACCCACAGAGGAGTTCATCAGGCTGCTTGGGTGTACCAGGGCAAGTTATTTTTACAGGCTGTGGAATTTGAGGGGCCTGTGGCTCAAGTCTACTCAGAGACTAAAGAAGCCCCTCTGCCTGTGGCTGTGGCTGCTCTGGCTTCCCACTGATGGTGGGCAAAAGCAGGCCCCACACCGGCTTCCCTTTGGATCACAGTGCCAGTCCCTGCTTCCATCTGCAGTGGGCATGAGAGGGTTGGCTGTTTGGAGGCAGGGAGGGAGCCTCCCGTTCTGTAGGTTGGATTAGCTGCCCTTGGCTGTACTGAATCACAGCCTCAGAGTTCTTGGTGCGATAGTGAGGTAAGAGGTGGGGTGTGTACAGCGGTGAGAATACCCTGTCCTCCACAGGTCCCAGGCCCTGACTCCCTTACTCTGGCAGATGACAGCACCCACAGTCTAGACTTTGTGTCCGAGCCCAGCCTGGATCTCCCAGACCATGGGCCTGGTGGTCTGCATCCTACCTACCCCCCCTCCCCACCCCTCAGCGCCACTGATGCCTTCTCAGGTGCCTTACGCTCCCTGAGTCTCAAGGCTGCCAGTCGGCGGGGTGGGGACCACATGACCTTACAGCCACTGCGCTCTGAAGGTGGGCCTCCTACACCCCACCGTGGTCTCTTTGCCCCTCACGCACTGCCCAACCGAAATGGCAGCTTGTCATATGACAGCCTACTTAACCCTGGCTCACCCAGTGGCCATGCATGCCCCACACACCCGTCTGTTGGTATGACCGGCTACCATTCACCCTACCTGCACCCTGGGCCATCAGATCCACGGCCCCCACCCCGCAGCTTCAGCCCTGTGCTGGGTCCCCGGCCCAGAGAGCCCTCTCCTGTGCGCTATGACAACCTGTCTCGGACCATCATGGCCTCTATCCAGGAGCGCAAGGACAGAGAAGAGCGTGAACGGCTGCTGCGTTCCCAGACTGACTCGATCTTTGGCGACTCTGGTGTCTATGATGCACCCAGCTCCTACAGCCTGCAACAGGCCAGTGTGTTAACAGAAGGGCCCCGTGGCTCTGTGCTGCGCTATGGCTCCAGGGATGACCTCGTGGCCGGTCCTGGCTTTGGTGGTGCCCGCAATCCTGCCCTGCAGACGTCCTTGTCCTCACTGTCCAGCTCCGTGAGTCGGGCACCTCGGACATCTTCCTCCTCCCTGCAGGCTGACCAGGCCAACAACAACGTCCCAGGACCCCGGCCTGGCAGTGGCTCACATAGGTCACCTGCCCGTCAGGGCCTGCCTTCCCCACCAGGCACCCCCCGATCGCCCTCCTACTCGGGCTCCAAGGCTGTGGCCTTCATCCACACGGACCTCCCGGACCGGCAGCCCTCACTGGCTATGCAGAGGTGGGTGCCCAGAAGTGCAGATGGGTTTCCCCATGCAGAACCCCTCATGACCTGGTTCTCCCAGCTCATCCTGGAGACCCATTGGTTGTCTGTAGGGACAGTACAAGGTAGCTGGGCCTTGCCTTCAAGGCCCCAAGTTACCCCGTTTGGGAAGGTCTGACCCTGGGTACAGTATGCATGTAGGAAGAGACATTTGCATGCTGAGCCAGCACAGTCTTTGCTTAGAGGTATCCTAGGGCTAGCTTCACTTGGATGTGTGGACTTCTAACTTCCCAGGCACGCTGTCCCTTCCCTTCTTGATACATGATCAGCATGCCGAGACTGGAATATAGTGCCTTACCACAGCTCATATGCACTGCACTGAGCATGCAGCTGCAGATTAACAAGGAGCCTCCATGCGTACAAGTGGGGAAGGGCAGGTGGAACCTAGGAGCCTGAGCACTAGCTTCATTGTTTTGGTCTCAGGTGAGGCCTTGGGAGGGGACTCTGTTTAGGCTGTGTGACTACAAAGGTTCCATGGGACATCCCTGAGGGAACAGTAGTAGCTCTGGGCAGGCTGGGGGATAGGAGTGGTACCCCTCATTTTCCTGAGAGATTAGTGAAAGAGCTATGTGTTCACTACTGGGCTTCTCAGCTTCAGTCCCAGTGGGCAGGTAGGGCCCGGCAGCTCTTAAATGCGCTTTGTCTGATCCAACCGGGAGAGATCAGTGTACCCATGAGGGTGACAGCAGTTCTGGAAATGTCTGTCCTGTGACAGCATAATCCTAAGGACAAGGACTGTGCAGGGTCCAGGACACAGGGCTCCAGTCCATATCTACACGTGTCCTTGTGTTCACTGTGTGTGCATGTGTGTGTATGTGCTTGTTTTGATGCAGGGATCACCCTCAGCTGAAGACCCCCCCAAGTAAGCTTAACGGGCAGTCCCCAGGCATGGCCCGTCTGGGGCCTGCCGCCAGCCCCATGGGGCCCAACGCCAGCCCTGCCCGGCACACGCTGGTTAAGAAGGTGTCCGGCGTGGGTGGGACTACGTACGAAATCTCGGTGTGAGAACTGACCACCACTCATCTGCTGTGCTTCCACGGGGACCAGGACCCCCACAGCAGCTCCCCAACCCTATCAAGTTCTCTGCCCCAGGGAGGAGGCTGCCCAAGCCTGCTGTGGACACGTCAACAGGAAAGAAAGCCTTGCCTCCACAAGCTTGCGCTCCGGCCTCTGCCTGTTCATCTACTTATGTAGTACTCACGGGGCAGACGAATTCAAGGCTGTGGGCTGTGATGAGGACCTGGACTGTCTCCCCCATCAGCCAAGCTCTGCCCTGCACCCTATTGCCCTCATTCCCTAAGGCCAGCCCCTAACAGTCCCATGGGTCCACCCAGTCCTGTCTGGATGGGTTGCTCAGCTTTTCTCCAGCTACTCCTAATTCATGGCCTTTCACTGACAAAGTTGGTCGCTTGCTGCTTGGCAAGGCCTATGCTTTGTAGGGGGCGTAACCCTGGTCTGCTGTGGGTGGGGATGGATGGATGAACAGATGGACGGGTAATCCAGCTGTAGCAGGGATCCCAGCTCCCTGTTTCTGTCTTGCCTGGCTGGTGGGTTCATGTCCCTCTGTCTGTATGCCGTACTGCCGCACCACGTCTGATGTGTTCGTGCTCGGCTGCCACTTGTGCTTTCATCAAAGCCTTAACTTCTGCTCTATACTCTCGTGGAAGGTGATGGGGGGCGGGTTGGCCAGAGCAGAGAGGGGGCCAGATGCTGCCCCAGGGACCAGTGGGGCCTAGAGCCCCCTCCCTCTCTCTCAGGCCTTCCCTGCCAAACTGGAGAGTCCTCACCCCAAAGCACTGGCTTGGCCAGCAGCGCTGGAAAGCACATCAGGGAGGGGTCGGTTCTTCCCTGGCGTCAGGGACCCTGAGTAAGCACATGGCAGCGTCTGCTTGCATTGTGTCTGTTTTATGTTTTTATATTTACATCTATATATCTATAATTTTATTAAAAAAAGGAAAAATCATTTTGATCCTTTCCTTGGGCAAGGCTATGGCTGTGGGCACAGGTGGGGGGTGGAGGTCTCAGGAAAGGGGTTGGCCAGTTGGTACAGGGTGGTACATTCCTCTTGGACATTTCTGCTGACATGCCAAGTCAGGCCTAGTTGGTAAGGGACCTTCTGCTGATGAGTTGCAAAGGTCTCTTACTCCCAGTCTGTGTCGTGCTGGACAACAACAGGGTTTTTGGTGAAAGGCGAGGGCCTCAGCTGCTTCCTGGGACTCTGAGGCACCCCAGGGCTGGGAGCAGGTACTGGCAATGGGGGCTGCACGTTAGGCCAACACCTGGCCGGGAACCCTACAGAAACTATTGTACTTTAGAATGCCCTCTTCTGCTAAGTGCCAAGGGAGGATTTAGGAACTGTCAGAAAGCTGGGGCTCAGAGCAGGGCTGGAGAGAGCTAGGCTAGGTCCAGAGTTTCAGGGAGAGGAGGTGTCCAGAGTTTGGGGGAGGTGGGGTTAGCTGTACCCCCTGCTGACTTCCACCTTTCTGCTTCTCTCTCATGGATATTGGCCAACAGGGGGCGCATTGGCAGCTGTAGCCGTGGATGGGGGTGGCGTGGTCCGCCTAGGGGGACTCCTGGCCTGCACCTGTGCCACCTTGGCCATCCTGAGGATCACCCGCCGCTGCGGGCCCCCTGGAGCGTGGCTGCTGGGGCAGCCCCCCGTGGGACCATTTGTCAGCTACATTCTGCTGCGTCCAGCCTTTTCCCCAGCCTCTCAGGTCCCTAATAGGTGGCTCTAGGGCCATGGGCAATCTTCTGGGGACCCAGAAGACCAGGCTGCTTTAGAGCTGGACGTAGCCTGGTGATTCCTGCCCCGTTCCTTGTCAACCAGCCACATCTTGACTGATCCGTCTGCCAGGGCCCAGGACCCTGTCTCCAGGTGACCTCAGGAAGTACCCCCCACCTGCTGCAGGGGCCCAGTGCCCCAGTGGGGGTGGCCTCAGAGATACTGGGAACCAGCATGACCTTCACCCCAACCTCCATATCCCTTCCAAGCACTTTAAGCCACTTCCTCTAGGGAGCCCAGGCCTCTGTGGGTTGGGCTGGGGTGGGGGTCTCAGGTCACCGCAGGTCACTGCAGGTCACTGCAGGTCACTGCACTCCACTCCACCCCAAGCCCCTGAACAGATGCCTTAAAGTCCTGGAGCTGCCAGCCAGCCTGGTGCACCATAAACCTGGTCCACCATCTCTGCCTCTTGCCTGCTCTGACCCCACCTGGGTCTTCTGCATCCAAGGGTGATACCTCTAGGAATACCCAAGCCTGGGCGGAGTCAGGACAGAACCCCTGCCAACTCCTTTACTCACACAGGGGCCGTGTCCTGGCGTCCACTTCTGGGCAGCAGTTCTGTGTCTCCCTTCAGGGCACAGGTCCACAAACTGTTTTCTGTTCTACAGGATTTCCCTCCTTCAACTTCCCTAATAAATTTTGTGTGTGTGTGTGTGTGTGTTCACACCCACGGCGCTGCCCAGCAATGTGAGGCCCCTTGATTTTAGCCTTGGACAGTGCCAGGTCGAGTTAGACATGGACCATGGTTGAGGGGTTGAGAGCCCCTGCAGAGTTGATAAGGTAGGAATGGGTTAGAAGGTTCAGGGCTCGGATTTCCGTGGTCCCTGGGAGAGGCTGGTCCAGGAGAGCACTGAGGACCCTTCTAACTTCCCAACTGTAACCTAGGGAAGACCACCCTCCTACACCCTTAATCCAGGAGACTTTTGTGGAGTACACTGGGGAGCAGATAGGATCTGAGGCGGGGGCCCTACCACCAAACCCCTACCACTAGAGTGCTTCACGAAGTTCCCAAACCTCTGCCCCACAAGCCCCAGTTTCCATGGAAACAAGCTGCATGCAAAGTGTGTCACGATTGTATATCCAGCTGCAGGCCCAGCCCTTAGGACTAGCCCCTCCTCCACCCTTCTCTCCAGTTTCTGGTAGAGACTGTGTGCAGCGGTGCTGTAGGCAAGGACCAGTAAGGCCCCTGGGCCCCTGGGGCAGCGCCAGCCACCTGGCCTCCTTGCTGGGGCCACTGGGCTTCCGGTCTAGAAAGGTAGGAAGTCGTCCACCTCGAGGCGCAAGAAGGGACCGAGTAGGGCCCTGAGCTTCCAGACGGTGGCTCGGCTCAGCAGGGGTGGCACCAGCCCCTCGAAGGGTGTGGGGTCCACCACATACACGTAGGCCACTGTGCAGGCCAGCAGAGCACCCAGCAGCAGCCTTAAGGCCAGCAGCCTGCAGGCAGTGGCAAGTAAGGGGTAGGGAATGCCCATGGGCATGGTCCTGGGGGACTGGGCTCTGCCCCGAAAGTGACCTACCAGAGGTGGCCCTTTAGGCCCTCGGAACATCCCAGCTGTGGCCTGCCTTTCTGTCAGGGAGGGGGCTGGGTCAGAGCCTGTCCTCAGTATCTTGGGGACCCTGGGGGAGGGCAGGTCCCTAGCCCCGAGGTACCCATAATCAACAGACTCTATT
This sequence comes from Micromys minutus, assembly GCF_963924665.1. Taxonomy (NCBI): domain Eukaryota; kingdom Metazoa; phylum Chordata; class Mammalia; order Rodentia; family Muridae; genus Micromys; species Micromys minutus. The sequence goes on along the minus strand of NC_137976.1, from coordinate 73,618,862 downwards.
GTAGGGTCAACCCAGCTGTGCCTGTCCCCCTCCCCCTTCCCAGGGATAAGTCTGCTGTAACCACTGGGCTCTAGGCCTGAGACCTTGTCCCTGAAGTCCATGTCTCAGAATCTCCCTAGCACTCCCCTGGGTGGGGATTTACCTCCATCATTTGCGGCTGCTTCCTGGCCTGAGCGCTGCAGTGGGCTCTCTCCCTAGGGGAAGCACACTGTCATGCAGCCCTTGTCCCCAGCCTGGCACCATCCCTTCTGTGGGACATGAACAGAGAAGGTTCCACCCCATCCCGTCCTGGCTCAGCCCGGGGTCCCTGCATCACCCCAGAATCTCCAGCTGAATGTCTTCCATCTGTTCTAATACACCCCGGATGTCCTTCTTGAGGTTCTAGGAGGCAGAGGACGCGACGCCGTCACTGTGCCATACCCACTGGCTCGCATGACCACCATCCCTTCCGTGACCCTTTGACGACCTACCAGGAGCCCGGTGGCCTGGTTGTTCAGAGCCATGTGTACCTCTGCCACACCGTCCCATACCTGGGGGCAGGGAATTGGGACCTGCATCACACACAAAGAGCAGGATATAACAGGGGTTCCCTCCCACCACAGGCCAAGCCGGCACCTCAGTAATGGCCATCTTCTTCCTCTCAAAGGACAATCGGATCTGTTGCAGCTCACTCTGGGTGGGGAGGAGGAATGTGGGCACAGGACCCGCTCCCTGCTCCCCAGGCCAAGCCCCTCTCCCCAGGGCCCACCTGGGACTGCCGCACAAAGGACTCTTTCCCTGGGCAGAGCTCCTGCTGCCGCAACAGCTGCACAGGTGCCCTGTCTTCCAGGGGCCGGGTGCTGGCCAACTTAGGGGACTGTGGGAGAAGCCCTGGGTCGTGCCCAAGGCTGTGGACAGCTGGAGGTGCTGCTGCATGGGTCCGGGGCTGCGCGCCCCTGCTTACCCAGGCCAGCGCTGTACAGCTGGAGTGCTCAGAACATAGAGGCAGAAACTGCTGCCCTGGCCCCAGGAGGGCCCCCAGCTGCTCCCTGAGGTCCTGGTTCTGCCTTTTCTGGGGGAGGGGGGGAGAAAGATGAGGCTTACCTGTCCTGGTTGGTTCCCAGGTAGGAAACTGAAGCAGATGGGCTAGGACAGGGACTCTGAGGAGCAGCTAGTGCCCCCTGGCCTATGGAATGCACTCACCAGACTGTTGTTCTCCTGCTCCAGCTGCAGAAAGGTTTTCTCTGCAGACCCCAGTGTCCCTCCCTGAAGCTGTGTGAGAGCTGGTCTGGATGAAGCCGTGGCCTTTCCTCTGGGAGGCAAGGTTAGGCATGGGCAGAGCCCGGGTCCTGAGGTGGGGAGTCCTGTCTGCCTGGGTGGCCCCAGCTCATGTTCTGGATGCAGGGGCCAGTCCCACTCGACCTCAGCCTCCCCTTCTGGTCTGGCCCCTTCACTTGACAGAAACATCCCAGGGGCTTCCCCTCCCACTCTGAGTCCCCCACTCCCTGTCCCTGGAGCTGGGAAAGGTCTTGAAGACTCTAATGACTGAGTGGACTGAAAGGGGACCAGACAGGGCCACCTTACAAATCCCTGACAGGGCTGATCCAGGCATCCTCCATGGCTGTTTGAAACTGGGGCTGGGGGGCGCTGCGGGTGAGAATGTCCACAGGGTCCCAGGGGGTTTGGCCCCTCCATCAATCCCTGTGACCCTTTCCTGACCCCAAGTCCAGGCCCTGGCCTGGCTAACCTGCCACTCTCTTTGAGGGCACTTTGGATGTCATTCTGGCTCACAAGTCTACCCCGGGTGACAGTCACAAAGGCCTGGGTACAGTCAGGGAGGTCACAATGGGCTGGGGCTAGGCTGGGGCAGAAGGGAGGAGAGTGGGCTACTCTTGCCTTTGTCCAGTTCTCTGGCTCTGAAGCCCTTCCGCTGTCTTTCTCTCTGTGTGGAGGAATGTTCACGGTGCCCATTCATTCTCAGAAGGCTGGAAAAAGCTGAGCCCTGGGAGAAATCACATGTGGCAAAAATGGCAGCTATCCCTCGGCCTTGTGTTCCTGTCAGGATCCGTGGCTGGCCAAGATCACCGAGACTCCGCCCCTTTGATTATGTCCTGAGGACCAGTTAAGTTGCTTCTGAGTCAAGCTCATGTCTAAGAGTAAGGACGGGACTCGAGGCCAGAGCATCTTACTCGGACTTGTCTGGAATGTCAGTCTGAGGATGCTCTCTGCTGCCAGTCCAATGAGCTTGGACGCCCTCTCCAGCTCCAGAGGTCCTGCTGCTCATAGTTCTGGGTGCTCAGGGGCCAAGTTGCATGCTTTATTTATTGGAAGTGCAATCTAGGGTCTTTTGCATACAAGCTAAACAGCTAATCTCTGAGTTCTCTGTTTTCTATTTTAATAGTTAATGTATCTCTCTCTCTCTCTCTCTCTCTCTCTCTCTCTCTGTGTGTGTGTGTGTGTGTGTGTGTACATGTGTGTATATACAGGGCCCAAAAGACAGCACTGAATCCCATGAAACTGCAGTTACAGGTGACTGTGAACCACCTGCTGTGGGTGCTGGGAACTGGCCTCTGATCTGCAAGAGCAGCAACTGCTTTTAACTGCTAAGCCATCTCTACACCCCCACTGGTGTTTCATTTTGGGGGGTACAGTATTTCAGTGATGAAATCTTTTCTGCATTCCCCACTTGTTTGGAGCTCTTAGGCAGACGCTGGGTCTCTTCTCTGTGGCTTGGATATTTATATGTTGATTCCTTTAAGTCCAAACCTCCTCTTTAAAACAAAGAATTTATTCTGTGTGCATATAATTTATTTGTATTTTATGTGTATGTGTGTTTTTGCCTGTTTGAATGTTCACCACATGTATGCCTTGTGTTCATTGAATGAGACGAGACTGTTGGATATGTTTTGTTTTTGGTTTGAGACAATCTCTCACTGGGATCCGGGGCATTCTGGTTAAAGTAGGATAGCTGGCCAGATCTGCACCGGAACTGGGAGCCATCACCCCTGGCTTTTTACAGAGCTTCCAGAGATCAGAGTAAGTTCCTCAGGCTTCGATGACAAGCGTTTTGCCTCTGGCTGAGCTGCCTTAGACCTCCTCTCTCACTTTATACACAGCCTTGTGCCATTTAATTATGGGGCGCATTCTGAAGAATTTGCAGGAAGGTGATTTGGCATTCTAAAGCACACGTGTGTCATGTGGAGCCTGGGTGTGAAGAACCCGCTGGCTCCTTGGTTGCTGAGTGGAGCAGTACTGAGACTGAGGAAGATGTCCAAGGTGCCAGAGAACTGTCCCAGCGTCCCTCGCTGTATTTTAAAGACACAGACACAAAGAGCACACTAAAATAACAAAAGGTGTCCCATCATAAACGATCAGCAGTCAGCATGGCGTTTATTGTCATTCTGCAGTACTGGGCTCTGCGCCTGGAGTGGTCTTCCATGCATTGGTGTGTTCTCGCCATTCCAGAGCGTGAGGGATACATGACGTTACCATGCTGACAGCATAGTTAGTTGATGTGAGTTTCTAATTACCAACATTTTCTTAGCAGTGATGGGGATGGCACCCAGGGCTTTGACATGATAAACAGGCATCTATTGCTGATTTATATGTCCAGTCCCTGCTATTCTATATTCTGTCTGTCTGTTTGAGGAATACTGATTTTTTAAAATTAAGTTACTTACCTTACATCCTATCACAGCTTCTCCTCCGCCCCTCCCCTCCATCCTATTCTTATGGGACCACATATTGCCTATAATTGACCAAAGGGTTATGTAACACACAACTTTTGACAACTTTGAATCTCTCTGGTCATACTTTTAATTGCTGAGGGTCACTGTGAGTCCCTGATGCCTCTTCTTTTTCAGGGCACCCTGTTCTCTTTTCAGGATGCTGTGGTTTTGGGAAGAACAGGATGGTTTGCTGCTGACTTTTTCTCTTTCTCCCTTATGGCTCTTTGGTTCTGTTTACCTTTATTCTTAATCTTGGCACTTGCCAGCAGACACCGTTCCAATAAAAACCTGTCTTTCTTTAAAAATCTGTTTATGAAGGAGTTGAGAAAGCTAACAGGTACTTTTGCTGTTAAACCATAGGATGGTCCAGGTCTAAGAAGAAAGGCCTCCTGCCATGCATCTCTCTTCTCCAGGCCTGATATGCAATAAGGAGACCTAGGGAGTTTGTGAGAAATTCTGTTGACAGCTGCCGTAATCAGTACTGGACATGCCCCCAGCCAGTCCTGCTCCCCAGCCGGCTGTATCCCTGAATTAGCTGTGGCCTGCTTTCAGTTTGCTGAGGTCCCCTACAATAGATGCCCCTCTTCTGTTGTCTTGCAGACCTGGAATGGACGCCCATCAGGGGCTTCTGTAACCTGTGGCAGAGGAGCTGGTGTGTGCTACAGTGAGAGCTCAGGTGGGGCTCAGCTGTCACACAGCTGGACTTCTGCATTTTTCCAGGACGGGATGCATCTCTACTCTCATCTTACAGACAGAGGCTGGCAGTCACACAATCGGAAGGGCCTGGAGTTGCCTCGGCATGTCCTAAACTCTCAGCAGCTGCCTACTCAGGTCCCTGGATAGTCTTCTAAACCCTCTGCCTGTTTGTTCCTCTCTGGGGTTTCAGGGTTCCCAGGATATGATGATCTCAGAGCTGGGAGCCCAGGAGGGCCCTTAGATGGCGTTTGGCGTGAGGTGGCTAGAATGAAGTCTCAGCAAAGGCTCTGAGTAGCTGACATTGTCCACAGTGGTGTCTTCATCCTATATTCTGAGTCTCCAGACTTGGTAAAAACCCAGTAGATACTCAAGAGGATGCTGTCCTAGTATCACACAAAGGCTGTAGGCCAGGGTCCTGAGGTCATGACCCCCAAATGTTCAGGTTAGGCTACAGTTGCTGAGCAGCCATGGGAGGACTAAAGGTGCTCTAGGTGCTCATATGTTCTGAGACCGTAGGTGCCTACCTTACCCCAGAACCCAGTGTTCTCCGACCACCTTACCTTTGCTTGGGCTGGTTTCTCACAGACAGCCCCAAAGATGCCTCCCCCTTTCTCCATGGTCTTGGTATGCTCTTGCGCTCCAGAGTGTCCTGAGAGGTGTGCAGCGCGGCCGGCTCTGCCTTGAGCTGTACTAGCATGTTAAATGCCCTACAAATGGTGTGTTGGGTTGGGGTGAGGGCCTGTGTGGAGCCCCAGCTTCATGCAGAAGAAGGGGCTGGAATGATGCAGACACTCACAGACACACAGAGAGTGTGGGACACTAGAATGTGCTGTGAGGAGCTAGAGTGGCCCTAGCCCCTGTTGCTAGGCAGCACATTTCCCTGGACACCAGTTGCCATGGCAGCCGCTTCCTGCCCATGTTGCCATGACACCCAGATGGCCTTGAGGAGCCTGGAGTGGTGGTAAGGGGCTAGCTATCCAGACTCACCCCCCACCCCACTGGTGCCTAGGGGAAGCTGAGGAGAGGAGAGAGGAGAACAGGCTCTGCTGTCCATCCAGAGCATCTTGCCTGCAGCCGGCCTGAGATGAAGTCAGGGCCGTATGGGCAGATCCGACTCCACTCACCGTGGCCATTTCAGTCATAGAGCCTGCCACACCCACAGAGGGTTCTCACTTCTGTGCCTTAACCTGGGCTTCTAGCCCTTACCCACCCAGTCTGTCCTTGTCACCTGTACTCCCAAAGCACCCTGCATAGGGCTAGATGGTCCTACAGCCCCTGGATGAGTGTGCTTGGGGTTTCACAGGCATTCCTGGCTCAGCCCCGGGAATACCCTCTGTCACACAGGACTCTGGCCAGTCCTTCTCCTTCCTTAGACCTAGGCTGTTGCTCGGTTAGAGAGGCAAAGTGATACTTGACTCTGAGTCATGGTTTAGGACCTTCCAGGTGTCCTGAGACTCATAGCCAGGAAGGCAGATGAAAAATGAAGTGGTTTGTGTGATCAAATCCCCCCAGAGGCTGCTAGGCCTCTGTCCCTAGCAAAGTAAACATGCTTCTGAGAGCTGTGTGGCCTTCTCGGCTTTCCCCAGTCTGCAGAGAATAGAGGGTGCAGAACAAGCTGGAAGCTGGGTCCTGGGACAAAAGAAGGCCTTAGTATTAGGCGCTGGCTCATGCGTGTGTGTATCAGGACTGTGTAAGGCTAGTGCCAGGAGGTTTGCCATGAGTTTGAGGCCAGCCTAGGATCCACAATGAAATCCTGTTTCCATGTCTTACCCCCACAAAGAAGGCACTAGGTGGGTTGGGTCCTTGAGGTCTTCTGAGAATTTCCAATTCTAGGGGTTAAAGCTCAGGGAGGGAAGGTACAACCGTGGGTGTCCAGTAGCAGACATGGCCTTTATATTCCCAGGATATATGTAGTGACAGGCCGTTTGTCCCTCTCGTCTGAGGTTACTCTCTGGGAGTCACCGCTTACATTTTAAACTTTAATAATCAGAAAGGTAATAGTGCTAAAGACGTCCCTGGTAGAAGACACAGTCACAACCAAAGACAGCCATCATTACAGAGGCCCTGTACTGGGCGGTAGCGTGCTGACCACCACGCACGCTCCTGTGCTCCAACAGATTGCTGGGTATGAACATTCCTGCCCAAGCTGGGCCCCTCTCCTTCCTTAGGCGTCAGATCTCTCCTACTGTTACTTCTAGCAGGACAGTGGTGTCTAGAAAGTCGGCACGAGTGGGCTGCCTGCTGGTCACTGCCAAATTGACCTTACTGGGGCCAGAACCTGGGTTCTTGTCTCTCCTGTTCTATCTGACCCTACTCTTGATAGATTTTGGCCTACCTGTCAGCGCAGGCAACAGTGTCAGGCTATAAACTCCAAAGGCCTATTTCTGTATTCTGATGACGTAAAGACCCTCAGGTTAAAGTGGAACGGTGAACAAAGAGATCACTTTAAACTGCCAAAAGCTGGCCCCTGGCTCCGATGCTGGTGGCAGGCATTGCGGGAGTAGAATGCAGTTCTTCGACTGACCACCAGATGGCGCCTCAGCCCCGCAGCAGGCAAAGATGCTTGGGATCTAGCACCCAGGGCAGACAGGCTAGGAGGAAACTGAAGAGTCCACCGGGCTGAAACGTGGGAAGGACGGAGCAGGCACAAGCATCCACCCTCGCTTGGGTCTGTGGTTTCCATGAGGGGTAGCCATGTGGTCACAGCTCTCACTGGTTTGAGGGTGCTCCTTTCCCTACTGCTTAGTGTAGTGAGATTGTCTGTGTGTCTTATCCCCACAAAGAGGGTACGAGGTGGGCTGGGTCCTGGCATTCTTCTGGGAATTCTCAATTCCAGAGGTCAGAGCTCTGAAAGGAAAGCTTAGTTTGAAGCAAATTACCCTAGACTTCCCCAGAACTGTGCAGTGGGATTCTGCCTGTCCCTTGGGCAGCTCTGGATTGACTTCTGTCTGTCAGGGCAGTCACAGATATGATAAAGAGTCCCAGAACCATGTGACCAGGGCAGGTCAGGATGGTCTCCGCCAGCATGTGGGACTGCTGTAATAGCAGATCTTTGACACACTGGCTGAGCGTAACCCAGGGGCTCTAAGCTGCTCTCTAGGAGGGTGAGGACCCCTGCCAGGCGATGGGCACTCAGTGCTGGGACTCTGCCTTTGGTCTGAGGTGGAGACGCTGCAGGCTGGACCTGGAGTGAACACAGGGTCCTCACAGCTGTGTCTGACAAGGCTTCAAGCGCACACACGTTTACTTGTGGGCTGGGGCCGGGCCTTTGTGGAGGAGATTTAGTGTAGAGCTCAGAGCCGAGCCTGCCATTTTCCTGTCCTTTATTAGGACTTTCAACCTTGGCCTTCTCAGCCCAGGTGAGCAGGCCTTGGTGGATCTCTTCAGGCTCTGGGCACGGCTCTACCCCAATCCATAGGGCCGGGCCGAAGTCTGGGCTCTGCCCTTCTGGGATGAAGCGCAGGTGTGAGGCAAGCCCATCTTTGTCTCCAAGTAGAATGTCCGTCATCCACGGACTCGAGTATATATGTTATATGTGTGTCCTATGATGTGGTGCTGTCATGGCTCCTCATCCCAACATGGTGCCAGTGACAGGGAATGGACAGGCTGTGTGCTGTCGTCTGACTATGAGATTCCTTTAGAACCTCGGAGTGAGCCTTTGGGTGACAGAGCTTTGTCAAGATGAGGAAGCTCTGAGTAAAGAGCGGATGCTGGCGGAAGCTTTCCTAGCCAGAGTTCCATGCTCCTGGTGACTCCAACCTTTGACAGTCTGTCTAGATGGCCAAGATGGGAGACTGCTCTTTAAGCCACCCTTCCTCCCAGCTAGATAGCAAATCATCTGTTCATGCTGTGGTCCTCGCCTCCTCTCTTGCCTCTGGGGGCTTTCTCTCTATGTGTCCCTGTTTAAAGCTGTTGAGCAAGGCTGGTAAGTGGATACAATTTATCCTTAAATCTGGAGCCTACATCCTCTCTTTCCCCAGCCAGCAAGGGTCTGCTGCAAGCCCTCTCCATAACCCTTCCATCCACTAAGCACCCACTTTCTCACCTCCACCCCATCCACCTGGCCTCTCCTGAGTGGGAGCACCCTTAGCAGCCTCTCAGCTGCCTGGCTTTGAGATGTCTAGGCCATGTGGGTCCGGCAGTCTTTATCAGACAGGAAGGTATGAGGGTAGATTCTGGTCTGGCTATGCTGTGTGACCCTCTTCCACTTTCTCGGTCCCCCCTTTCTGGCCCCGCCCCTCACTGTTCATACACATCTTGCCCGCTGTCCTCACCGAACTGTTGTTCTACCTGCAGCTCCTGCCTCTGCCTGGATCTCCAACCTCACGTCCTCCAGCTCCCTGGGCCATATTCCCTAGAAAGCTTCTGGGCCAGAGGCTTTGTGTTCTAGAGGGAGCATGGGCTACAATGGTCCTCCTGCTGCCCCCCCCGCAACCAGGCAGCTAAGGACGATGGCTGGCTGGTGTCTGCCTCACCACACAGGCTAGCCAGGAGAAACCACCGGGCCTCCAGGGAGGCAGCAGCATCTTTTCACCGAAGCCTATATCAGTGATAAAGGACACGATCAGTCCCTCGGTCATGTGCCAGAAGCATCTTGCAGTATGAGAGAGATGTTTAATTTATCTCAGGAACTAGGCACGAGTTATAAAAATGGTAATTTCTTGAAGATTCAATTATGTGTTTTCATTGTTACCCTGCAATCGAGGAAATGATTCTTAATGATGGGGTGGAGGATGGTACCAATCTTGGAGGGAGGATGGTGCAGCCTGGTGGTTAGCGACCAGAAGGATAATGTCTATAGACCAGTGGGGTCAAATTACCCCATGTATGGCAGTCCCTGCAGCTGTCTGGGTTCTCAGTCTCCCCACCTGCCAGTGAACCCACCTCTGGAGAGCTTCAATCATCTATCTTCTGGGGCCTCTGCAAGATCAACCTGAAGCTCCTCAGGGAGGAGCTGGGACCTGATCTCCACACCCCCAAGTGATATCTCAGCTCTAAATAACATCTCCAGGATTAACATTGCTGGCAGCCAACAGCACCAGGTGATTGGAAAAGGGGTTTTATGGCCTCTTGGGTAAAATTGAACTTGCATCGGATGTGTGTTTCCAAAATGGGATTTTCCTCCTTGGCAAATGAGGCACGTTCACACTAATTACAACAGCCGCTCATCACACTCAGTGGGCAGGTTCTCAGTGAGGCTGGGCCTCTGCCTCTCAGGGGTCAGGGCTGGGTCATCTATGGCAGCCCAAATCTCTTGATGACCTTGCTGCTGGCTCTAGAGGAGGGGACAGTGTGGTCAGGAGAGGAGGAGGGATTGCACCGGGAGAGACGGGATGAAGGTAGCCTGACACACCAGGGAAAATGCATTTGATGGTCCAGGCTGCTGGGGCTACTGAGTCTCATTGGTCCTCAGGCGGACCCAGGGTAGAGTCCTGGGCATGCTACAGCAGGACCTGAAGTCTTGAGCTGAGTGTGGACTGGGCACAGCTTCTTTTGGGTCTTCCTGCCTGGTCTCCAGGCTGTTTCTAGATCCCTCAGTCTGGGGGGTTGGGTTCTATAGGAGCAGGCTCTGTCTCCACCCTGCTTTCAGGGGCTTTGCTGTCATACTATCAGAGGGCATGGGGACATGAAGCCACCTCTAGGTAAGCACAGAGAGGCACGGGGCTTGGATCCAGACCCAGGGACACAGCTACTATCACTGATCCTCCCACACCGACCCAGGGCGGTCGCCATCCACGTCACAGGCTCAGAGAGGCTCAGGGTTTCTCTGGTGCCACAGAACTAACGAGCAAGAGTGGGTTGCTATGGACACCATTGCGGGTGTGTGCCATGCCATTGAAGGATGTGAGGGATGGTCTTCTAAGGGTACTGGGCAAACGAATTTTGTCTTGTCTTGGTTTTTGAGACAGGGTTTCTCTGTGTAGCCCTGGCTGTCCTGGAACTCACTCTGTAGACCAGGCTGGCCTCCAACTGAGAGATCTGCCTGCCTCTGGGTATTGGGATTAAAGTGTGCTGCTACCAGCACTGGCTCCCTGCAAAATTTGGCTACCAGCTTCCAGTGGTCCTGATGGGAGGGAGAGGAGGAATGGCTCCCAGTGTCCTGAAAGAGGACCTTCCCAGGGTTTCCTTCTGTTCACTTGCAGCAAGTACCACCCTATCTTTTCCCTTTCCAATACTCGCACTTGCTTATTTTTAACCAAGATTAAATGTTCTTTTTAAGATCAAGATACACTAACTGCCCTGTCACAATCTCTCAGAGCTCTGCTCATCCTCCCTGCAGGAGCAGCCAGTCAGACAGGACAAGGCCGGCCATGCTGGGAGGCAGAAGTCTGGGATGCTGGGTCTTTGGTGAATCCATTTTACCATGACAGCTGTGCCCACAAACATGTCCTGTCCCACCATGCAAGCTCCATCCCTTCCGCCATGGCCTCCACCATCACCACCATCTCTGCCCACATCGCCGCCATCACCACTATCACCATGGTTACCATCCTTACCACCACAACCTCCATCATCACTTTTAGCTGCTGTCGTGGTTAGATACAGTGTCTCTGTGTAGCCCTGGCTGTCCTGGAACCCACTATGTAGTTCAGGCTCATCTTGAACTCACAGAGATCATTCTGCCTCTGCCTGTGAATTCTAAGCCTACTTTCATTCACCACCACATTCAGCTCACCTCTATTATCATCACCATCATCACCACAACCCCGACCATTATCAACAGCCATTCCCATCATCCCTGCCATCTTATCATTAGCATATCACCACCACCATCGGCATCAACATCTGACTCACCAGCAGATTCACCACCACCAACTGCTGTCACCACCACCTCCACCATGACAGCATCTACTGTCACCATTTCTTCTGCCACTTCCATCACCTCTGCTTGTATCACAGCCATCATGGTCACCACTACCAGCTCACCACCACCACCCCTACCATCCCCACCCCCATTTTCTCTACCACCACCAACTTGTAATGACCATCATCCCCTTCTTTCCCCTCATATCTCCATGTTGATGAGTCCACGCTCAGTTTGAGGTTGTGGCTGCTCCTGTGTAGGAGCCTCCATGACACTGTGATTGACAGACGTCTAATAGAAACATTCCCACGTTCCTTCTGCCTCAGTCCAATGAGCTTCTCCTCTTCCTCCCCCTCCTCCTCCTCTCTCCCTTCCTCCTCTTTCATCTTCCCTTGAGACAGGTATCAATTACTCTGTAGCCTAGTGTAGCTGAGGCTGATCTCAAACTTGCAGGGATCCTCCTGCCTCAGACTCCCGAGTGCTGGAATTACAAGCATGTGCCGCCATACCTGGTAACATTGACCCGGCTTCTGACCTTGAGCAGGTTGGTGGAGAATGGGCTGAAGCAGTCTGATTTCTTTGACACCTCTGGGTTTATCACCTCCACGACTCCTCTAGGAGGAGAGGATGCTGGGGAAGGGACCCAGTTATCCCTGGGCCCTTCACTGCACTGAGCTCACACGGGAAAGCACTTGAAGCCCTGCTGCTGGCCCTGAGCTTTGCTCTTCTGTTAGACGGTGCTCATAGATTGTAGGCAACTGGAGCCAGAGGACCAGGACACTCCTGGGTGGCCACCAAGTGTGTTGTAGACCGATGTCATGGGGTCCTTTCTGAGTCATTCCAAGGGGGACAGGTGAAAGTGAGCAGGTGGCTGGACCTCCTGTGCTGGAAAGCCACTGCTACCAAGCAACGTCTCCTCTTGGTGCCGGATGTCCCACTGGGCTTCCCTGCCCATAAGCCGGTACAGTGTGTCCTAATCTTGCAGTGCTGGCCAGGGCACACAGAGATGGGCAGCCCTGGAAGCCATGTCTGTGCTGCTGGGGACATTGGAGACTCCAGGCAGCCCAGGTTGAGCTGGGGTAGCAGAGCTCTGGATGGCACCTCTCCAGTGATAGGCATTTTGCTCTCTCACTCTGGCGGCACTGGGCCCAGGTGTCTGAGCAGATCACAGTCCTGGGGAGTGGAGGACTTCGGGTTCCAAGGAAGGGACTGGCACTAGGGTTCAGGTACCCCAGAACCCTGCTGGGGCCAAAAACTGGGGACCCAGCCATGTAGACACTCAGTCAGGTGGCCCTACCCTACTTTACCTGAGCTGCGCTAAGTTTCTCTTGTGTTTGGGAAATATTACTAACAATTAAAAATCTTAAATCTTGGTGACATTCCCGGTGGCCAGATAATTAATACAAGAGCAGATAATAATTACTCAATGATTAATAACCGCATTTAATAGTTTTCTAAGTAATTATAATAAAGAGAAAGTTAAATGAATGCCTATCAAAGTTGCTAATGCTCCAAGCAGTACGGGCACCTTGGTGCTACCATGTGGTGAGCCGGCTTCCTGGCCACATTTGCTTCTGGGCTGTAAGCCAGGCTTAGCTGGGGGGTGAGATAGCACACCTGTGCCCAGAAAGTTAGTTTTGAGCTACACGGTGAAGCCTGTGTCTTTCCTTCCTCGTCTTTCTTGGTTGTATGTGGGCATGGGGTAGGCTCAGTGAATCCTACGGGCATCTTGAATCTCAAGGCTAATAGGCCGGTGCGCTTGAGCCTTTCCTGGCTGCTCCCTGGGTCTCACACTAGCATAGCTCTTCTGGTTCCTGCCATGCTCTGAGAACTGTCCCAGGGCCACTATTTCTCACTAACACACCGACAGTTGCTCAGTGTTGCCCTGGTTCTGTAAGCTTGTAGTCTGTGTTGATCTTTGGGAAGCCTTCACCTGCTGGGGCGAGGGGAGCAGCTCCGGTGGGGGTGTGCCCCCTGTACTGTGTCTCTGCTGATTGTACCAGCCGTGGACAATGACCTGGGGTCTTCCAGAAACCCATATGGGGATAGAATCTGGGATGTGGATCCTCTCTGCCCTGGCTGGTCAGACACTGCTGTGAGGTCAGTCCCTCCACATGCTCTCCTCCACTGGCCTCTGAGCAGGGCCATCCCTAGTCCCCATACTTATAAGGACTGAGAACCAGTCTGCATCTGGTGTCATTGTGAATCCAGAATCGGCTAGCTCTGGACATAGGAATTAAGGGACCAGACTTTATACTTCAGTGACACTGAGTGCTTAGCTACGATGCCTCAGAGGGAGACGGTGAATGGTGCAACTCTCTGGACCACCAAGGGGTCAGCTCTTCAGCCCTCCTGGGATCTAACTCAAGATAGCTCCATCGGTATTCACTAAAATGTGAGTGGCGTGTCCCAGAGGCCATGGCACCGTTCCAACACTGCAGTAGTGACAACTTGGGCAGAGTCACAGATGGGGCAGAAATCAAGAGGTAGGTCTAGAAGCCCATTCCAATTTCAAAGGAGAGACTGTCCCCTGGGAAGGGAGCCCTCCGTGTCCCCACGCAGCAGGAAGGACACTGATGGTCCCTGTCCCAGCCACCACTCTCATGGAAAACCACCAGGAACAGCCCCTGATGACGAAGGTCTACAGTCACCTCCTCTCTAGTCGGAGGCCATCGCTGCTGTAGCAACGTATGGATGGTGACCTTGGAACCCTGTGATGTGCACACCAGGGTAGAAGTAATGACTTCTTTCGGCACAGATAATTTTCACAAGCAAGGCAGTTTGGGCATAAGCCTGGCCCAGATTCACCATTTGGTTGAAACATCAGTTCTTTTTTTTTCCCCTCTGCCACACATGGATAGGTAAATAGGCCTGGGAGGGTCAGAGCTATCCAAGGCTTAGAAGATCAATCCCAGGTCTCTAGCACTGGGCTCCTCCTTCCTCAAATGCACTGGCTTCCTCTGCAGGAATCATTCCAGCCACTATTTCCTCATCAGCAATGGCTCAGTTCCAGGGTCTGGGGCTCAGAGGAGGTGGGGGAGGGATGCTGGCTCCTGGGAGCCCCAACCCAGATGTGCAGATGTCCTTCTCATAGAGTTCCTAGTGGCCTTGGCTCTGACGCTATGGGTGGCACAGCACCAACAGACCAGAGAGCCTCTGCCATCCGCGGGGGCCTGGGATATCCCCCACCCAGAAGCTGGGAAGAGACCCAGACCTAGTTCTTGCTCTACACTGGGGCGGTCAGGATTGAGGGCAGGACTGTGCTGGGGGTATGCAGCTGTGGGTAAGGAGCCGGGGAGAGGCTCAGGAAAGGCTCCGGTGCAGGGTTCGGGCAGGAGGGGTTGCACACTCTTACCACCTGCTTTGCTTTCTGTCTGTAAAGCAAGAGGAGCCACTGTCATGGGTGCTGGGGCTTTAGTTACCAAGGGTCCTAAACTCAGCCGGTCAGGTGGCTGCTCCCCTCATAAGCACAGCATTACTGCGGAATGAGGCCTGTGCAGCCCTGTGCCCAGGCCCACCCTGCATCCTAGCAGTCCCTCCAAAGTCCTGACACCTCCCCCACACTCTCCCAGGGGATCTGGTGAGGCTAAGTGATTTAGTGGCCTGCCTAGTTAGACCTCCTCATTAATAACACATTTCGGCTAACAACCTTCTCCTCCATGTCGTTAACTGAACCCTCCAGCTGTGGGGAGAGGGACTTTGTGTGTGAGGCAGGGCTGCCCGCATATGGGCTCAGGAACCATCAAGGCTCCTAGGAGCAACATGAGAAGGCAGGAGTAGGTGGGCAGAGCAACTGCCTGCAAAATAGACCCCAAAGACAGCTGAGGTCTGGGAAGGAGTCCATGAACCCCCGCCTCAGCCTGTTGCTGCTGAGCTGTGATAACTGAGGGCAGGACTGTGCTAGGGGTATGCAGCTGGGGGTATGCAGCTGGGGGTATGCAGCTGGGGGTATGCAGCTGGGGGTATGCAGATGGGGGTATGCAGCTGGGGGTATGCAGCTGGGGGTATGCAGCTGGGGGTATGCAGCTGGGGGTATGCAGCTGGGGGTATGCAGCTGGGGGTATGCAGCTGGGGGGGGGAGGTTCAGAAAAGGCTACAGTGCAAGATTCAGGCAGGAAGGATTTGGAAGGCAAGTCCTCACTGGCCCCAAGAGTGACAGGAGGGGGCAGATGTGGCAGTGTTCCAGACACCTCCTAGGAACTGACTCTGAGGCAAGTCCCCCTCAGGTGATTTCTCAGGAGCATCTACCCCGAGACTCTAATCCAATCACGGCTGCCTCCAGGCTCCTGTCTCACTGGGCCTGAGGACATGGGCCCTCCTGTGGACCATGGGAGAGTTCTAGATCCAGTCCCAAGAAGCCTTGGTGGGAAGGATTTAGTTCTCACTAAATCTGTTTGTAGCTGACCAAAAGATCTCCACAGGACAGAGCTGCAAAACTCCTAAGACTTAATTAAAATCAATCTCAAATTACTCACACAACATTGATTGGTGTCTCCGCTGATGGGGAAAGTATCTTCTTGGGAAATGCCCATACCACATCCATGTTTGCCCCAGCATAGGGAGTGTAGGGGATTTGCCAAACCTCAAGGCTGGTCGGTGTTCCTGAGCAAATACCTCCTAGCTGAGACCCAGCGCTTTGCAGAAAAGGTTGGACCCCTGCCCTGAAGTGTTGGGAGTTTGGTGGCATTCTTACTTGCTTTTGACAGCTCGTCAGCACCCCAGCTGGCTTTGAACTTGCTACGCAGCTGAAGATGAGCTTGAGCTGATGATCCTCTGCCTCAGCTTCCCTGTGCTGGGGTGTCCCACCAGGCCCAGCTGTTGGCAGTGTTCTTGACATATGTCAGTCTGAAGATGGCTGATGTCAAGCATGCTTGTGAAGACTCCCTGCCACTGTGTGGTTGGGTCTGTCTAGAGGCTGCAGTGGTGACCAGTCCTGACAGCCCAAGTCTTACCAGGGTTGTAAGACCAGCCTGGATTAAGCTCCCGAAGGAGGAAACAGCTCAGGATGGCAGTGGCCCTCTATTCCAGTAGACTTTGGGGACCCAGTGGGTAGTCACTGTTAGTGACCACCTTTGGGTCAGTTCCCTCATTACATTTCAGCAGAGGTGGCACAGCTGGGAGAAAGGGGTAGGAATGGCAGAGCTTAGCACCTGCCCTGGACCAACTCACCTGCTCTTATATTAAAACCTTCTCCTGAATGCAGCAAATACTAGAACCTTCGGTGAGCTTTCTTTGCTCATCATCATGGAGGGACTCTATGCTCAGCAGCTCTAAGGAGAACCAGGTACAGAGGACAGATGGGAACAGGGATCCTTCCCTGCTTGGCCCACTGTGGCACCCCTGGCTTTGAGGCCTTGTCTTATCTCCTGTGACCTTTGCCCTTCACTGCAGTCTACAGCTGCTCCTGGGCCCTTGTGCCCCCTGGGGATAGTTTATTACTTGCTTTTGGGAACGTGAAGGGAACAAGCAAGGATTTGTCCCAACCTGGGCGTTGTAGAAGCTGCTGGTAGCTGCTGTGCTGACTGCCGACAGACACACAGACCCCCAGGATGGCACTGGTGATGCTGAGGGCTTCCCCTCTTCTCCTAAGCTCAGCTCCTCTTCCAGCTATGACTGTGGTGTGCTGAGTCTTTTGCTATTTTAATTAATGTACTGCTTTCTGGTGCCTAATTAAACTGCAGTTGCTCCATGTCCGATAGCTGAACGTCCCATTAGATACGAGTTAATGCAACTGTCGAAGCAGTAGTAGAATGAGCTTGTCATGTCCCCAAGGGGCCCAAATGCACCCAGGGGATGGCACAGCCCAAGTGTGGCTGCATAAGGACACAGAGCCCTCTTGGGGGCCCTCAGCAGACTAGTAGCTGAGGACTATGAGCCTGTAAGGCCCCTTTGGCTCCTGGGCCTCCACCTGCTGACCCCTGCTGGGGCTGTCTATTTGATTCTGAGAAAACCACTTTTTGAAAAGCTTGAAACTGCAGAAATTAGAGATGAACAAGAAAGGCCCTCCAGCCCGGAAGTGAGCTGTCCGGTGCCTTGTCTTGGGGGTGCCATGTGGCTGGAGGCAGTTCTTCACTTGCTGTGGAGGCTGGGAGAGGTCCTTGTGTGGCAGCAAGCACAGGAGCCATACCATAGAACCCCTGGTCCCTCGCTACTCAGCAGCTCCAGAGTGGGGTTTGTGCAGGGAGCTGGCTGGGGCTGGGGGCATAGAATCCCACTAGGTATGGTGGCCAGAGATTAGGTTGCCCATTCTGGCCCCTAGGAGCTCTGCCAAGAGATGGTTCGGGTTGGTTGGTAACCCAGAGTAGCAAGGGCTGAGCACCTTCAAAGGCCTTTCTGTGTTCTGGCAGGTACGTGAGTCCTGCCTTGGCTTTGCCACACTGGGCTGCCCACCCTCAAGCAGGAGAAGCCTAGGCAGAGACTATTTCAAGACGGTGCTTGCCGTGGGCCCAGGCTCAACCTGTCTGTACTGGAACCTCAAAGCTGGGGTGGACACAGGCCCAGGGCAGACAAGCCTTATTATTAAGCCATTGGGCCCTGTTTCCCCTGCTTGCTTATGTCCTATCTTTGATCCACCTTGGCCTCCTTGTACCCCAGTGTCCTGTCCAGTCACAACAAGCTAATACCTGTTTTGGGAGAAGGTAATGGATCCCAGGACCCCCAGAAGCTTCAGAATGCAACTTGGCATTTCTAGGAAATTGGTGGGAGAGTTGCTACACTCCCACCCTGGAGAAGGTCACTTCCCTAAAGCCCTGCTTGGGCCACTGCACTTACACTGCTATGCTGTAGCACTTGTACTTACAAAGTCTCAGTCTGGGCATGAGACTCCAGTGAGACTTCAGATGGCTTGAAGAGCTGAGTGTCAGGGAGGGTCCTCCCACAGTGGCTCTGCCTTCCTGGGGCTGTGCTAAGTGTCCCATGTGTCCTTTCACACCCAGGTGGCACACGGGACTCTGTCCTGCTCGAGTGTCCAGTGTTGAATCGTCCATAATGGGACTTATTGGGGGACCTTGGGCAGGAGGATCTCCTTTTGCAGCAGAGGGTGGGAGGGGGGCCAAAGGGGGCATTGGTGGCAGTGTGAAGGTGAGTGGGGGCGGGGCTGGGTGGTCACTGGGAAGTGCAGGGTCATAGTCAACTTGCCTACCACTCCCCAAATCTCTCTGCTTGCCTCAGTTGGGACCCATGTCCTGAGAGTCTGTTTTTCCTTTCTCATACCCTGACCTCTTGGGAGGAGGCGGTGGGCCCCAAGTGTTTTATTAAACTCTCATCAACACTTAGGTGAGGCAGAACCCCTAAGATCGTGCCATTGTCTGGGACACTGATCGTTGTATCTCTCACCTATGGGATCCTAGCTGATACTGGGGTGGCTCTCCTCTTTACACCCCTCCCCCACTGCAGCATCTGTATGTACTGAGCCTGCTCTGGAGAAATGGCGCAGGGCCACTGAAGGCGAGTCTATGCCATAAGCCTTCATTCTCCCTGGTCTCAAGGCCTCAGATGGCATTGACCTTCAGTGTCCCAAACATAATACCCGCCCTTTCTCTTCTTGCCCTCAGCCCCATGTGAGGGAGGCTATGAGAGGGGGAGCGATGGGGCCCTATAGCAAACAGCCCGTGTGCCCCCATGAGGTCCCTTGTGCCCTTCAGATGGCGTGGATAGTAGAAGGGTCTCCCTCCTTCCTGGGCTCCAGCCCTCAGGCAGTGGCGGACCTGGTCATCAGCGCTACTTTCTCTCTTCCTGACTGCGCCCTCACAGCTGTTGAGGAGGTAACCATGGGTGGAGGCTCCAGGTCTGAGAAAAGGGCCCTTGTTGGGCAGTTCCGAGGGTCCAGCAAAGGCGGGGCAGGGTCTGACAGAAGCTCTATTTCTGTCTGACCCCTTTCAGCATCTGTAAGTCAGAGAAGTCGGTGAAGAGTGCTGCTAAATCCGACTCCAGAGAGCCCCTGAAATCCTCCTCAGGACACCCCACAACATGCCTGGTCCCTTGCGTGTTGCCCAAGGCCTCACCTGGCTGTCAGCTTGGAGAGACGTTAAGTACTGAAAGCAGGCAGGGTTGGGCTGCTTGAGTCTATGCTGTGTGCGCACAGGCGACACAGGGGAGCATGTGGAGGCAGGACAGGGGCCGGCAGGATGAGGGAGGCTCAGGGCCCACCCTCTGCCTCCCATTGTTTCAACAGCAGCCTAGGAGAAAACAAGGACTTTACGGCTGTCACAAATATTTCATCCCACACATTTTCCAGTCCACAACTGCTGCGCGGGCTGGGCTCCTGTCGGAGCTGGAAGATTCATAAAATGCATGTGAATTTTTATGTCCAATTATTCTAGGTCTCCCGCTCAGGGCGCAAGAGCTGCCCTGTCTGCTTTCCAGCCCCAGCCTCTGCCTATTTAGACCCCCTCTGTGCTCAGTGGAGAAGCTCCCACTGCACCCTCGTTATAGGCCCTCAGCATCGCTTTGTTTTCCTCCTCCCTCCCAGCCTCTAGAAAGGGAGGCTTCCAGGTCCGCACGGTGGTACAAGGGAGATGCTGCCGTCTAGCCTAGAGGATCCCGGATAAGGGTGCCTGTGGGTCTGTGTACCCACCAGGAACTGTCATGGGCTCAGCCTTGTTCTTCCTCAGTTTTCTCCTGAAAAAAAAAAAATGGGCTCGTGTTTGCAATGTGGCCAGAGGACTCTAACGTGGTGCTGAGCTCCAGGTCTCCGTGGCGCAGAGGGTCCAGGAAGCTGTGTCAGGCTCAGAGCAGAAGGCGTGAGCTGCCTAAGGCCTAGAGGGTGTGGTGGGCACGGTGGGAGCACCTCATCAGTTGCAGCCTCACGTCCCTTCATTACGGCGCTTGCAGAAGATGTTCTCTGATTAGTCTGCTGAATTATGAATTAGGTTCCGGGTCCCTGTGCAGCTGTTCCTGGCTTGTCGTCCCCACCGCTTTATTTCCCCATCTGCTTATAAAACCAGGAGCGCCGTCCTGCAATAAACACTTCAAGCACTTTTTTTAGGGGCTAATTAATTGTGTTGCATTTCTCCAACACAGTGCGCAGGCTGGACCTGCCCTGAATTCCCAATGCAGTTCAGCTCCTGTCAGGGTGCCTAGGGGGAGGGCTGAGCCCAGAGGCTGGAACGGGACACATGGTCTCCCCAAGTGTACTCTCCTCAAAGTCAGCCCAGAACCCATGCTGGGTGCCTCTTCGAGCGTGCAGGTTCGGTTCTCCCCAGAGGTTCCCGTGACCACTGAACTTTCCTTCCTCATCTGCAACGTGTCCGCTGTTGAGAGTCAGTGCTAAGCTTCCCGCTCTGCCCTCTGTGCTGCTCTTCCTCGATGTCTTTCAGCACCTGCTTCTGCTCATATGGCCCCTTGCCCAGAGCACCTTCCACCTGCTTCTTCCTGACGGCCTGCTCTCTGAGACTCCCTGGAATTACCCCCAGGAGAGAGGAACTGGGGAGTCTTGTGTCTGCCCTGCACCCAGCGGTGGTACTCCTCCTGGGAAGGCTCAGAACATTCTGGAGCAGGGTTCTAGCAGCACTGTTAGTGGAAAAGCAAAAATCACAATTCCAGAGTTTCACAACAGAGCATAGTGCTGATAAAGCTAGGCAGCTGCTGTGTGCTGCTCTCAACACTGGGACGAGGTGTTTGCTAAGCTGAGCCTCAGCTTGGGTGTTATGCCAAGGCAATGAGAGTCTGCAGTGTGGTACCCATGCATCTGAAATCTCACTCCTACGGTGGCAGGACCCTTCAGGATGGAGAGAAGACCTGTGCATGGTGGGGACAGTAGACACCAATATGCCACCACAATGCCCTTGGAACTGGCCAGCAAGGCTCCTCTAGATTCCTGTGGCTTTGTCCCCACAGGCTGAGCTGAGGCAGTGGAGGGTGAATTGTTCAAATATACTGAAGAGTCACTGAGAGGGTAAGGGTGGGTGTCCATTGTGATGAGGGGCCCTGGTCAGTCTTAGACCTTGGCTGCATGGTCAAGGGTGCTGTGAGGAAAAACAGATCTGGACTCACCTGTAGGACCTCAGCTGGGCCCCTTGTCCACAGTGCACAGGCCAGGCTGACCCCAAGGACACCTTGACTGTGGAGGGCTTCAGAGTCAGAGGCAGGAGCTACTGGGGTCTGTCATGTTTCCCCACTTCTCTGAGGCCTTGCTCATCAGTTCAGCTCCCAAGCTGGAGGCCCTGTGGGGGTCTGGGAGGAGGAACCTTTGTTCTCACTGCTGTTCAGGCCTGAGGCTCCAGAGCTTAGGGTAGGTGCTAGAGAGGTCAAGGACAGGGCGAGTGGGCTACAGCTCCTCTAAAAGAGCTGGGACCCTGTAGGCCTTCATGTGTTCCTAACAGGGAAGCACGTGGGAATCAGAGACATGACAGCCTGCTGGCCTCTCATAGTGTGGTTTCCTCCAAGATGACCTCTGCACGAGGCTGAGTAGGCGAGCTTGGGCATGGTGACACTGGGAACAAGGACAGGACAGGGTAGATGGTGCTGCAGGAATGACTGAGTAGGACATTGTGGGCCGCTTAGAGTTTGTCTCTTGACTTCTCGCTCTGCATTTGGCTGCACGTGCTCACTAATGACCTTCAAAAGACTGGGGAGGGCGGGGGGTGTAAAGGGTCCTCTTATAGTGCCTGTGACACCGGGAGCTGAGGGGTGGCAGGATTAAGGATCTCTGTTTAGGGGCCTTGCCTAAGCAGGATGTAGGCCTGGCTGTGCTGGATCCAGATCGTCATTTTATCCTAGGAGTGCGAGCTGTTGGTAAGAGGAGTGAGCGGTGCTTCCCCCCTGGACGCGGCCTCTGTGGGAACCCCACCAACACGGCCTCTGTGAGAGCCCCACCAACCCCCCTGGACGCGGCCTCTGTGGGAACCCCACCAACATGGCCTCTGTGGGAGCCCCACCAACCCCCCTGGACACGGCCTCTGTGGGAGCCCCACCAGAGACAGAGTCAGCCGCCTGTTGGTAGTGCTCCCGTGCTAGCTCTGTTAGAAACACTTTTATGGGCTGTTAATTGTTATGCTTCTGTTTAATTCTGGGTGTCATTGCATGTCAGCCAAGCCCGACAGGCTGGGATTTATGCCTCGAAATTATGGGGCTTGGGTTGTTCAGAGGTAAAACAATTACCCATCAATCAGCCACCAATCGGTCTGAGTTAGGCTTGGCAGCCCTTTTAGCAAGTGTGGATATTCACAGCCCTGAGAAGACCTTCAAGAAAAAGAACTGACTTTGAGAACAAGGTAGGCTGAGCAGGGTCCTGCCCCAGTAAACTTGTCTGTCAGGGCTCAACTCTAGGAAGGTGTTCCTCCTGCGTTCTAACTGCTGGGATCAGTAGCTCAGCTTCCCACTTGTATGTTGTGACTGTGATCCCAGGGTCGCAGAGTCGCAGAGAGGGAGGGGTGATGCTCCCAGTATGCTAAGGGACCTGGCCAGCTCTGTCAGTCTTCTGCCAGGTCTGGGGTGTCACAAGGAAGAGACCAGTACAAAGGGAGTGCTGGGGCCACCAGCTGTGGACTATACCACCAGAGCCCCAGTGCCTTTTTATGGGTACAGAGGCAGATGAGGTGGAGAGGTAATCCGTGAGTAGGACAATGCCAGGAACAGCTTTTGATATAAGTCCTGTGCTTAGTCAGGGCTTACTGAAGTTCCCGAGAGGCACAGGGGAAGAGGGACTCTTTAAAGGACCGAGAATGGCTGGATCTTTCTTGCTACACTCCAGCCACAGTAGGAACAGGGCCCAGCACCTGCTCTGCAGACCTTGGTTTTCTCTCCACTAGTTTATGTCCTTGGGTATTAGCTTGCTACCCAGCAGCACCTGCCCCACCCAACCTGCCCCACTCACCCCTGCCCATCTCACCTCCCACCCCACCTGCCCCACTCACCCCTGCCCATCTCACCTCCCACCTACCTGCCCCACCCACCCCTGCCCATCTCACCTCCCCACCCAACCTGCCCCAGCTGATGATGTCACAGGGCTGTTAATCACTGGGCTGGATGGCACCGTCCACATGGGCTAGAATAAAAGTGAGCGTCCTCCTAGCGTCATGGGCTGGCAGGGTCATGTTCCTGGGATCACGTGTACTGGGACCCAAGTGAGTCTCCTCACAGTGTCCTCACAGGCAGACTCCATTTAGCAGCAGAGCCTCCTACATTTTGTATTGAAGTATTTCGACAGGAGAAAAAAAGTCTTGTTTTCATTTCCTCAGTCACATGCTAATTGGCCCACACTGCTATGAGCAATTACCACAGTCTAGGACTGACTTCAGTCTATTCTAACTTCCTTGAAAGTCAAGGAGCTGTGTGGCTGTGACACCCATGAGTCATTCACACTTCATCTTCCAGTCAGTGTCTTTGCTTCCCCACCCCGAATGCCAACCTGCTGGTGGGTGAGACCCTCCAGGGAACTGTGGAGCTGTGGGCGGGGCTTGGCCCCACCCACATTTTCTTTCAATAGACTTCCCTGGGCTTGTGGAGCTGGCTGACTGTCCGTCCAGTCTGGGCCCAGCAATGTGGTAGGAAATGCTGTCTAAAGGCCATGCTGGGACTCTTGGGGTAGCTGTGGCTTTGATTTTTAGGCCATGCAGGCACCTGGGAGAAGTAGGCTGCATGCTCCAATGAGAGGTGCTGGGTGGTGAGGTCCACCCAGGGCAGCAGTGGACACCTGTCATGGGAGAGGGATGAGTGACTTGAGGGAGCCTTTGAGGGCTTTTGGCCAGAAAAGACTGTAGCTAGCTGGCTGGCAAAGATCAGCTTGTCCTCCCCAGGGTAGCCCCAGGACTCCTGTTCCTAGCTCTTGCACCCACGCCCAGCCCAGGCCTCATCCTGCCATGCCTGGGCAGCCACACTGGCATTTGGTATCCGGGGAGCTGCTGACAGTGCGTGTTCTGCCTGCTGACAAAGCACTGCCTGTTTGGAAATGTCAGGCTGGCGGGTGGCAAGCCCAGCCAGTACCCGACTCCTGACCATGATGCTGGATGAGCTGCTGCCCCGGCAATGGAGCCAGGCAGGGGCTGAGAGGCACTGCTGAGGGTTGAGCTTTGGGTGGGCTGCGGGCTGCATGAAAGCAGGTGGGCTGACCCCACATCTGATGGACAAGGGTTCCGCAACACAGCCTTGGCCGACTGGTTGATGTGGAAGAGCAATGGTACACGGGGGACCCTAAGGTATCTGAGGGAGGTTTATTGGCATCAGCTGATTTCCCAGGGGTCCTTGCTGGCAGTGGCCGCCGTATTTCAAAGAACCGTGTGGGAGGGGAAGGTGTGATATGAGCACTGTCTCTGGCCTGCCTGGGCCTGAACAGAGCTGTGTGACAGGCACATGGTAAACTAGGGAAGCTGGAGGAACATCAGTCCTGGAAGCTGGCCCGGAAGGATGGGAGACAACCTCTCAGGGTGAGGGGTATGGCTTCTCTGCCTTCTTGTCCCTTGTGCAAGGGCTGGGCTTTGCAGCCAAGATTTGGCTCTCCTGTCCTGTCTGCTCTACTGGACACAGGGCTCTGTGACCCTCTATGACAGTCACCTTCACTGGCTCTGGCAATCCAGATACTTTGGGCCCTACTTCCTACGAGGACTACCACATTGCTGTGCCTAGGCCTCACCGTGGCTCTGTGTGTAGGGACAACCACCTCCCAACTGGGGAGTTTCAGTGGGATCTTCTTATAGCACCCGTTCAGGAACAAGGGGTTTCCAGTTGCCACCCCACCCACACAGTCTTTCCCATTGTTCCTGTAGGTCTGGGCTCTCTGGAGTGCTCACAGAAACCAGTCACCACACAGGACTGGACACACAAGTGTGACAGGGGGTCTGCTGTGACCTTGGAGGCTCCTCAGCTATTGGGGAGCATGAGGTGGGGCTGAGGAGTAGGGGGGGTGGGCTCAAGGTGGTGGGGATGGAGACTGGAGGAATGGGGTGGGGGATGGGGGATTATGGCTCCAAGGGACACAGCAGGCTGGAGACACACAGAGAGGGCTGTGTGGTGCCCGAGCAGGGAGCAAGGTTGGTGTGGGTTCCTGGAAACGTGTTTTCTGCATGTCTTTCCCAGTTGCTGTGACAAAGCACCCGAGGAGAGCAACTTAAAGAAAAAATATTTCATTTTGGCTCAAAGTTTGAGGGTGCACTCCCCATGGCAGGGATGTGAGGGTACAGGAACTCCAGGAGGCAGTTAGGTCTTTCCTCCCCAGCTAAACTCTCTGGAGCGACACTCATAGATCCCACAACGCTGTCTCCTGCATGGCTTTAGTTTTTAAAATACATCCTAAGTGTATTCTTTGAGACGTTCATATATGCATGTACTGTACTTGATGATGATCCCTTCCATTCCCTGCTCCAACTTTTCCTGAAACCTGCCCCATATCCCCCTCCTGATTTCATGTTCTCTTTGTTGCTTACAGACTTACTATTGTTTTACGTCTATGTGTGTAGGCCTGCATGAATGGGGCACTGGTGCCCCAGAGGCCAGCAAATCCTCCAGAACTGAAGTCACAGGCGATCGTGAGCTGCCATGAGGAGTCTGGGAACTGAATCTGGATCACGGTCTTAACCCCAGAGCCATCTCTCCAGCCCCTCTCATAACGCCCGCAAGGTTACTGTAACCTTGTCAAGCGGACAGTGAAGAGTTTCTGCAGGGCCTCCTGACGGATGGTGTGCCTCCATGGACAGGAGGGTGTCTGAGCCCACCCTGCCGCTCCTTCCCCTCAGCCTGCTCCCCTTCCCATAGATGTTGCAGACCCGAGTTCTGTCCTGTGAACCCTAACCCCATCTTTACCCATTAGTCATATGTAACCTGTGTTCAAGAGCACCTGCCCTATGCGTGTGAGGACAATCTGGGCCAGTCCTGGTGATCCTGGACCACTTCAACTTGATCTGCAAAAGCCTACCCTCTCTGGCCCCCAAGCTGCCATCAGCCTGTGAGGGTCTGCGGAGCCTCACCATCAGGCTTGACATGGCCCTGCTCAGATGCTGACCTGAGAGTCCCTTAGATAGTGACTCTGGTTCAAAGCTGGAGTAAGTATGGTCCCTGGATGCCTCAGAGGACCAGAGATGCCTTGGAGTCCATAGCTAGGCCTTGTTTTCTGCACAAGGGACTCTAGAGACCTTCGGGATACTGAGGGGACACAGGAGGCCATTTTGAAGTTCCCTGTGGTAAAGCCTGCCCTGGGCACACAGAGAAGATGGATGCTTTTGGCACAACATATGCCTCAATTGTGTGGGGGCCAGCGCTCAGATGGATGTGACTGAGGCTTCTACAAATGGTTTCTGGGTTGCTGAGAACCAGGGCTCTGAATGGCAGAGACAGGCTGCCCTGTCTGGTCCTTCTTCCTCTGTGGCTGCTGCAGGGCCCAGGATGCTGGAGGCCCTCTTACCAGCCCAGACATACCCTTTTCACTGTTACAAAAAGACAAAATCACACTCTCACAGAAAATCGGAACCTTTAAGCTGGGCTTCAGAACAACCCATTAAAAATAAATGACCTGCCCAGCGGTGGCAGCCCATGCCTTTAATCCCAGCACCCAGGAGGCTGAGGCAGGTGGATGTCTGTGAGTTCAAGGCCAGCCTGGTCTACAGAGCAAGTTCTAGGAAGCCAGGGTTAAACAGCAAAATTCTGTCTCAACATACAAAAACAAGGTAGAAACAAAGCCACCTAGGAGACCAACCCCTTGGCCACTCCACACTGTTCTAGCAGCCCCTAAAGTCACCCGAATCAGGTGCTGTGGCAGCACCGGAGCCACCTCAGACATGGCTTCAGTGGCCCGATTCCTGCTGCTTGAATGAACAGTAAAGTCCCTGCAGTTCTCTGTCCTCCGTGCTAGGCCCAGTGGCTTGGTGGAACTGTCCAGTGCTCACAGCCGTGGTGGCAGCTGGGAGCACAAACTGCTGTGTCTGTCTCAGCTGGACTCTGGCTCCATGCCTCCCCAGGGTGTACTTAACGCCTTTGCCTTTGCCTGAAGTGTCCTCTGTGCCCACATGGGGCACACAGAAGCTTAGTGTCAGAAATGCAGTTCTTACA
The DNA here is from genome assembly GCF_963924665.1 of Micromys minutus. Taxonomy (NCBI): domain Eukaryota; kingdom Metazoa; phylum Chordata; class Mammalia; order Rodentia; family Muridae; genus Micromys; species Micromys minutus. Next base: position 73,591,676 of record NC_137976.1, on the reverse strand, counting down.
AGAGGCTTCTGGGTATGGGCTTTGATGGCTGCAATAAGACCCCTTGGGTAGGTCAGGCTCCAGAGTCAGGGGATAATAGTTTGTCAGAGATGTCTGAAGGTTTGTATGACCAAGTGCTGGCTGCAGTTAGTGTTTGTTTGTTTGTTTTCATGCCCATGGACCTCTGAGAGATATGTGCATCTCCCCGAGCAACATCTACCATGCCCAGGAATCAGTTTGGGGGAGGCAAGTCTGTATTTTAATTAAGGAAGGGCCTTTTCCAAGTCTGACCTTCTATCTTGAGCACCTTCTTCTGGTTGCTGAGCTTGAGACAGAGGGACATCAAGGCTCTGACAAGGCTTGCACTGTTTAAGGGCTGAGCCATGTGGAGGTTATCTCTGCCATTCAGGTAGGCTGGATGCACTACGGCTCTGCTGAAAAGAACAGGAACAGCTAGCATTTGGGTGGAAGTCCTGCTATGGAGCTGAGCTGGGCTCGAGGTCTATTCACTGATGTGGATGGATGAGGCCCCTCCAGGTCCATCTGGAAGAGAGATCACCAGAAAAGCCTGAGCCAAAGGAGCCTGTCAGTGCTTGTAGCAGGCAGAGATAGGTGAACCTAAGAGACAGGCAGGTAGTGTGGGTGGGTAGAGCTAAGCTAAGCTGTCTCTTTCCCCTGTGTTGTGTCATGAGCACAGACTGTCTAGGACCCTAGAGTAGGACCCCAATGTAGACAGTGAGTGGGGAATCTCTGTCCCCAGAATGGAACCCAGAATTCAGTGTGCCTAGCACTCAGAAGTACAGCTAGGGCTGAGATGGGTGTGATAGGACCCTGCATTTTCTCCTGCCCTCAGTGGGTCTGGGCTGCTGGATCTGGGCTTCAGCCTGCACACAGTCATGACACATCTGACCTGTGGTTAAGATTCAGTTACTTCATGTCCTCACGTAACAGCGCTCACAGGAAGGCTTCTGTAGCACCGCCCCAAGCACAGGAAGGATGTTCTCAGCACTGTGTAAGGTACTGTCCTTGTGAGTGAAACTTTGAGGCAGGTTCTCCACCACCTCCTCCTCCAAAATATAACCAAAGGAAAATCCAGGTATGGTTCCCAGAACCAGCCTGTGAAAAGCACCCAGAGTCCAGGTAGACCTGGAAACCAGATGTAACTGTGATCCAAAAAGCCAGGTGTCAGTCTGGATTGGAGATATAACCAGGGCTCAGGCCCCAGACTGGAGTGGCATCTTGGATTATTGCTGTGACTAGATCCAGAGTCAAGAACTAGAAACCAAATTTGAACAGGACCCATCACCCCAGGATTAAAGTGTGACTGAACCCAGGATCAAAGTCTATTTGGATCCAGAATCAAGGTATGTCTGGGACTCAGGTTTGGAATCAAGGTAAGACTAGAGCCAGAAACCAGGATTCCCCAGAACTCCAGGTCTGCCTGAGGTCTGAGACTGGGGTGTGACTAGGTCCTGCCGTTTCCTCCTGACCTGAGGGGCTTTGGGCTGCTCGGCTTTACCCTGCAGCAGCCAGGCCTCTGGGATTTCATAACATGTTTTGTTTTCATTCCATTTGTGTGGATCCCTTCTATTCGCCACCCTTGATGCTTGTTTTCCACTTCCAATGTTGCTGTAAGATTTTCTCTCAAAATATAACCACCTAAGCGAAGAAGAAATCCATTTAAACCCCTCAAGGAAGCAACAGTGAGGTGGATGGGTGGGTGAAGGAGGCTGGGACAGAACGTGGGCCTCTGCCCAGCTGTGGTAGGGCATAGTGTGGAAGGGGTGAGGAAGGAAGAGGTTGGAAGGTGGGTGAAGACCTTATGATGCAGCCAAAGCTGGTACTGAGCAACTAGGATCTCCATGGCAGTGGTTGGTCTAGCCTGGGCTTTGGGGCCTTTCTGGTCTTGCAGATATATGTGGACTTGAACTGAGGCTTCGCATGTACTTCCCTGCCTTCTCCACCCTGAGCCAGGCCCAGTACCGTCCACCCACACGAACAGTGAAGACAGGAGCTGGTGCTCGGCCGCGGAGCCTTGAATGGTCACCACCGCTCCTCTGTTCACAGATGCTGCGGAGGCCATGTTGGCACCATGGCCTCTGTTTCTTCCTGTGGCACCCAAGACCTTATCATTGGCTATTCCATTCTGTGCTGTGTGAGCCTAGGGACTGGATCTGTCATGAACATGTATAACAGGGACGGGTCTGAGGTCCCAAGCTCAGGATGCATGGCTCATGGAAGTTCGTCTTGGTGGCAGAACCCCTGGAGTTGGTTGCAATGCTGGCCCATCTGCCTCCCACCCCAGGAGGCAGGGACCTTTCCAGAAGCTCATGAATGCCACCAGCTAGTACATCAGACTCCTCTTCTCTACCTGGGAACTCTGTCTAACAAGGAGTTGTAGTTCTTAAATCTTCTAGAGAGGACCCAAAAGTGCCGCAAGGAGGCTGGAGACGGGGTCAGTGCCACAGTGGGTCCTTGGACTCCTGTGTTCTCTACCCACAGCCTCCTCTAAGGTCTGTTTTGCTGGGGTTGCTGGCTGCAATGCCGTAGTGCCTCTGGGCCCATTAAGGATGTCTCTTCTTGTCTTATGCCTGAGACCCAGGCTCTGTCATTTTAGATGGAGGCAGCAGTGACAATTTTTCCTGGAGGCCTCCACGTGCTGCAGCCAGATTTGGTGAGTGAGAACTGACCATTTAAGTTTCCAGTCATCGGAGAGCAGTGACTACAGTTAGAACCTTAGAATTTGCTGGAATAGGCACCTTTGCACCATGGCTTTTGCACTTTGGCACTGTCTTAGGGTTTCGATTGGTGTGAACAGACACCATGACCAAGGCAACTCTTATGAGGACAACATTTAATTGGAGCTGGATTACAGGTTCAGAGGTTCAGTCCATTATCACTATGGCAGGAAGCATGGCAGCGTCCAGTCAGACATGGTGCTGGAGGAGCTGAGAGTACATCTTGATCCTGGATCAAGGCAGCCAGGAGGGGACTCTTCTGTACTAGATGGAGCTTGAGCATAGGACCTCAAAGTCCACCCACAACAGTGACACACTTTCTTCAACAAAGTTGTGGTTTGGGTATGCTTGGCCCAGGGAATGGCACGCCTCCATTAAGGTGTAGTTTTGTTAGAGGAAGTGTGTCACTGTAGGGGTAGACTTTAAGATCCTCCTCCTATGCCTGGAAATCTGTTTTCTCCTAGCGGCTTTCAGATCAAGATGTAGAACTCTCAACTCCTTCTTCATCACCTGTCTGACTGCAGGTTGCTGTACTTCCTGCCATGATGATAATGGACTGAACTTCTGAAACTGTAAGCCAGCTCCAATTAAACATTGTCCCTGGTAAGAGTTGCCTTGGTCATGGATTCTGTTCACAACAATGAAACCCAAACTAAGACAAAAAGGTCACACCTTCTCCTACAAGGCTACACCTCATAATAGTGCTGCTTCCCATGGGCCAAGTGTATTCAAACCACCACAGCCTACGATGGTTAGTCTTTATTGCCAACTAGGAGGCGACTTCTGAACAGCAAGTGAGGGAAGCCCTGCTGTGAGTATGAGAAGCAGGAGCAGGAGTGTGGGAGAGAGGAGACACCAAATGCTGGCGTTCACTCCTCTCTGCTTCCTGACTCCCATGACCAGTCTCACCTCATCCTTCGCCACTCTGCCTTTCCAGCATGATGGATTATACTCTCAAATAGTGAGTCAAAGTAAACCCTTCTTTTACACAGTAGCTCCAATCAGGTAATGTTTGGTTTTTCCAGAAAAAGGGTTTTCTGGGTAGCCTTGGCTATCCTGGAACTCCATCTGTAGACAAGGATGGCCTCTATTTAGAAGGTCCACTTGCCTCTGCTTCCTAAGAGCAGGGGATAAAGGCACGAGCCACCACTGCCAGGCTTGGTCAGGCAATTTTGTCAGAGAAAAGAGGAAAACAACTAGTACATGGTCCTACCTAACACAGACCCTACCTAACACACAAGCTTACCTCAGAAGGGGCATACCCAACACAGGGTCTACCTAACACACAAGCCTACCTCAGAGCTTATCTAGCACAAAGCTTACCTAACACAGACCCTACCTAACGAAGGGGCCTACCTAACACAGACCCTACCTAACATACAAGCTTACCTCAGAAGGGGCATACCCAACACAGGGTCTACCTAACACACAAGCCTACCTCAGAGCTTATCTAGCACAAAGCTTACCTAACACAGAGCCTTTGTAACACAGCGCCTACCTAATAAGTGTCCTCTTCACAGCTCCCTATGCCCTTGGTATTTTCATTGTGAATAGAATTCAGAAAGGAGATGGAGGAGGCAGATGGAGAAAATAACCCAGAAGACCTTCTGTCCTCAGAGACTTCCCCTTCTCATTACTAAACAAGTCCACAGTTTCTTTCAAGCAGGACAGCAGGCTGTCCAAAGCCAAACAGGGAGATAATCCAGCCCAGGGGTTATCACCTTCCCTGTGCCACCTTGGCTTTGTGTCTGTATTTGGCAGGCTATCACTGGGGAATTTGTTTTGGTGGGACTACATTTTGGAGGCCCTGATGCTGGAGTATAGTCAGGAAGCTGTTGGATGAATCTTGTAACATGTTAGCTCCATTTATCAGCCTGTAGGCCCTCCTCAGGCCCTAGGCCTTGAAGCCGCAATAAATATTGATTTATTCAGGCAAATCGATGTGTTTCTAAGGATTTGGATCGATAGCAAAGTTATAAGGATCAGGGCAAAGTCACACACGTGCCCAGCTCTAGTGTTAAGGAAGTCCTGGGTAGAGGCTGAAATGGGATCTGCCACCATCTAGGGTGCCAGGGAGTTAGCAGAGAAGGCCTGGCAGATGCTGCCCCAGGGCTTATGGGCATTATCTGGGCACATGTTCTTCTGCCTGCCTGGGCCTGGCATGGGCTTGGCTCCTAGCTATGTTTATGTTTCTTGCTACTATCTAGGCATGAGGACCTGGGTAGGTTTTCTTCTGGCGGCCTTGGGTCCAGGCCAGTGCAGATCAACCTAATAGGACAACTCTTGGGAGCCTGTTTTGGCTCCTGGTCCTTTGAGATCACAACTCTTCCACCCCTGCTACTCTGGCCCCAGGTCCACGGAAGGCCTGCACCCCAAGCACACACCAACAAGCGGCTGTCTCTCCTTGCTCAAGATTCCTCTGTCATCTGATCTAGCTCGGAAGTCTGTAGGGACCCCACTACCTTCATTGCTCCTCTACCCTGGGACTCTTTGCACACACTCCTGTCTTTGCTACAACTGTTGTCTTCATCTCAGACCACATCTACCTGTTTCCTTTCCCTGTCTCACCTTTTCGTGTTCCCCTCCCACCTGAAACTGCCCCCACAGAGCAAGGTTGGAGCCCGGGACCTTGAGAGGATGTCCCGTACCAACTGTCTCAGTGTGATCTGCTGACCCTGCTCCCCTGATTCACCGTCTCCCCACCCACACCACCCTTGTTTATAATCGCTTCTCATGGCTCTGGTACATTCCACCATGCTTCCTGCCCTTGAACATCGAGATTGGGTCTTGTGTGTTCTGCTCTGGTGGGGCCACTTTGTTTATGAGAATTTGGCGAATGCAGATGGACTGTTTCCAGCTAATAGCCCCAAATCACCTGTGCTGCCCCATTAGGAGGGAAAGCAGTCTGTGTACATTACACGCCACCTAAGTGGGAGCCCAGGCAGCAGTTTTACGACCCTATAAAACTTTGGGAGTTTATTGCTATTGAACAAACATGTAATCCGATGCTTCAAGTTCAATATATGTAGCCAGCAGCATTCAGAGCTAGCTGTGGCTGTGCCTCTCATGGCCAGATTGAACCTCGGACATTCAGGGGCTTTGGAGCCGATTGGAGATTGATCGGTTGTAGGACAAGGGGAGGATTTATGGCAGCTGTGTAGGGTTGGTACTCCAGCATATCGAGCAGCCCAAGGACAGGGAAGGGGAGGGGCGCTGTCTGGGGCCCAGGGTGAGAGGCTGGTCAAAGGATGCCTGCAGCAAAGAAAGCAGGCTGAGAGAATGAGCCCAGCATAGCTTCTGGAGAGAAGGGGAACGGGTTAACCCTTACCCAAGGCCTTTGCCTAGCTCCACCCATCCCCCTGTCTACCTCTCAACTATCCATTTACTGCCAAGCTATCCAACCATGCATGATCAATACTGTCCATTTGATTAACCATCACCTTATCCTGTCTGTCCCTCCTTCTATCTCCCAATCATGTATCATCCACTTGTTAATTGTCCATCCATCCATCCTTCCATCCATCCACCTACACATCCACCTGTGGACTCATGTGTCTCCACCCACTCCTTCACATCCCAGCCACACCCATCTGACTACCCATCTTCCCAGTTTAGAGCTTCTCTGCCACCCAAGAACAGGGTTGTCCTTCCAGTCCCAGACGACTTATTCCACCATCCAGAAGATCCTGGCGTTGTTGTTTGATTTTAACCAGGGTGTTCCCCAGACTCTTGTTCTTGTGTCTACCTTCCACGTATATATATATGTATTTTTAAAATGTATTTTTATTTTATGTGCATGTATGTTTTACCTGCACATGTGTCTGTGTGAGGGTGTCAGATCCAGTGGAACTTGAGTGACAGACAGCTGCAAGCTGCCATGTGGTGCTGGGAATTGAACCCAGATCCTCTGGAAAAGAAGCCAGTGCTCTAACCACTGAGCAGTCCCTCCAGCTCACGCCTCTCACAGAGTGGCCATCCTTTGCGTTTATCTCAGGTGAGGTTTTGTCAAGGATGTGTTTTAGGTGCTGTTTCCTGCTGTAGCTTTCCTAGCATAGAGGCCACTACAGCCCACAAGTCCTGATCTGGCTCTCTGTGTACATTAGACCAGCACATGCCCAAAACAGGCTGTTTCTAGGATGAAGGCTGAATGATGCCGACTGGAACCTCAGCACAAGCGAGGCTGCTACCACACCGGCGAAGGGGCCAGATGCTGCTGTGTGACCTTGTGTGTGTGCATGTGTGTGTGCACTTGTGTGTGTGTACACACAGGCCGTATGCTTTGTTTCATCTGCACTGCACACATATCTTCCTCAGTATTTTTGCTTCAGAATAACTCATGCTGTGGTAATGGCATTAATTTTTTTGTCATGTTAGTGTCAAACATTACCTGACACACTGCTCATCCTTCACCTTGATGCTCGATTTGGTACCACCTGAGAGTTTAGCTTTCACACAGTGTACTCATCTTGGCTTTTTTTTTTTTTTTTCTTCTTAGAAAGTTCCTTCCCACTAGGATTGGGTATCTAGTTTCCTCATTTTTTTTCTCCTTTTTTCTTCCCATTTCTTTAGATGGTAAAGTTATTTCTGTCATCTGTTTTATGTGCAGCCCACACAGAGAGGCTCAAACTCTGCTCGAAAGGACGCCCTGGGTTCTGCCTGCCTCCCATCCCCATCACCTGGCCGAGTGTGTCCATGCGCCTGGGCCTTCAGCGCACCTCGGTGATTACAGAGGCTTTGTCCTTGTTTCACGAGGCTCATGAGCAAGACCTGTGTCCACTCTGCGGATGAAGGAGACAGACCAGGCCCCTATGGCCCCCATTCAGTTCTGCTACTTCCTCCCTCACCAGCTTCCAACCTCCGCTGTCCCGAACACTGGACACACTGCCAAAATGTACTTCTACAGAGCATCCTCCACGGTGCCACGGCCATTTCTCTGAGAATGTTCTAGAATTACCAGCTTCTCTCACCACCCAACGTCCTATCTTCAACTCTGTCACCTTCAGAAAATGCCTGCCCAGGGCTCCATAGCTCAGCTGGCAAAGTTTTTGCCTAGCGCACACAGAGAACTGAGTTTTACACTCAGAGCCACATAAGGCAAACATGGCAGCAGATACCTGTAATTCCAGCATTTGTGAACTGGAAGCAGGAGGTCAGGAGTTCAAGGCCATTCTTGATTACATAGCAAGTTCAGGGCCAGCCTGGAACACATGAGATCCCGCAGAAAGGAAGAAGGAAGGATGGAGGGAGGGAGGGAAGAAAGAAGAAAGGAGGAAAGGAAGGAAGGAAGGAAAGAAGAAAGGAAGAGAAGGAAGGAAGAGAAGGAGGAAGGAAGAGAAGGAAGAGATGGAGGAAGGAAGAGAAGGAAGAGAAGGAAGAGAAGGAAGAGAAGGAAGAGAGGGAGGAAGGAAGAGAAGGAGGAAGGAAGAGAAGGAAGAGAAGGAGGAAGGAAGAGAGGGAGGAAGGAAGAGAAGGAAGAGAAGGAGGAAGGAAGAGAGGGAGGAAGGGAGGGAGAAAAGAAAGGGAGGGAGCAAGGAGGAAGAGAGGGAGAAAGGGAAGGGAGGGTGGGAGGGAGGGGGGAAAGGAAGGGTGGGCCTATAGTGCAGGTGAATGTTAGCAAAATTCAAAATTGTGACAGGCCTGCTATCCCTCAGTAATTTCTCTTCCGGTGGCAGAGAAGGTGGGTGACAGATGTTAGTAAGGAAGGCAGGTAGCATGAGTCAGGATTCCCCCAGGAAACTCTGTGTGGGAAGGTGAGAAGGACCAGGGCTGGATCTGACTCCTGAACAAAGACAGAGACAGTTTGGCTTCTGTGTCATTTTTCTGTATGTTGTGATGCAGCTGTGGGCAAGTTGGGGACAGAGTTAAAGTTCTTGTCTCCCTACTTTTGGCCGAAACATTAAGTAAATTAATCTTTTCACTTCTCTTGAATGTTATAGTGTTTTCTCTTAATTTGGATGAGTATTTGGGCCCAGAGCCAGACTTAATAGGCTGGGCTCCAGTGACAGAGTATGTCAGGACACAAAGAGACAGTTATCTGGTGGTGTCTTTTGGGTGTCCCACCCTCAGAGTTTTGTTTGTGGCTCGCTGTCCCTGAATAACTCCACCCTAGGACATTTATATATGTGCTGACTTGTTGAGAGGTGTGCATGTATGCGTTCATGTGTATGAATGTGTGTTTGTGTATGTATACGTGCATATGTCTTTGTTTCTATCTGTCTGTCTGTTGTTTCTCTCTCTCTGTGTGTATGTGTGTGTACCCATCTGGGTGATCCGTAAAATGGGATGATCAGTCATTGAAATATGTGTGGCACATTCAGAGCGATGCTTAGTGCAGTTTCCCTAGGATGCTCTAGAAATGTCCTTTTCCAAAGACTTTTTGGTCCTTTTTCTCATAGGCCCTGAATTTCATCTGTGGCATCTCAGCAAGTTTCACAGCCCCTCTGGAGGGCTGGGGGGTGGGGGGGGCTGTCTAAATGGGTCTCAGTGTTTAAGATTTCCGACAACTCTGTGCTGAGGCTGTCCTCCCCATCCCTCACGCCCCAGCTTCAAAATCTTTGTGGATGAAAGAGGAAGTTGCTCTCCCCAGAGCTGGCTGTGTTCACACAGGCCTTGCGTGTTCTGTTCCCAAAGGGTGCCCCAGTAGTGGCATTGTTTTGTTGTGAGCTTCGGGACAGTGAAGCTTCAGCATTCTCAGCTCGACAGTTCATCTTCAGCAGCTCATACCCACCATCAGTGTTCCCTGTCCCAGCCGGCCTTGCAGGGTATAGTGAACCGGGGCATGTGGAGGCAGGACAGAGGGACCTGAGAAAGGACCCCTTCAGCATAGTGGGGCACAGATGGGGACCAGGTAAAGTTACCATATACATGATGTAGCACAGAGCCTCACAGGGACAGACTAGCCTTGTTTTTTGGCCACAAACCCAAAGATTCCAGCTTGGCCTGTCACTGGGAAGAATGAACTGCAGAGCTGGGGTAGGGTCCTGTGCGGTTCCTGGTACTCAGACCCTCGCTCAGACACCAGCACTGAGTGGTTGCTTGATGGTACAATAGAAGGAGGTAGACAGGACAGGGAGAGCCCTGTGGCTGGAGGAGGAATTCCCAGACGGTGAGCTTGTGTATTACTGGGGCAGTCAAATACTCCCAGCAGGGTCTGAGAGCTGGATGAGCTGCCAGTCAGGGTAGGGGCAGCCTTGGGTGCTTGAATCAGGCAGGCGGCAGGACCAAGTTTGTAGGAAGGGTGGCTGCATCCAGATTAGTTGACAAGTGGAGAAAGGATCAGCCTCAATTAACACTAGGCTTGGACCCAGGATGATGCCCCTCAACTTATTAATGGTAATTACTGGGACGCTGGCCTTGCCCTGTAGAGACTTGCTGAGTGGGAGGGGCTGGGGCCGGGTGTCAGCTGAACTGCTGTGGGATAGCCCTGGTTTTGTCTTGTGTCCATGGGGGTTGAAGCAGGGGACACTGCAGGGATGGACATTGCTCCTCAGAGAACGGGCCTCAGCTCCCTCTGCCTTTCCCCAATCTCCAGGATTTTGCTTCCTAGTAACGTTGTCTCTTTCGTCTCTGCTCCACTTCTTGCCAGAGCCATGCCAGAGTCTATAGGGTTTGGAAGGGGGTTGTCAAGTTAGTCACTCAACAAATGCTTCCCTGGAAATGTGGTTCTGGGGAACTAACCTAGATCAAGTGATCAGTTGTCCTGGGGACAAATGCCCTTGCTGGAGGCTTGTAAGTGTCCCACCAAAGTGGCCTGGCAAGCAGGTGGCCTCTCTCGGCTTCATGGGGATCCTGTATATAGCACCCCTGTTCTTTGAAAGATGTGCTTGGAACTACGTTTCAACAGGGTGACCAGGTCTTATCGGCTGTTATCTGATGACTGAAGGCCTGCAGACAGCTCCCCTCTGTATGTCCCTGTGTGTCCCCCTGTCCCTCTGGAAGTCAGCCTGTGCATCAGGACCATATCTTCTGGGACAGCCTTCTCTTGCATTTATAACGGTTTTAGGCCTCTTGCTGTCATGGGGTGGGGGTAGGGGAATGCTTGCAGTTTGCTCCAAAGTGTCTCCGCTGAATTATTGGCTTAATAGCTGAGGAGCAGCAGGGTGCCAAAATGCTCCTTGAAGGCTCTGGGATTTGGGAGGGGGTCGGGGTAGGGCCTATCATTGCCCTAGGGGTATCCTGCTCCCAGTCAGGTGCCAAGAATGCAAGCAGAGAGATTTATCTCTCTTAAGAGGCACTAACCAGAGAAGGCTGAGAGTCAGAAGCTGAATAATTGATTGTCCTGGCTTGCTGGGGGATGAACTGGATTGAGAAGGTGGAGGCTCCACCCGTGCTGTGGTCACAGCCTGAGTAGTGGATGCAAACTTGGGTACAAGGTCACAAGCGCCTTGGGTTAGAGTCAGAGGCTATGATCCCTGGATCATGCCTGGGCATTTCACGAGTTCATAGGACCATACTGTTGGTTCCCTCCAATCCCTTTACATGCACGTGTGTCTGCCTTCCCAGCAGCCTCAAACCCATCAACAGGGCTCCATCCACCCTCCCCGCCACCCATCATCACCGGGAGCTCCTTGCAGCCTCAGCAGCCTTTGTACTTCCCGAGCAGTGAGAGATTAATGAAAGGCATTAATAAAGGGGGCACTTTGCCACCTGGTTCTGCCTGCCCCAGCTCCTTCCCGGGAGGACCCCAACATCTACACAGGTATCAGAAGAAAACCTCTGTGTTTTCTTCTCCCCACCCCCATCTCTAGCCAGAAGACTCTCAGTCTAGGACATGGATTTCCCAGGGAAATGTAGGCTGCTGTGACTTGGGGCGAGTGAGATGCCCTTTAGGACAAAGCTGGTGGTGAGCCCTCTCTCTCCACTGAGGCTGCAACCCCTTCCTGAGTTCTTGGTGACTTTGAGCCTGTCCTGTCCTGAAGGGCTCACACCCTGTGCCCCCTGCTCAAGCCAGTGGTTTCTCTCCGGCACAGGGCACCATTTGCTTGCACTCTTATGAAAAATACTGCTGTTATTCTCTCTCGCTGGCTTCACCAGGTGGGGTTTACAGTGCTTACTGTCAGGACAGGACTGGCAAAAATGGACACCGAGCCCTTCCTGGCAACCACTGATGGAAGCAGTGCCGGCCACACAACCTGTCCCTAGGAGACCCAGCAGATTCTAGCCCGGCCTGCCTTAGTCTCTCTTCCAGGACCTTGATGCCAGCCAGCAGCCCTTGGACATGTCCCCAGATGCTGGACAGGTGAGACAGTAAAAATACGCAGGCATGAAAATTCCCACTGCTCATACCCTGAGCTTTTGAGGGGGCCATTGGGGAGGAATCTGGGTCATGGAGATACAGAGGAGGGCTCCAGAGTCCCAGTGGATTTTGTTTCCCACAGTCCTCCTTGGCTTCATCATGACCTTAGTCTAGGGGCTTGGTGGCTGACCCTGATTGTTTCCCCACTGTCCCTAGGAGGAGAGGCACTTGCTTGGCTAGGGTAGCCAGGCAGATCATATAGAGTTTGTTTTCAATTAACACTTGTTTAAGCAAAGTTTCTCCTCCCCAAATCTCTCTGCTTGCAGGCAGGGCCCCTCTTGGCCCATGTGATCTGCTGAGCCCTTGCTCAAATACAAGCAGATTTGCCGCTTTCTAAACACAGCTAATCCAATTGTGCTTAAGGGCCGGGAGGAGGGCAGCCTCGGGCAGCGGGTAAGCTAGGATCTCCCTGGTTCTGGGGACTAAGGCTGAAGCACTGGGCAGCCAAAACTGGTCTAGTGGATGTCACCATGGTGTCTCCATATTTGCCCAGAGCATCCAATGGGGGGAAGGCAGTGGCCAGGATCCTTTAAAAAGAATTCTGGTTGCAGTCATGGGGTATTTTGTTCCTTGGATTCAGCCCAATCTGCTCTGTTTTGTCCCTGACCGCCCATCGCACACCTTTGGGTGACAACTAGTATGCTGTGTAATTTGACCCTGGGGGTCCAGACACAGGGTCTGTTTGGTCCTCTATTTTCTACAGGTCCAGGCAGTTCCTGGAGTGGGGGTGGGGCTTTCATGTTCATTTCAGAAACCCAAAGCCAATTCACAGCCCTGCCCACTGCCTAGCCTGCCTTGTTTGCAAGGGTACAAACCTCTCTGTGACCTGCGAGAGGCTTGTGTGCTGAGTTCTGCCTGCCTGAGGTAGGAGCTGAAAAGCTACCCTGAACCTGCACAGCTCCCAGTTGACGGATTCAATTCAGTTCCACAAATATTGACCCTGAGTGTAATCCACTCATCTTCTAACACGGGCTCATCCCTCTGTGGACGCAGCGCAGCCGCCACACATTCCGTTTAATCCCGACTGATGTTCCTGATTCCCAGTGAGGGACCTAGGCTAACCACAGCCTCGGAGTAAGGGGCGGTGCTGGGCTCTGACCTCTGTGTCCAGATTGGCCACTGCTTCCACAGAAGGCAATGAGGGTGTAAGGGGTCCATGGGCCAGCTGGGGAGGGTGCTTCAGCCATCTGATCATCAGCCATGCCTGGTAGCCAAGGGGCACCCAAATCCTGCCCGTGTAGCTGGAAAACCCAGCCTGGCAGGGGTGCTGGCTTGTGTGTGAGTCTCAGTGTAGTGATGGGTTGGGCTGATACAAAGCCCTTTAGTAAGACAGATTCGGGGGGCTCAGGGCGTGCTCCAGGCTCCTCCTGACCCCCTCTGCTCAAGAGGCTCCCCTTTCCTCCATCTGACCCCTTAACTGTGCCCCTAAAGGCTTTGCTCAGGTCTCTTCATGGTTCCAACGCCTGGACACTTGGTTCTCAGGTCAAGGGTGATGTGATAAGCACTCCAGTGGGCAGGGTCTGGGGCTTGGGGTGACCCTGGAGTGAGCTAGGACACTGGGTGGGGAGGGGTGTGAGGACATGCACCCTGTGCTGAAGACCCCAGGCCATCCCTGGCCGTAGCACAGCGCCCTGACCTAGCTATTAGCATCTGTTGGTGACCCCATGGTGACCCCACAGCATGGACCTGGACATTTATCAGAAACGGAAGTGATGGATTAAAGTGAAACTGGGTGAATTGATTTTTTTCCCCACGAGCACTTAAATACTGTTCTTTGTCAGATCTCAGGGTGGTAGAGAGGGAGAGGGACTCCATATCCGCTCAGCCTGCCCTGCTGTGCCCCGCTGCCATCTGGTCTGCTGAGGCATAACTGGCTCCAACCTCATGTGGGCTACGTGGAGCAGGAGGTCACGTTCCCATCGTAGTCCATGGATGTGCCCAGAGGTTCCATAGGCATTGCAGTTCCCGGCGGAGAGCTGTGCACAATGGCTCCCAGGCAGCCAGAGTGTGGTCCTACTGTGCTCACCTTCTAGCCTGTCTCCGTGACAGTGTGCTTTAGCAGGAGATTTGCAAGGAAGAGCAGGTAAGCCAGTACCAAGAATGCATCCAGCTTGACTCAGTGGTGGTCTCTACTGTAGCAGGGTTTTTCTCTGGTTCATGGAGGCCCTGGGCATTGCTGATTAGACGTGGAAATGCTGAGCTGGAGAAGCAGCTGCCAGGAGCTGTAGCTCTGGGCAATGGAAAAGAGTCCTCACTTCCACACCACACCAGACAGGGCCACACGGTGTCAGGAGGGAACTGAGGGTTGTCCAGGGATTGTCCATCTTTGCACGAGACTCCTGTACCACCTGGGCTCTGAGCACTGATGTCTGTGGTTGGAATGAGCAGAATGTGTGTGTGTGTGTGTGTGTGTGTGTGTGAGAGAGAGAGAGAGAGAGAGAGAGAGAGAGAGAGAGAGAGAGAGAGATATCCCTACATTCTGCCATCTCTTACATCACAAAACCAGCACTGCTCAGACCTCAGGGCAGATGGCTCCTCTCCTGCCCCCTGCTATTGGCGTGTGTGTGATCATGTGTCCCAGGCTGGCCTTGAACCTGTCCTATATTGGAGGATGACATCTACTGCTTGTTATATGTTGCAGGATGGTTCCCCTCTTAATTGCTAGGCATCCAGACACGTACTACCACACCTGGTGATGGAGGGGACTTACCGCAGGGCTTTTGTGAGTGAACTAGGCAATCACTCTGCCAACTGAGCTGCTTGTTGCTTTGGGCGTGAGGGTGAGGGAGGTGTCTGGGTGCCGTGCTACAACCCCAAACCCTCTGTTTTGGAAAGCTGAAACCTCTGTCTCGGCTTCGTGTGACCTTGGGCTTCAGTTTAAGTGGAGGGTGGCCTCCAGCACTAGCCATTTCTTGACAACCTCTGGGCTGAGATGACCATGGCTGGGGGGCTCAGTGCAGAGAGATGGGCTGGGAGGTCCAGAGGCTGAGCAAACATGGCACAAACTTTGTAAATACGCCTGTTTACTCTGCTAATCGATCTTGGTCTCTCCTGCCTAGCTAAAGATATGCAAGCCTGGAGGCAGCAGGGGTTGGGCCTGAGCCTGGGCCTGGAGTCAACTAACCTAGCAAGGGGTGTATCCAGTAGGGGGTAGGCTGATGAGCCCCCAGCACTGCAGCTGCCTGTCCAGACACTGTTTTCCTCAGCCCAGCGGAATCCCACAGCTGCTGCTCATCGGTCTAGGATGAGGTGGGGACTAGGAACTTCTTGGGTTGCCTCTGCTCTTTTCCCCTGCTTGCTTTCCACAGACCATCTGTCCCTGTCTTTCTGTCCCTGCCCACTATAGGTCTCTCTGCCCAGAAGGCTCTGGCCTGGCGCAAGGAGAGTCTGGGCTGCCCTGGCAAAGGAGGAAAACCTTAAGGCTGAGCCTCTGCTTGTGGTCAGGACCTTCTTCAAGCCAGCCAGCTTAGAGCCAGCAGACTCATGCCTCCCCTGAGACAGCCTGGGTCCAGTAACCCTCCAGGTCACAAGAATCTGGCAGCCAGCAGTGTCAACCACCTAGTCTGTGACTGAAGCTTGTGGGTATTTGTGAATGCACTGGCTGTAGCTAGAATAACTTCCCTTCCCTTCCCTTTCCTCCCTCCCCTTCTCTCCCTTCCCTTCCCCTCCCTTTTTTCCCTTCCCTTCCCTCTCTTCCCTTCCCTTCCCTCTCTTCCCTTCCTTCCCTTCCCTTCTTTCCCTTTCCTTCCTTTCCTTCCCTTCCCTTCCTTCCATTCCCTCCCTTCTCTTCCCTTCCCTTTCTTCCCTTTCCTTCTCTTCACTTCTTTCCCTTCCCTTCCCTCCCTTCCCTTCCCTTCCCTTCCCTTCCCTTCCCTCCCTTCCCTTCCCTCCCTTCCCTTCACTTCTCTCCCTTCCCTTCCTTTCTCTTCCCTCCCTTCCCTTCACTTCTCTCCCTTCCCTTCCTTTCTCTTCCTTCCCTTCCCTTCCTTCCCTTCCCTTCCCTCCCTTCCCTTCCCTTCCTTCCCTTCCTTCCCTTCCCTTCCCTTCCCTCCCTTCCCTTCACTTCTCTCCCTTCCCTTCCTTTCTCTTCCTTCCCTTCCCTTCCCTCCCCTCCCCTCCCTCCCTTCCCTTCCCTTCCCTTTCCTCTCTTCCTTCCCCTTTCCCTCCCCTCCCTCCCTTCCCTTTCCTTCCCTTCCATCCCTTCCCTTCCCTTCCCTTCCCTTCCCTTCCCTTCCCTTCCCTCCCCTCCCCTCCCCTTCCTGGCCTTTGCAGGCATCATAGTCTCCTAAGGTGCCTGTGAGGCTGACGAGGCAGAGGTAAGGATGGACAGTCTTCCCCTGCCTGGACTCACTGGACATTCCAGTGACGCCTGAAGTCTGTGACGGTCTGTAGGTCCCTCCATTGGATGACCAGGAAAGTCTGCCCAATAAACTCCTTGGTCTGGCTCTGGTGTTGGGGTACCAGGGACCAATCATAGTGCTGGGTATTCAGTTTTGCCTGTTGGGGCCAGAGGTTAGGAGAAGGGTCTCTGGTGAGAAGTTTTCAGACGGCCCAGCTCATCTGCATTGCTCCAGGAAGCCACTGCTAATGAGGTCACCTCTGCACATTTTTCAGGCCTGTGGAGATCTCAGGGATGAGTTTCATGTGGGAGGGGACATTGCCAACTGTGGCTGACTTTTTTCTTTCTTCCCACAGTGGAGCCCCACCTTGAAATCTTTCTAGCTTGTGTCTTGTCATCCCCCTGCACTAGCAGTGGGCTCAGGACCAGTCAGATCCCAGGCTCTGGTTCCAGTGCTGTGTGGTTGTCCTCCATGGCTACCACCCCACATCAGTCTGGGGCCCCAGTAAGGAAGGACCGCTGAGGGCCCAGATCCTTGGGGCCTGGTTACTGCAGCGTTGCACAAACAGGCAGCAGAGCAGAACACTGGCCAGTTATTCTCCCCCTGCTTCCGTGTCAGCTCAAGGATCCTTTAGATGATAAAGCAGGTTTGCATCATGGGTGCAGGGGAGGGTCCAGAGCAGGGGCCTGAGCTGCAGCGACAGGCCAGGGCGTGGCCTCTCAATGTCAGTGAGGAATCTGTGCAAATGAGAAAACAGAACGTGCAAGTACGTGTGAGTGTGAGAACTGTGAGTGTGCATATGTGTGAGTGTTAGTGCTGGTACATGAGTCTGTGAGAAGGTGGGGTAGTCATGTGAAAGCATGTAATGTATGAGTGGTCATGTGAATGAATGTGAGTAGCCAGGAGAACACATGAGTGTGTTGTGAGTGTACCAGGGTGAAATTGCAGGTGTGTCTATGAGAGTATGTTGGGAGATACATACTTTGATGGACACACAAGTGTGTATGATCACGAAACTGCATGAACGTATGTTGAATGCTTGTGTCCCTGTGTTCACATGTATCTGAGTGCCGTGTGTATGCATGTATCTGAGTGCACATGTGTGTTGGTATGTATCTGAGTGCACACATGTGTGAAGGTTTGTGGGCTTAGCAGTGCTGCCAGTTCAGTGGCAGTTGGGATGGCTTGCTGAACCCAGGGCATTTTTTTTTTTTTGAAAGCAGGATATAATTACATCATTTCCCTCTCCCTTTTCTCCCTTCTGTTTCCCCACATATCCCACCTTCTTTCTCAAATTCATGGCCTCTTTTTCTTTGTGTGTGTATATATATCCAGGGCAGTCTTAAGGCAGGAGCTCTAGCCTGTGCCACAGCCTGGGCAGCCAGCCAAGGTCCTTAGACTGGAATCTTGGACATCCTAGAAAGGCCATTACTAGGTCAGGCGCTAGACTGGAGCTCTCGGGGTAGAGAACAAGATACCGCATGGTAGCCTGTGACTTTACTGAGACAGTAACCAGAGGGAAAGTTTCCTGTTGCTTATGAAGTGCACCCCACAGAACTTGCGGCCATAATCTCCTTCTGCAGACCCTGACCTCTGCTGGCCAATGTCCACTGCTAGCCACAGCACGTGGGCGCTGTGCTATGTCCTTGTAAACCTGGAGGTGAGAACAGCTCACAGGATGCTGGTGTTTCACATGCACGGCACGTGTTCCTCACACCCGTGGGTGTGCGGGGCTGTTTGCCGTTCCATGAAGATTTCAGATCCAATGTGCCGAGCTTCGGCTGAGCAGCGCCTAGGAGGAGAGTCCCAGCCTAGAAAACAGGGCAAGTTTGATCTCCAGCAGGGATGGGTGTCCTGAACTAGTTTGATTGTTGGGAGAGGCGGGTGACACATCAGAGTCCTGTATGCATGTGGCTTGGATGTTTGGTTCTGAGACATCTCGCATAACATCCTGGAAGAACACAGGGGTGGGGTGATAGAGGGTGGGGAGGATTGTAACTTCTAGAGATACATCTTACCCCCACTGACAGCAGAAGTCTAGGCCCACCTAGCACGTCCCTGACGTCTCTCCATTTAGGAGAACTCTTGTCTCTCTCCATTTAGATAGCCCCCAGCACTGCACCCGGTCCACCTCCCTTCCAGCTATTCCAGCATTTCTGGGTGGGAGTGGGAAGCCGGATGCAGCCAGCTCTGTTGCTGTTTTAGGAAAATAGGGGATCAAGGCAGGGAGGGGTTACCCCATGTTCTAGTGGGGTTGTCTGGATGAGGGACTGCACCTCTTCTCTGCACCCCTCCCCAGGTTCTTGGCTCCCTGCCTGGTGCATGAGGTCCTCTTTTCCTGGCAGGCCCAGCACCCCAGCCACCTCCCGCCCTGCTGTGGGTGTGATTTCACAGTGGCGTTCTCCTCACCAGCTTGTGTTTCACATAGGGGATGTTTCCATTTTTACAGCAAAAGATGATTCCAGGCGCCTTAGCCGCAGCCAGAGCACAGCGCCCTCCCCCAAGCCCCCAGAGCTGTGCAGTGTCAGGTGCTTTGGGGGTGTGTGCAGGCTCCTCGTTGCCAGCCATGGCACTAATTGCTGTCACTCAGAGAGCCACCTCTAGCCTGGGATGGGCAAGAGCGGGGTCTCTAGGGGAACCGGAACTTCTGTCAGAGTCTAAAAGCCCATCTCAGACCCCAGCAGCACCTTTGTGCCTAGTTGGGTGGGTCTGTGACTACGGGATGGGGGTTTTGTCTGAGGGACTTAAACATGTACACTGGGGTATCCAGGCTAGGCATGAGCTCAGGTAACCTGTCCCCAGGGCTGAACGAGGACAGATAAAGTCTCCACTTCTGGCATGGGGTATGCTCAGGTGATTCTGCTGCCAAGCACAGTCAGATGACATCCCAGGGTTGGGGGAGAGGACAGTGTCCATTGCCACCCATGTCTGCACTCAGGACTGGCCTGCAGGATGCATGAGCCAGGCTTCCCTGGAAAGGAATGTGTATGTACAGCTGCAGCAGGCCCGTGAGCTTGACAACCAGCATGTTCACAAGCCAGCGTGTGTGCAGCTCTACTCCCAGATCTCGGGGGAACAAACAGGACGGATGCGCAGCATCTACAGAGAACACAATGGGAATTCTTGGGCATCAGACACCTTGAAAAAACAGGATGCTGTTTGGCTCATCACATCGCCACCAGGGGGCGCACTGCCATTGGGGGTGGCAATGCTACAGCAACAGCCTTATGGGTCCCCCCAGACAAGGAAAGTGGAGCCAACTCTGGATTAGGTCATCTCTTGTTCACTTGTTCTCGGGCTCTAAGAGGAAGAGAGGGTAAACTGAGGCACATAGTGCCTAGGGTATGCATGGACTATGGGCTCAACTGTGGAGGATCATCTGACTTGAGCCCTAACAGTCTCCCATGACCTATCCTTGGGGCCCAGACTCTGGGTGGATGGCCAAAGGCCTTTTCTGGTTAGGACAGTGTAGGCGTGGCCATAGCAGGACAGGTAATAAGACACAGAGGAGGCCTGGAGCCGTGCTTGGGCTGTGGTGCTCTCATGCCTCACGTTGGTACCCTCCGTTTTTGTGTGAGGCTTCTGCTTTGGATGGACCCCCCTCCCTTCCTCACTCACCTGACCCTTCTCTGCCAGAAGGATATTTTTCTTCCCCAGAGAGCCCCAGAGGCATGAGGTGAACAAGAGACATGACAGGGATCAAGGGACTGGCAGCTTTTCCTTCCCCACGTGGGCCTGGGTGACAGGGACTCATCTCTTCATTCACGAGGAGGGGCAGAGAAGAAGACAAGCATAGCAGGCCCTCCCACACAGAGTGGCTGAAGTCTCACATGAAAGGGACAAGGGGAAACATGACCCATAAAACCCCCTTCAGTGTCTCCCCCTCATCTTCATGGGCAACAAGTATCGTCCCCAAAACATTGCTGTGGGCACTGGAGATTCAGAGTCAGCGATCCCAGCATGACAACAAAGTTCATCTTCCAGAGACAAGCTGAAATTCTTGAAGTCTTGGCCAGAGCCACAGTTTCTCCTTGTTAAATGGAGTATAGCCCCCAGCTGGGGCAGAAGGCACCATCTGCATTCCTTCGTCCTTAGCAGGCACGTGCTTCTCCGGCTGCATTTCTCGGCTGGGCTGGCAGCTTTAAAGCCTGTTCTAGGAGCTCTAGGCTCTTGCTGTTGTTCATGAAACAAAGGCTTTGTGCCTAGACTTGGGACACTCCCTGGCTTTGGTCTTCCTGAAACCTGCTCTGGACACAGATTCGGTGGAGGGTCGGCCTTGGCTCTGCCCACTTGGCAATCAGTTCTCCTGACGTTTCCAGTACAAGATGATGCAAGAGATTCAACATAGATTCCTTTTACAGCTCGTTCTTGGGGAGAGCGCCACCTACAGGCAGAACTGCACATGCACAAACATGCTTCATACACACCCATATACAACACACACTCCAAACACGAATGTGTTCACATATATATACATAGCTGGACACACACCCATGACAGCGGCACTGAAGGCAGGCAGGACTGGTGGGAAACCTTCGCTAACTGAGGTTTGAGCTGCTTCAGCACCCATGGGTGCTCTCTGGAGGCGTGGGATCTAGTTCTGAATGAGGGATCTGAATGACACCTGGTGCCACTACCTGGACTACAGGGTCACGGAGGAGGTGTACCAACCCGCTGAAAACAGCTTGGTGTCCTGCCTGTGCTGCATCGCTATGGGGCTGGCCAGAAGTCTGTGTGTGTTATTGAGTAAGGCTTGTGTATAACATGTGGCGGTTGATGGCCACAGTTAGAGCTCCCAAAATGCTTCTGAACACAGACCCAGGCCTCAGACTTTAGGTCTGCATGGGACTCTAAACTAGGGCCACTGTAGCTCCTTGATACCTCGCTGATATCTACCCAGACTCTGTCTGTGTCTCCAAGAGCTATCCCAGGCCCTGCCTTCCTGGCTAGGCTGATTCCAAATGCTCTTCCACCAAAGACCAAAAACCCTCTGAGAAGCCATGGGCAGGGAGCAGGGCTGGCTACTACCGCACACCTGGCCCATCTCCAGCCTTCAACTTCTTGTCTTGTTGCTGGCCCCAGACTTACTGTTGGCCTTCATCCTCTTTGGATTTGGAGCCCACTGGTGCAGCCAGAGCACGTGTTCACACCCCGTGCCTTGCCTTGTCCTAACCCAGTCTCATGTACATCTCTCTGGCCCACTTGTTTGCTGCCTGCCTGCAGCCCAGCCTCCTAGCTTGCTCTCTGGACATCCAAGTAGTAGGCCCACCCTCTAACCCATATGCTGATAGCTAGTCTGATAGTCACCTTCATATTGGTACCAGCTGGCCTTTCTGGGTACCTTCCTGCCCATCTTCTATGCAGAGACAGATTCCCCCATCTGTTGAGCCCTTGTTGGGGTGATCCTCGGGGAAACTGAGGCTGTAGCTATTGTCTGGTTGGTGACCACTCTTTTCAGCCTACTAACATGCTTGGCTTTGGAGACAGCACCTGTCAGCTGGACAGATGTACCCAGAGAAGGGGTATAATTGGCCCATAGGACATCTGGGGCTGAAGTTACAGAAGCCCTGGCCCAATGTCACACCATGACACAGGAAGTCCCCAGGAAGCCCAGTTGTCGAAGCAGAAACTCCATCTATGACTGCTGCAGCTGGTCTGCGGCCATTCTCTCTGTGACCACCCCGTAGGTGATAAAGGGACTAGGTAGCAGGGCCTGGAAGATGGGAGGCTGCAGTGCCTCTGCCCAGCCCTGTGCCTGGCTGGCAGCATTACCTGGAGGCGCTCACGCTTCATCAGCCCTTTCGCTGTTCTGTGGTGTCATCCTGGGCACTTGGAGCGGGTGATGAGGTTGCCTGTTTTAAAATAGATTTTATTGTTACCCAGGTAGGAGGAGGGCGACGGATCAGAAGACAACTGCCCTTGAAAAAATCGTTCATTACTCACAGTTCCCAAGAGGGACGTGCGTACCATAGGACACGGACAGTGTTAGACCCAGTCTGGAGGCAGAGGGGACAAGGGGACAATATGGGCAAGAGCTTTTATTGTGGCAAGGGTTGGCAGCAATGGAAGGGGGATGGGGGGGAGTTGAGCAATTGCACAGGCTTGTGGCCCGGGGCCTGTTCCTGGTTGCTAAGTACCTGGTGGCCTGGGGTGTGTGAGAACCCCATGAAGAAACAAGACTGCTTGTGGGTTCTGGGTCAGGTGACTTACACACGCAAGCAGTGCTTCCACATGTGTTCAGCAAAGCCACAGGATGGCGGAGTGTAAGGAACAGACAAGGAAAGGGTGTGCTGCTGTCCACTGCTTCTTGCAGAAGGCGATGGGACAGCACCCCAGCAGGCCCGACAGCCCAGCCTCCAGGCAGCAGGGCAGCTCTGAGGCCTGCCTTTGAAGGCCCGTAGCCTTCAAGGTACTGAAAATTACTGGGGGGCTAGGGGGTGGCGTGTGGCCAGATCCCCAGCAGATCTGTTTCTATCCCAGACCTAGCTTTATGTGGCTTCTGGTTCTTGTCTTTTCTTTACCATACTTGTTTGGAGAACTCAGAAATATAAGGAAAGGCATCCAAAACGCGCAGCTCTCCTGCCTACAGACACACCCAATAGTGACCAACACATTTCCTGAGCCCCGGGTCCCCCACCTGCCTATGATCCCTGGCTGACTGACTGTCATGCCTGGCTCTTCAGTGGTCAGGGGCAGACTGTCCCGGGGTGATGGAGCTCCTGTCTAGGAAGGGCTTCTTTGACTCCTGTCCTTTTCTTGTGACTCTTGCTTCCTTTGTGGCTCTGGCTCTTTGAGAACACCCAGTCCTTTCCAGTAGCCACTGTATACACAGGCCCAGTACCAGCTCAGCATGTAAAGAAAAGAGCGTGTCACCTGCCTGCCTCCCTGTGGGCCTTACTTGGTGCTCTGGCCTGGTCTTGGTTTCCAGCAGAGGGCATCTCAGTGCTTTGACTAGGCTGTGGTGTCTTCTACAGGGTGACCAGAAACCTTTCATCCCAACGGGACTGCAGCCAAGTCCTGCTTTGCTCCTTTGGCTTTGTGTGCCCCATTTTATGCGCATTTCCTTCTTGCATGTTCCGCCCTCCCACCTTTTAACTAAAACGATCTATTTATTGTGCTAAAGGTTGTGTATTCAGGACACCCACCCTGCAGGTAAGCCTGTATCCTAAGCAATAGCATGAAACAAAGAACCCAGCTTCTTTATATTCGAGAATATTTAATATCATAAAGACTGCTATGAACTTTGGGGGCTATCCATTCTTTAGTTGTGGTAACATGGCCTTAATGCAAAGCTGGTTGTTCTAACCCCTTTAAAGTGTGCCGTTGAATGTCGTTGTGTACCCCTGTGTTATTGTGCAGCTGTACGTGTCCGTAGGTCTTTTCATCTCAAACGGGAACCTGGTACCCTTCAAACATCTGCTCCAGCTTCTGGCGACCGCCATTCTGCGTCCTGCCCCCGTGAGTGCCTGGCTGGAGGGTGAGATCATACAGCCTTTGTCCTTTTGTGACTGGCCTACTTCACCTCTCTCATCCCCCTCTCTGCTGCATGATGCTTGGGCTCTGTGTTTCATAGCCGCTGGACGTAAAGCAGATGTCCTGCTTTAATTCTGAGAGCTCGCTTCTCTGTTTGAAAAATCACACTCTAATCTCTGGCTCTCCCATCATCAAGCATTTGATATGAAATGATTCTGGTGGTCTCCAATATTGTAGACCTTGTCAGGGTGCAGCCAGGGAGGTGGCCCTGAGTTCACCCTGCACTCCTGTCCCTCAGCAGAAAGGGCAATGCTAGGGCTGGAGAGATGGCTCAGAGGTAAGAACACTCATTGCTTCTGCAGAGGACCAGGCTCAGCTCCCATCACATATAACTCCAGTTCCAGATGATCTGACACAATACCCTCTGATTTCCACGAGCACTACACATATGTGATGTACAGGTGTATGCACATGTTAAACACCCATACGAATAAATCTTTTATTAAAGGTGATGCTGAGCTACTGGTATGTTTGTATTAATTACATGTCCATAGATCCCCCCACTCCCGCTCAAGAATGTTCATCCTGTGCTGTAAGCCCTCAGAGTCGTACAGGGAACTGTTCCAGGGCTGGATTGATGAAGATCACAGGCTCCTATATGACTTTGACATCACAAGGATTGTGAGCAAAGTTGGTCAAAAAATTCAAAAGAAGTATTTTTTAATTGCTTTAACTTAGGTCATGTGACTTCCGTCTAATCAGCATGGGCAGGGGTTAGGTGCTGTGATTGGCTCTGTGGGCTGCTAGCCTGGCCCTGGTTGTCTGCTGCAGGGTGGCTCTCTGACTGCCGTCACAGAAGAAACAGCTGTCCATGTGAAGTGGCCTAGGAGACAACTTCATGGTGACACTCTTTGACTTTATGTATCTTTGAGCCAAATCCTTGGGAGAGCTTAGCTTGAGAGCAAAGGTTCTGCTGGTTCATTTTCAGAGGATTTAGCTCTTGGTTACCTTGGCCCATGGGGCTTGGTCAGAGCAGGGCTTGGGCCTGGGGTAGAGGGCAGTTTGCAGGCAGAGACCAGGCTAGGCTACGTCCTCAAGGCCATACCTCCCTCCACTGACTGTTTCCTCTGGGCAGACCTTAGCACCCACTGATACCATCATATGAATCTCAAGGCCTATCCTCGCTCTGTTTGTCTCAAAGCTCTCGTGGATACAGAACTGGCTTCACTGCCCTGAGATAGTTCTGAAGCCAATGAAACCAGTCACCACACCTGTCATTCCGGGTGTCGAAGCCGAGACTCAGAATAGAAGCAGCTTCACGTGTCCTGTTGTGAACTGTTGGTACAAATGGTGCCAACATGGTGATCCTGGCCCACTCTGCACCAACCCTTTCAGGAAGCCCTCCTGGCTTTGCCAAACCAGGCCCGGGTTTGGTGATGACTCGTCACATATCTGAGAGTGGCCTTGTCTCTGGTGTTCAGGACAGGGTCTCAGGCAGGTACTTGGAAAATAGGTCCTAGATTCAGCTAGTAGACCATGCCAGTGGAACCAAACTGCTTCGTTCAGCTGCTACCCTTGTGTGGAGGCTCCTGGGTAAGTCTGTGTTGTGTCTGAGTCCGCTGGAGCCTTCAGCCCACAGGACAAGCCTGGGAAGCCCCTCTTGCCTGTGGAAGGAAGGACTAGGTGGGTAGTACCTTGCCAAAGTCAGCACTGATGGTGTAAATTTTCAGCATGTCTAATTCCTTGTGGAGCCCTGGGGTGACTGTGGCATGCAGAGCTGGTAAGTCAGGGCCACTCGAGGAAAAGACACCCTATCGGTTAAGAGAACTCACCAAAATGGCCCGTTACAGAGATTTATGCCCATCCTTAAATATTGGAGATTAATTTTTTGAAAACATCTATAAAATAAGAAATTTATTTCTAAAACAATGCCATACCCGGTGACAGGAAGGGATTAGAGTCAATTTATTCATGTATTAGTCAAAAAGTCGATTTCATATATTGTGTAGAAAAATTAAAATCCTTTCTGCATTTTATTACAAATTACGCATTCCCCATATATGGAGATAAATAATTGATAGCATTACAAATACTTAATCTAGAAAATATTTATTAGGAAGAGACAACTCATTTTTTAATGTGTTTTGTTGAGGACGATATTGCACACTTTAAAAAATTAATGACTTTTTTTGCGAGAAAAAGAATAAACACCCTAATTCTTTTGTTTAGTCTCTTGCCCAGGCCGAGGAAATAAGCGGGGCAGAGGGACCCCCACATGGTTGCTGTTGGTCTCAGATGAGCTGCAGGGCTCTGGGACCTGGCTCCCTGCCAACCCCTTGGCTGCAGCCTAGGAGAGGCCTTGGAGAACACCACCATATTTTCTTCTTCAAACTCTCTGTGGCTTGCAATTTTAGAATAAGTGTTTCTGACTTAATCTTTGAGAAAGCACCAGGCAATCTGATTTGTGAATGTGCTCGAAGAGCCAAGAAATCAACCCTCCACAGCTCCCAGACAAGAGCTTTTCGAGGCTGTAGATGATCAGGCTGGGCTCACCCACGCCTCCCATCTCAGGCCTGCCTGGCACGAGGGAGGTTGGAAAGCCAGGTGGGCTCTGCACCCCAGTGCCTTTGCACCTACACCATGTTTGTCGTGGGTCTGTCCCTGTTCCCCGCGCTCTGTGCTTGCTGTGTGTATTGGCGCCCGGGCTGGCGGTTAGTGAGGCCCAATGGCAGCGCCTTCTTGCTCCATGCCAGCCCACCCAGGAGAGCACCTGGGACTGAAGAAACAACTGCCACGTTTATTAAAATATAAATTTTGTGCCTAACAGAAGTGCTGCTTCTATACATAGGGAAAAATGTTTAAAATAAAAACCAAGACAGTTTTCAAAGGCCCCTGGCATTAATTATTCATCTTTCACTAATGAAAACACGCCTTTGCAGGCAGCAGGCTCCTTTTACTCTACATGGGGGCCTTACGGGGTCCTAGGAAGGCTGGCTTGGGAAATGGCCGAGGAGCTTGGGTGAAGAGTCTGTATGGCAGGAGAGCCTTGGGAGGGAGAAGGGAGTTCCAGTGTCCTTTGAGTGAGGTGGGAGCAACCACATTGCACTCCCTGTGTCCACTCTCAGTGAGTGTGGCTACCCAGGCTGCCATGAGTATACCAGTTAGGGGCTGGGCCAGAGCCTTGGGTCCAGCAGGCGTGAAGGGGATGACCTGCAAGAGCAGCTGTGGACACTGGTCACCAGACAGGCCTGGAAAGAGACAGAGGGTCCTGACTGGATCAGACTTTTCAGCACACCTGCAATGGCCGTGTCCCCTCAGCAGTGTGGCCCAAAGTCCTGAGGACTTGCTGATGAGACTGAGCAGTTTCTTTTCAGCCTCACTTTTGTGGAGCTCAAGTCTACAGAACTTGGCTCCAGCTCAGATAACTCCCCCCCGCCCCCCACCAGGCTTTTCTGCCTGAGCACCCTCCGGGCAGCCCTTCATTCTTTTTCTGTGTGTATTTGACATCTCCTGTGTTAATCAGGATGTGACACCTCCAAATCAGGACTTTCAAGCCACAGAAAGGTCCCAGACTAACTCAGCCTTGTTTGTTCTAGTCACTGTGTGGGACCGTGACAGGACAGTAAGTGTGGTAGGTGTTTCACCTGATCTCCGGGAAACCAGGCCTCTTGTCACTAACTATGGCCCTCCGTAGATTTGTGGCCAACAGTCATGTAAGGGCAATGCCCCAATCCCTCCACAGGTAGAGGACATGACCACAGGTCACATAGGTTCAAGACAGGTCTCCATTATAATGAGGTACCTAAAGGCCTGGAGGCTCAGCCAATGAACTTTTCTTCCCAGATACTCCTCCCTGCAAAAGGTATTTAATCTCAGGCTCACCCTGAGAAGTGGGGCTCGGTTTTACGCATCAACTTTCTGCCCCGACAATAAATGTCTTAAAACCACGGACTGCCTCTTTTAATCAGCATATGCCGTGGGGAGCTGTAGAGAAACCCTTTGCCTTTGCCATCTAATCTCCAGCTAATCTCCTGTAGAAGGCCTCTCTGTGCTCCCAACCACTGCTGCCACCCAGTCAAGCCTGCAGCTTGCCACCGTCGAGCCAAGGACTACCCCTGTGGGACCAGCCGAAGTGCCCTTCTTTTTCCCCTCGGCCTGGGCTAGATCCAGCTAGCAGGCCCCCACTCCATTCCCATCTCTTCCTCGGCATCCAGAGGCGCCTGCATGTCCAAGAGCCTGGGAACCAGACTGCTCTGGCCTCGTTGAAGGCCCAGGAGCCCCTGAGCCAGCTCCTGCACCTCAGATTGTGCCTCCCCACCCCAGGAGCAGTGCCCTACAGCTTCCCTACAGCCAGCAATGGCGTGGGGTAAGCATGGTCAAACTTCCCGAATCCTGCCACTCTGAGTGGCCGTGCCCTGTGGCAGAGCAGGTGTGGGACATCCCCCCCCCACACACACACACTAACCCTACATCACTGAATTTCTGGAAATTCTATAATCTACTAGGTTGGAAGTGGAAGGAACCTGTAGTTCATACATGGCGTGCCCTACTCTTACCCAACCCTAAAGCCAAAACTACAAACACACATGCACACACACACTCTCACACACACACAGTTCTAGTCTTAGAAGGTGGGCAGGGGCAACCTAAAAGTGCTTAGAGAGCAGCATCAGGTGTTTCTATGACTGTCTGTGTCCCCTCTCCTCAGACTTACAGCATCCCTAGCCCACCATGGTGCCCCTGGCCATAGACATCCCAACTTGTGCTCCATCCTCCTGTCTGCAATGCTCGGGCTAGCAGTTCTAGGTTGTGTGCAGCCTTGGGACATTTGTTCTCTCTCTCTCTCTCTCTCTCTCTCTCTCACACACACACACACATACACACACACACACACACATTCATTCATTCATTCATTCATTCATTCAGTTATTTCTACACCTATTCATTTACAAACACCCCCCAACACCCTAGACAAGCTCTGGCGAGTGGGTCTCCTGGGGGAGGGAAGATGCTGAGCCCTGTCAGTCATCCTCAGCTCAGGGGCCTGGGGAGCCAGAGGAAGCCTCTCTGATCTGTACTGACAGCCAAGGGTGGGGGTGCAGGTGGTATCCAGGGCAACGGATCCCCTGGGAAGAAGATGAGCTATGCCCTCAGGCAGCAGCAGCAGGGAAGGGCCCCAGAAAGGGGCCTTTGAAGCCCTGCCTGCCTGTGGGGTGAGGAGCAGAGAAGGAAAACTCTGGGTGGGGGCAAAGGGGGAGATTCTTCTTGGTTACAGAAGTGTCCCTTGTTATGGCCTCCTGTGCTAATGCCTGCCGGGATGGAGATAGAGCCTGAATTTCTTCCAGCTCCAGCCAGGACCCGAGCTCATGGTTCTGTGCCAGGTGTCTCTTGGGAATGAAAGGAGCCAGGAGGAGCCTGGCCATGTGTTGGCTCAGCATAGCTCACTCAGAAGATATGTGGGTCTAGGAATCACTGCTCAAGCTTCCCTGTCTTCCCCTCCCATCCACTAGCAGGTCTGACCTGGAAGCATCCTTTGGCCTGGTATAGATTTCCTGTCTTGCACCAGCCAGGCAAAGGAGCCAAAGTATTGGCCAGGCCTGGGTGAGGGTAGAGGCTTCATGGATCCTTCTAGACCCTTCTCTTTCTGGATGTCACTGTGACTCCTGGGCATAGCGTGTAGTATGTTGTCTGCTCTATAGCATGTGTATTTTCTCTAGCCCAGATCTCACCATTCACCGCGAGCCAGGGGCCTCTGTTCACCTCCAGAGCTGGAGAGGAATGACCCGGCTCCACCTCAGAGCCCCCTGAGCTCAGCTCTGTGTCAGGCACAAGTGTCACACAGCCTGGGCATCCAGCCACACGGCAGAGGCACATACATTGCTTCTATGTCTTCCACTAGTACTGAGTCAGATGAACACAGCTCGGTGACTTTCTAGGTGAAAAGGGGGAAGTGCTGGACAAAAGGGGAAAGCCCGGGCCGCAGGCCAATATGGAGGTCAAGGTGCAGATGTGAGCTCAGAAAGTAGACCCATGGTCAACTTTATGTTGTGCACATATATGCTCACATACATTGAACACACAAATGCAGCATCCTCATAGACACATGTGCCCATAAGCATCAAAACAGTGTAAATAGATACATATGTAGTAAATATGTATATAAAAGCAGCTGGTTAATGTATATATGTAAAGCCAGAGCATGTGCATGCATGCCACAGTGAGCACACTTCCATACACTTATGTGCTTAGAACACAATGTAGTGCCCACAGCAGAGTGGACCTCAGCCTGGCTGGGGAAGCCCAGACTCTGAAAGGGCCCTGACTTCCCATGGTGATGAGATGTGGGTACTGAGCTGCAAGTAAAAGATGGGCTTAAGCACCCCAGGCCTGTCTGGGGTTCCAGTAAGGGA
Source organism: Micromys minutus (assembly GCF_963924665.1). Classification (NCBI taxonomy): domain Eukaryota; kingdom Metazoa; phylum Chordata; class Mammalia; order Rodentia; family Muridae; genus Micromys; species Micromys minutus. The sequence continues at coordinate 73,561,441 of NC_137976.1, read as the reverse complement.
TTGAGTGAGACCTGTCATGCCCTGAAGGAAATCCCCTCCTATTTCAATGTGACTTTTTTATTTTATTTTGAGACTTTTATCTCTACAGCTTGTGGTTTCTACAGCTGTCCAGGGTAGAAGAGCTTTGGGCTTCCCACGGTGCGGGAGCTCCTGGAGTGCAGCCTCTGGTTGTACGCAGAAGGAAACTGCTTTGCTGTTTACGGTCAGCATCAGGAGCTGCCTCTGGGTTGGTGGACAGAGCCAGCTTTCGGTTGCCAGGGAGGAAGGGCCAGTGTAGGGTGGGCGGAGCAGGCTACTGGGGCAGGGCCACAGTCTTCCTAGGCACACCTGTATCCCGTCAGCCCCCATCACTGCCACTCTGGGAGAGAAGAGCAATTTGCAAATTATGATGGCATCTTAGGAGGTTGCAGCAGGGTGAGCTGGGACTGCAGGGCGACGGCCACTGTAAGGAGGAAGATCTTGAGGAGACCTTGTGGTTATAGACTGACGGAGCAGGGAGCAAGGACAGAGGTGGGTTCTGGAGATGCCAGTGGAGGCGGGGTTCAGCCTGGCCTGCACCAGCTCAGATCCCTTCCAGGAAGGCAGCATAAAGTCTCCCTTAGCTGAATGCATATGCAGTAAACACTAAACATTTGCTCCATTTGGAAAATGTCACCAGGGACTGTATGATGGCTCATCTGGTAACAGTATTGTTCCTAAGCCTGACAGCCTGAATTTGCTCCCCAGAACCCACATGGTGGCAAAAGAGAAACAATTATTTCAAGTTGTCCTCTGACCTCCACACATACACTGTAGCATTTGCACGAGTGCTTGCACACACACACACACACACACACACACACACATACAAGAGTGGGGGGAGATCATAGAATAAGGGTGGTGTGATGCAGTAGAACCCAGAACACTGAGGCCCAGGTCATACACATGGGGACGGGGACGAGGGGGGGCAGGGGGAGGTAAGAGGAAACTGTTCTGCTATTTTTCCAGCTGTGGGGAGGTTTCCAAGTGCAGAAGAAGAAATTTCCAGGAGTGGAACTCAACCATCCCAAGAGTATGGGCAGAGGGAAAGACACCCACTTCAGGACACCTCTGAGGTTCAAAGTCCTCAGCCTGCTACAGAACTCCAGGGGGCTGACTGGATTGGTCTTGGTTTTCCTGGTCCCTATACCCTCAAAAGTCCTGGGTTTCAGGGAGTGAGGTTTAGCCTGGGGGCATCATCCAGGCAGAGGTGGGCTGGGTGGCTTGTGCCACCACACTCAAAGATTTCCTAAGGGATCTACTGAGGTCAGAAAGAGCGGAGTACAGCAAAGCAGTCCGAGGGTCTCTTCTAAGTCCCACCACTGAGAACCCAGCCACTTTCTCCTAGACAGCATATTACCTAGAAGTCTCGGCTAGGCCACGGTGCTGACTTAAAAATGTTCCCGGGCCTGACCCTGGAGGTTGGCATAAGGGAGTCAGAACCTTCAGCGACTCGGTGCATCAAGATCCAGCTTCTGGTAAAAAGAAGTCAGGTTCTTGTTTTGGATAGGAGAAATAGAAACTGTGCCCAGAAGGACAGCTCTGGCCCCCGACCTGACATTCTCTACTGTGTACGTGCGTCTTATCCCGAGGAGGCCCATAGGGGTTAGAAAGAGGACAGCCAGACTTTGTGAGTCCCTTGTGGCACAGCTGTTCTGTGGGTCCTAGATACCCTGTAGATCCTCGTGATCACAGCTGATCCCTTCCTGCTACACAAGGTGCCCATCTCCAGGATGGCTATTTCCAGATGGTTTTGTCCCTAATCCCAGCAGGGTCCCCACCTTGGGGCAGGAGCCTTGTTTCTAGGTTCCTTCTCATTGTGTTGTGGAGCCAGCATGGGGACACAGCCCACTTCCCAAGGCTGTCTCAGTCTGGCTGCTCCTCCAGGCCAGGCTTGTACTTCTCCAGAGTCCACAGCTTGAGGAAAGTACGGTCTAGTAGTCTGGGCTTTGCCACATAGTGACAGTGTGTCACACCGAGGAACCCATGTTTGAGGCTGGGGCTGCAGGGACTCGGCTGCCTGAGCCTTCTGATTATAGGGAGCCCAAGGCCAGAAAAGATGGCTGAAGTCACTGCTTCCTCATTAGAGTGTGGCTGGCTGCTGGGACGAAGCTCAGCCGTGGCCTTGCAGATGGGAGGCTGCAAAGGCGGGGTCTGTCCTCTGGGCCATCTTCATGAAGTATGTCTTCCAGGAACTGGCATCCAGGAATGCCTTCTCATGCAGCAAGGTACCATGAAAGGAGCTGAGGTCCTAGACTTGGGACCCATCACAGGGATCCCAGCAAGGAGTTATGCCTAAGTGAGGGTCTCTGGGTTTACTACAGGCTGCTTGGTGTAAGAATGAAGCCTAGCCAGCGGACACATGCTGGGGGAACCCCAAAATAGGTGAAATATGTTGAAATTGGTCTGGTAAGATAGCTTAGTGAGTGTGTATACTGTTGTCCAGAGGACATGGGCTCAGTTCCTGCATCCGTGTCATGCAGCTTACAGCTACTTGTAACTTCTGGCATCCTTGGCCACCTATATTCAAATGTACACACACACACACACACACACACACACACACACACACACACACCTTTAAAACTATGTTGAAATCTCAGAGGCTGGTATTAGGATTGCCCAAGCATGTCATGCCTGTCCTGTCCCTCCCTTTACGGATCATGACCAGAGCCCAGTTTCCTGGCACTGTGGGTCCCAGGGCCTCAGCAAGTATATGAACTTCTCAGCCTCAGGGCTCTGTTCTTGCTGGCTTCACTGAGACTGTCTCTATTACCTCATGCTAACAGGGTGGCCAGCCAGAGGTACTTGTCTCTACCTCGACTGCTCCTCTCCTCTTGGCCTTGATAGTCTCTCTGAGTGATGCTGAACGTGTCTGAAGCTTGTATTCCAATTGTGCCCAGCATAGGAGCCACCCAGGGCACTGGCTTTCCACCAGATCTCTAACAAAGTATGCTGGACTCGTGTTAACAGGGATCCAGAGACTATGTGGACCAGGTGGGTGGGGTTGGGAAGAGGCACTTCTGGGGCAAGAAATCTTGTAGAGTTCTGCAACTTACAATGGTAGGTGACCTGGGTCCCTTGAATCCTGCCACCCAGGCTGTCTCAGTGTGTCCTGACAGCACACACTGGCTTGGTCCCGTGCTGACTAGCTGGGGTGGACTCTGAGCAGGGGGAACTGCGGGATCTAGCCAAGCGTTGGCCTGAGCTAGCGAGGCCATAGCCATCTGACACCCAGTCTGTCCAGGAGCAATTCTTACTGTACCTACTGGAGGGCTCCCAGGGGCTGGGAGCTATTTCAGCCACTCCAGACTCTCCACAGCACCAGGATTCAAAGAGGAGATTGTGCCAACGTCAACACAGTGAGAATGAGAACAAGACAGCCTCGTGATACTCTGTCAGGGAGAATGCCCAATTAGGCGGGTAGCTGTGGGGGCAGGGCAAGCTAGGCCTATGACACGGGGAGTGCTGGGGTCCAGGAAGGTTACACAGAACTCAGCGCATAGAGAGCTTGCAGCCAGCGACATCAGAGTCCTCAGCAGTGCACACCAGCTGTGGGTTCTGAGGAGAAGCACATGGGTGAGTGTGAAGTGAAGATCCCCAAACTTGCAAATTCTGACAGACTGCCACAGTCCAGGTAACTGTGGGGTTCTAGGGGAGAAGTAAACACAGATTTAGGGTTGATGATGTACGTGTCCTGGGCACGGCCTGGGAGCCCCTCAACTCATACACCCCAATTATAGGTGCATTTCATCCTCTTTTCAGGCTGAGTGTGCAGAGGACACACTGTATTTAGCCTGCGGCTTGGGACCTAGAAGGGAGACTCCCAGTGACTAATCTTCCCTCTGCCAGTTCAGATCTCTGGAACTATCTGGATAGTGAGGTGGGGAAGGAAGCTACTTAGATATTGTCTGACCCCAGACTCTGCCTTTCCCTGCCAGAGCTGGTCCCTAGGGTCTGAGGATCTGACTTGGGTCCCAGGGAAGCAGGCTGTGGGGCCTGAAGAAACAGGACAGACCATAGGACCCCGTGGATCTCCCCTTCCATAGGGATTAACATCTGGCCTGGGCCAAGTGTCCCTGGGGTGCTTAGCACATAGCCAGCTTCTGGGGAGTGTGTCCCCGGAGGATATGGCAAACCCTACAAGTGGCTACAGGTCAAGGTTCTACATGTAGAGGTCCTAACAGGTAGTTGCATGCCTGGCTGAGCATGACTAGATTGGAGCAGAGACAAGGGCCAACGTTAGCTTGTGGGCAGTGTGGCCTAAGGAACAGACGCTTCGGCTGCTCCAAATCAGAGGTCGGGCGTATAGGAACGAGACTGGCAGACATCAGCCCCAGGGTTATGTGAAGCTACTCTTTGGGTTATCTGTCGGATATTGCAGAGCCAGAACTGGGTGCTTCCTGACTCTGTGGACAGCTGGCCACAGCCTCCAGTCTGGGCTGTACTCTCAGGAGGAAGCAGAGGAGGGACGCACTGCTGGCGATGAGATTCAGACAAGAGGAAACAGAAGGAAGGACGAGAGTGGCCAAGACCGGAGGCCAGTGCCCGTAGACTTCATGGGTCGTGGGGTCTGCCAAGGCGGTCCTCACAGTAAATAACCCCACACAGAGAAGATGCTGGCCACAGGATGTCTCCTCCACAGGCTTCAGAGGGCAGGCCCTCACTGCTGGCTCTGCCCCTTTGCAGGGTCAGTCCAATGAACTGGTCCTGCTCCATTCCTGATGTAGCACCTTTTCCCTATGTGTCACTCTGGGGCCACCCTACTCCAGAATGAGCTCAGCTCCTCCTAGTCCAGAGTCCTCAGCCGTCTCTGGAGCCTGGGCAGCCCCAGGGAGGTGAGGGACCGAAGGGCTGGTGAGCCTCCTTCCTTAGAGCTGAAGAGCAGCAACAGCAGCACATGGAGTCCCTGTAGTGAGGGACAGCCAAGGCAGGAGGGTGTGAAAGACAAGATGGGGTTGGGGAAGGTCTGCGTGCTATGAAGGCTCAGGGAAGGGAGGGGCGGGGTGCAGCTCTCAGGGTGGTTCCAAGAACTCCAACCCTGGTTTTGTCCACCTAAAGCTATGGGTCTGACACATAGGGACTGTGCTCCATTTCCTGTTGGGGCCAGAGGCTTCACAAAACTGTGTCCTGTCATGGTAAGTGGGGAGGGGCTGGGGACCAGGGTGATGGGATCAGGATCTCTGAGCCCTGCCTCCTTCGCTCCTCTTTATACTGGTCAGCCAGCCCCAGGCTGTTCCCCAGTGTTGACACAGTTTTATTGTCAGCCCCCATGACACCGACTTTGTAAGGAAAATCCTGTATCTCTGAGCTTCTCCTTCATCTATGGTGAGCCAGGGATGGTGGGAGGCAGAGAAGGTGCTGTGGCGTCTGGCACAGCTAATAGCAAGGAGACCCTGAACCACAGGCATGGAAGATGCTGCCCTTCCACCTGGCCCTGCACATGCGTCCCTTCCACTGTCACCTAGAGCCCATTGGGAGTAAATGGTGTCACTGTCAGCTCTCCAAGGATGCAGACAATTCTCTGCCAACCTGTCTCATGGAGCCTCCCCAACGCCAATGCTGGCCAGGACACGAAGACTACCTGGTTCCAGCGGCGTGGCCTGGTGGGCCTAGCTTTCAAGGTTCAGCTTTGATAGAACGGAGTTACAGCCCTGACTCTTCAGCCCTGGGGTGGGGAGGGGGCCTGAGTCAGCGAAGTGCAACGGCTTGAGGGAGGGGCTTTGCCAGTCTGTTTCCCTCACAGTTCTTACTGCCTGTCCTGTAGCCTCTGAGCCAGCTGTGTTTCTGTCCCTCTGATGGTCTATGAGGGTCTGTGGGTAGGCAGATGGTTAGTGAAGGACCCTTTCAGGCCCCTGATGGAGGTGGGGTGGGGGGGGTGGGGTGATGACTCTGGGTGGTGTTTGTGTTGAATTTTCCATGTCAGCTGAGGTTCAAGGCTGATGGTGGGCGCACTATGTGTGGCCTACTTCTCCTGTGTGGTGTTGAGCTCTAAGGTGTTTGCTCCCTGGGATTGGCTGTTCAGAGTGGACCCACTGTGGTGGTGACAGCTGCTGACCTGAATTCGGGAGTGGACTGGGCTCAGCTTTTCTCCTCTCACCCAATGCCCAAGCTCAGCTGCTCTCTCTCACCTGTGCAGGTGGGCTAACATTTGCCTTGCTTGGGCCACTGAACAGGCTGGACCCAGATGTGAGGTCATGAGGGACCCAGGGAACTAGTGTCATAGGTTTTTACAGGGTGGCAGTAGCAACCACAGCACAACTTCTAGGCTGGAACCTGTACTGTGAGAAGGGACTCATGGTCGAGTTGTCCCTCTGCAGGTCTGGGGGGGTCATGGGTGGAACTGGACAGGACAGAGTCCTGGAAGGTATTGGCTGAGGATGAAGCAGTGGGAAGGTCATGGTTGCTCCATGAGAGCAGAGTCTGTGAGGGAGGAATAGGAAAGGGCTGGTGAATGGAATAGGTGGATGGCAGACTGACGAACAGGCCACCAGCTCACACATGTGAGTGCTCAGCTGCACCCAGGCTGACAGATGACAGCAGTGAGATACTGGGTAGAGGGGGCAGGACTGGGAGCCAGGGAGGGCTGGCCAGAAAGCCTCAAGGGATAGGTCTGATAAAGCAACCCCAGAGGGGACACCTAAGGAGAGTCCTGCAAGCATCACTTTGCCTACCAGCACATGGACTGCTACTCAGAACCCCACAGTCAGTCCAGACCAGAGGCACAACCCCCTCCTCTTATTTCTCCCTCCCTCTCTCCCCTCCTTCCCTCCCTCTCCTCTCCTCTGATCATTTTTCAGAACAATTATGAGGCAACTGTATCAGACAGTGGCTGGACGTTGCCCCAGAGCCCGGGCCCCAGATCCTCTCAGGGTGGCCTGCCTGACGGCTGGGTGCGAGCTCCTCATCCTTCTCTAATTGTCCATGCTTTCTTCTCTCCTTGTCAGCAGAGCCGCAAGCTTCCACAGCATCATTAATGCAACTCTGGCACTCTGGCGTGAGGAGGGGGCTGCCCGGCTGCCGCTCCTCTTCCCGCCCCGAGATGGATGTTTCTTTATTGCCCATAAATCTCGGCACAGTCTCTGTAAAGACAAATCGGAGGCCTGCTAGTCCCCCGTGTTTGTTGGGCCGGTAGGCTGTGGGTTTAATTAGGCCTCCGCACTCACAGGAGCAGCTCTGGAGAGTTGAGGGGCAGGCTACGCTGTGCTCGGGAGCAGAGTCTGACCTCTTGCTTTGTCTGGGGGAATTGAGGTTAGTCCACATGAGGGAATCATATATCACTCCTTCAAATGTCTGTCTTTGTGGGTGCCACATGCTGGCCCCTGCAATGAGGTCTGCTCTTGCTCATATAGCCCTGCAACAGTCCAGGCCCAGGCTTGTCTGGGCAGCCTGTAAGCAGTGACTGGCAGCCCTTAGGAAGCCTTCCTTTCTGTGCCTACAGTAGGCACCTAGTGGATGCATACGGTCGATGAGTGGGGGCCCTGCCTCTTCCTCCCTGTGCTGAAGCATGAAACATTTCCCAGGCCCAGCCACAGTACTGGCCCGGAGGGCAGGGTCCAAATGGGAGCTGGCTGCCTGCTGATGCTCTCAGCCTAGGGTGTAGTCTTCCCTCCCAGATGGCATCCCACGCTGCCTGGCACAGGAGAGAGGTAGAGAGGTCAGCACTAGAATACTATAGCATTCCTGTGTTCCAGGGTGTCCCAGGCAAGCCTCATGTAAATAAGTGTGACCCCAGGTACGACCCTGTTCAGACAAGTCTCTTCCTCATATCAGGGACATCGGTAGTGTCCCAATGGGCCCTTGGATGTGGATTCCCACCCCATGCCGAGGAGGCTGAGAACCGGGGCATGGCTCATGTCTAAAGCGCATTTCTCCTACTGCCAGGAGGGGTTCCCCGCCTTGTCAGAGCTGTATCCTCTGTGCCCAGCGCATCTGAGACATACTCACTTCTCTGCAAACATGTTTCTGGCATGTCCTCGGTCTCACTAGGTACCGACCGCTGGACATTCTGCTGCTCTATTATCTTAGAACTAATTTAAGGATTAAAAAAACCAATTCTCCCAATTACCGTGCAAAGTCCCAGCAGCATGGTAAATGGGGCAGATGTTGCTTTAAGTCCAGCCGTGAAGCCCTGAAGCAGCTTCTGAGACACAAGGACCTGCAAGGGGTCCTGAGCGACCTTAGGAGATGCCAGCTCTGAGCCCAGTGCCTCAAGGGCTGCTTGCTCCAGACAAGTTTCCCAGGGTACCTACCCACTGTGAGTCAGGTTCCAGCCGTCAATCTCCAGAAATTATGCTCAATGGTGTGGCCTTGGCAGGCCTTGGAATAGTGGGCCAGGCCTGTGAACAGGGAGGGATTGTATCACAAGGAGCCCTGTGGTTGGCCTAGAATCCTTGGAAGGGAGCCAGGTGTGTCCATGGTAAACCAGCAGTGGACACCCCGGGGAGGGGTGGCTGACATACCCCACAGTGCTTTGCATGGCTTTAATTAGCTTCCTGCACAGCCTCAGGATCCGAGAGACCCCCGTTGGACACTAGCCAGAGGCCAAACTGATGTCCAGAATCTGACCTAAGGGAGCCTTCTGAGACCAACCCAGGTGGATAAGATAAAGAGAGGTTAGGGTAGGCCAGAGCTTTGGCCCAACCCCCATTCCTTCCAGGTCCCTCCCCACCACCGGCCGGGTGATCTCATCCGTTTCTGGGCTGTAAATATCACCCAAATGCTCACGACTCCCAAATGTGTCCTCCAGCCGGGCCCCTCTCCCAAGCTCAGCCTGCACAGCCCACGCGACACCCCCGCCCAGATGTCTCCTAGGCCTCAACAAGCACTCCTCCTGGCACCCCCTCCTTGGGGACAGGCGCCCCTTGCCGGCTGCTTAGGGCAGACGCCTGGGAGCCCTGCCCACCGCCTCCAACCATCCTGTCAAGTCCAACTTGAAACACATCCCCTGCCTTCTGGATCTGCCACCTCTAAGGTCTGGCCAGAAAGTGGCAATTCCATAGTCCCTGCCTGTGTGCAGACCCCACACTGCTCCACTGCCAGAAATCAGACCCTGCCCACTCCCTCTGGAGACAAAGTCTAAAAGGACACATACTCTCTCACACATACATACCTCTGGCAATCGCTCTGCCCCCTGCCCCCTACCTCACCCTTAGCTTCTACACCACCGTCTGGCTACACCATCATCTCCACTCCGTAACGTGCCCCTAACTTCTCTGTCTGATGAGGGGAGTATGCAGAGCCTCAGGGTACAGGGCAGGGTCTGTAGGATCCAAGGAATGCATCTCAGGCTGTTCCTGTCACAGTACAGGATGTGGCGGGAAGCCTTCTCTGCCATCACCAGGGACTGGCTTCCAGCTCCCACCTGTGGGCCAGCTGTTGGTAATAGAAACAAAAAGTGGCCTGAGGCCAGAGAGTGCCTGCGAGTGAGAAGCAAGTTTGGCAAATGGGCCCTTCTGTCCTGTAAGCCACTTAAAGCGCAGAGATCTGCTGCAGATGGCCAGCTCAGGACCCCTAAGGTTCTTTGTCAGTGGAAGCTCTTTTATCCTGAATTATATTTGGGAAGACCTAGTCTTACCCCTCAGCACTGCCCCCCCGCCCCCCCACAGACTCAGCAGTCTGCCTTGGTCTTCTCAAACAGGCAGGGACTCCTTTTTGTTAGCGGTGGGTGGTTGATGAAGACCCCTGTCCTGTCCACCAGGTGCAGCCAGCAGCCTCCTAGAAGGCTGGGGAGGGGCGTGGCAGGCTGTCTTCTTCACCAGCAGTACCCCAAGCCTCCTTAGCTCGGGCTATGAGGACTATCTTCTAAGGGGAAAGGGTTGGCAAGCAGGGCCCTCACGCATGAGACCTGTTCAGTTGCAGTCCCCAGATTAGGGACAAGCAATGGTGTCCTGTCCTGGAGCACAAGCTAGAGTCCCCTCTGCAGAGGAACAAACTGCAGGTGTAAACGTGGACAGCCATGTGGGCATGTGTGGTGGCACCAGCAGGCCCAGATCCAGGCACAAGCCCAGCGGTTTCGTGGACCGGGTTTCCCGTAAGGAAGGGCAAGGCCAGACCAGGACCTCAGACCCCAGCTTTGCCCTGGGCCCCTCCTCCTTGGTTGCTGAGCACATCCCTCCACCCAGCCTCCTCCCTGAGGTTCTGGACCCCTGGCCACCCCAATGGCCATCTGGTTCCCACAATTCCCTCCCCCAGGTCCCTGCATTTTTTCCTTTCTCCCAGCTCTTGACCAGGTACGGTAGGCAGACCCCTTCCTGTTCCCCTCACAACTACTTCCTTGCTCTTTTCTGACCAAGTGGTTCTTTTCCTTCTGTGTCTGAGGCCTTTTCAGCCCAGGCCTCAGAGAATCACACATGCATATTCTTGTCTGTGCTGTTTTAAGCACATGCACACACACGTGTTGTCTGTGTGGCTCCTGCTCTGCCAGGCGTCTGTTCTGTGCTCACGTGTTTTCGTGGCCACATGCATCCTCCCGGGCTGTGGGGTGGTATGAGGCACCTGGGCATGAGGGTGGCGACCTGGGGCAGTGATGCCACTCTCAGCCTCCTCTAGGGCTGGACAACCCCAGGGTAGATGCCCTCGCAAAACCGAACTTGTTCAGAACCATGCATCACTGTCAGCCCAGCTCTCAGAGAAGTTGGCTGAGCTCAAGGATGTCAGCTATGGGGCAAGCTCACTGGTGCAGCTGGAGGGTGATGAGGTCACCTTACTCCCATATGTGAGCCCCCACCCCACCCCACCCCTGTTCAGCCCAAACTGCCCCACCAATGAGGGTGGGCAGCTTCAGCTTTTCTCAGGCCTTCTGTGCCAGTGTCTGAAGGAGAGCTATGCTGGGACCCACCCTCGTTTCTCACCACCCACAGTACCGCAGCCCGAGAGGCCACAGCTTAAGAAAAGAGCTCTTTATTCCACGTCATCCGATATTTTACACAAGTAAAATAAAATTCATATCTCTATATACTGCGATCCGGGTGGGAGGCGGCGTTCTGGAACAAACGCCACCCCCGGAACCCTGTAAACATGATGGGGTGGAGATGGGGGTGGGGTGGTGGGGAGGCATCTGTCAGGGAGGGCCTGGCCTGCCCCTCAGAGCCTGTCCCTGGCTCTGGCTGGCGGCGTGGAGGGAGACCCCATATGTACACACACCTGCTGGCTGGTGGCTGGTCAACAGGGCCCAAGCACTGTCCAAAGTACCAGTGCAAGGCCCAGAGGAGCAAGGCTGCAGGCCAGAGCAGGCAGGGCCCCTGAACCCTCTGCACCCCCAGTTCCGCTGCTCCCACTTCCTGCCTGACCCAGACGGCAGTGGCTGCGGGTGCGATTCTTTCGGGAACATCCTGGCCTCCTGCGGGGACCGGTGGTGGGCAGTCCTGGTGGCTCCGAACCCCCGGGTCTCAGGGCAGTCAGTGGGGGTTCTTCTGAGCTGGGTAAAGTCCCAAATGGAGAGTCATTGATGTGCCGTGGGCCTGAGCCATTGCCTGGTGGAGTGTCACCAGGAGGCACACGTCCCTTGAGGGCATTTCCAGCAGACGCTGGCCTCCCAGGTTCCAGTACGGAGGCCTTGTCTGCAGCATCCGGCTGGCAGCACTTGGGGAGACTCAGCAGCTCCTCATCAGTGAGCTGACTGGTCTGGAAGGGACGGAAGGGCCCTGAAGCCACAGCACAACCCTCTAGGTCACTGGCAGCGAGGCGCTTAAGATCACGGCCTGCCAGACGTAGGGGCAGGTTGCAGGGCACCTCTGATGAGGAACCTCGGAACTTCTGCAGCCAGGCCCAAAGTGGGCGTGCCCGGCAGTCACACACCCAGGGGTTATCATTGAGTCTCAGATACTGCAGAGACCTCAGGGGCACTAGGACCTCTGCAGGCAGCATGGAAAGGTTGTTGGCAAACAAGTAGAGGGTCATGAGACGGCCAAGATCCCGGAAGGCATGTGGGTTCACACGTGCCACATGGTTCTGGTGCAAGAGGAGGCGGTCAAGACTGTGCAGGCCACGGAAAGCGTGCTCAGGCACACTGGGGATGCGGTTGCCATGCAGAAAGAGATGCGTGAGGTTGCCCAGGTCTCGGAAGGTGTTGTCAGGAAGCGCCTGTAGATTGTTGTCTTGTAGGTAGAGGTACTGCAGGGCTGCTAGTCCACGGAATAGGCCAGGACCCAGCTCCTGCAGGCCACACCGGTCCAGGTGCAGTGTGTGCAGGTGGCCCAGGCCCTGGAATGTGGTGGGGTCCACGGCACGCAGCTGTGCATTGTCACTGAGATCTAGTTGCTCCAGGAGGGTCAGACCAGCGAAGGCAGCGGCGTCGATCCGGGCCAGTGCGTTAGAGTGCAGCCACAGGATAGTGAGGTTTCGGCATGACTGGAAGCTGGCAGCTGGCACGTAAGAGATGCGGTTGCCATGCAGGAAGATTCTCTGGCTAGAGGCTGGGATGCCAGTGGGCACAGCCTGCAGGCCCTGCTGGGGGCAGCTTGTTGTTACCTTGGGCTCATTGTAGCACACACAAGCACCAGGGCATGGTGTTGCTACCCTCCAGGCCTGTAACCACAACACCCATGCCAGCAGCCGGCTTCCTGTGGGTAGAGAAAAAGGTGATCAGACAGGAGCCCTAAGACATGGGAGTTGATGATGGAACCAGTTCTGCTTGAGTGGGGTCGCCAGGGGACTGGGCAGAGTCTGAAGGCTGTCAGCCCTGGGAATGGGGATGGAGGACCTCTGCCTTCCCCTCCATATCGACAATACTGGGTTGTAAGTCGTCTTTGGAGACACATTCTACACTGGTGACTGTGTCTGAACCACCCCCCACCATGCCACCCTACCTCATACACCTGCTGACATGACTGTTGCTTTACCCCTGGGGAAGACCAATTGGTCACCAAAAACAGACATCTGAAGTGGGTGGCACATATACCAGCTCAGAACCCCACCACACTGAAGAGCCTTTGGAGCCTGGTTGCTGTTTGCCTCCACTGGCCTTAGCTTTACCCTTGGTCTGCTTAAACCAACTCCATCAGGGCCACAGGTTAAGATGGAAGAGGGGTCTAGCCCGTGGGAAAAACACTGTAGGAGCAGCCTGAGACCTGTCATGTCCCTTGGCCCAGGCTGCAGAGGCAGGGGGTGGTGGTGACTGACCTCACAATCAATGCCCAGCCCAGTCCCTTACTGCTCTTTAGGACCTTTGACAACTGGGATTTTAGGGAACCCCCTAAAATGGGAGAAATGCTCGATGGAGAATTTGCAGCCCCTGAAGGGCTTCGCCTGCCTGTAGAGAGGTCTCCTGAGGCCAGGGGTAGGTCTTCTCACTAGCACCTCTACTAACCAAGGAAGAGGAGCCTGGGGAAGGTGGGGAGGGAGGGAGGGCACAGGATCCTACCTCAGGAGCCTCTCCCAGGCCCCCAGGGCAGGGCTGCTCCTCCTCCACACAGCCTCCCTTTTAAGCACTTCCTGACTTGGCTGTGAATGCCTTCTGCAGCCTCCTCCCCTGGCCTCATTCTCAGCCCCCTCCCTTTCCAGCCTTCCCGAACATCCCTGTTGCCACCCCACTTTTCTTAGTGATCCCAAGGAACTATGCCCCATCCTAGTCTCTGGGCCAGACATACCCGGGTGTGGCCAAAGACCGATATAAGCTGCAGCAGACTGCAGCTGGGGACGAGGTGCCGCATCCCTAGGAAAAAGCTTCCTGGCCTGTCACTAGAGCCCCATCCTTTGAATGCCGAAGGCTCTTTCAGGAGTGAGTCTATTAAAATGTGAATCCCCCTGGGAGGGTTATGGCTTATCAGCTAACACCTCCATTGACAGCTAACACCTGTGTTGGCAGCTAGCTAAGAGCAGGATTCTGCAGACAGGAGGCCGAGGCTGGCTAACTGCTTGGAAGGGGCAGTCCAGGAGCTAGCTTTCTTCACCAAGCCTTGGCCTCTGGGGACTTCTCACTGGACCCCTTACTTCAAAGGGTCATCTTCTGAGTGTGACAACTGTTGCTCTAAACCCTGAGCCCCATTGGCCAGGCAAGCCTCACAGCCTGGGAGCTTCCCTTCTGATACTCAGGGGCTTCCTCAGAAGAACTTGAGCTTGCTTGGCCTTGGGTCATTTGTTGACAACCATGGTGGAAAGCTAGGTCCAGAAGCCCCCCACCCACCCATAAATGCCTCTCCCTGGGCTGGCCATGTGGGGTTGCACATGGGCCTGAGGCTCTATGTAAGCAGCTAGCTCCCTCTCACATTCTCTTCTTACATGTCCTTCCTGGGACAGTGGGGTCTGGCCTTGTCAGCACCCACAATGCCCTATCTGCTGTCACAAGAGTACATTCTACCATGTGTACAGCATCTCCTGGTCTTGAACTCAGGACCCAAGACTGGGAACGGGAAGCTTTCATGTCGCCATGGCCAGGCTGTAGATTTTACTGCCATGGGTGACAAGTGAGTCACATTATCAGCCCAGATAAAGACTGTTTGTTACCTACAATGCCATGCTACTGACTAGACCTCACATGCACTCACGGTACCACCAATCTCTGAGTGCCACCCACCACATCAGTGGTGGACTAAGACAGGCCATAGTCCCCAGTCCTGAGGTTGCCCAGTGTTAACTCAGCTGGGGTTAGGGTGCCCAGGGGCTGAACCACCGTAGGGAGGTGGGTGACCAGAGGAGGGGCTATGTGATGCTCAGCCTAGCCGGGTGGGGAAGGTAAAAGACACAGCTGTGTTTCTGCTGGAAATCAACTTCTGAGAGGCGGCCCTCCTCACCTGCCCTGTCAGTACAGGGGCTGGGGTAGGCTCTTCTGCTGTAGCCACATCTCCTGTAATTGGCTCCAGCCTGGCCCCCCTTGGGGCCTGCCCACTGGTCTCCATGGCAACTCCTGCGCTGAGCAAGCATGAGGGGGCATCTTTTTATGAGCTAATCAAACCCAACTTTGCAGCATTGTGTTCACAGCAGGGGTTTGGGGAAATACCCAGACACCTGACCAGCATTGTGAGGATGCTCCCTGACCCCACCCCTAGGCTGCCCCACTCAGTCTCTGCCACCTTGCAGCCCTTCCTGCTCATCCTGTGGTTTCTGCAGTGCCCTTAGCTACGAGGCTTCTTTCTGAACTTCAGGTCTGGATCCCTCCATTCCCATATCTTTTTCGTTCCCAAACCTGCCCCAGTGATTCTCCTCGGAGAGGGCCTTCCTTCTGCAGAGCAGCCTAGCCTTCTGGCCTCTCTGTGCCTCCACCTGACACTCCCAACCAGTCTCATTCATGTCCCTATTCTCAGAAAGCACCTGGCATGCACACGTGGGCAGAAAGTGGTCCTGGGGGTCCACTTCTCTCAGAGACTCCTTCAGAACCCTATATACCCTTGAGCGCCGTGTGAGCTATGCATATAGCTTTTTATATTTCTCTAGCTAGACATAAGTCCGTTTTCATCAGACGTGTGTGTGTGGGTCTCCTCCAGGGCTCCATGGGGAACTCACTGGCTGTTGGAAGTACGTCATGGTCAGTGGCTTCTGCCTCAGCCCGGGTCATCTAGGGAGACACAGGGACATGCAGGTGATAGTGGAAAAGGACTGGCTTCCTAGTGCACATGGCTCTGAGATTCTCCAGGGAGGACAATAACTGGA
The DNA here is from genome assembly GCF_963924665.1 of Micromys minutus. Taxonomy (NCBI): domain Eukaryota; kingdom Metazoa; phylum Chordata; class Mammalia; order Rodentia; family Muridae; genus Micromys; species Micromys minutus. The sequence continues at coordinate 73,545,835 of NC_137976.1, read as the reverse complement.
TTGTCCTTCTCCACCTGGGACAGCTGGGTCAGGCCGGATACAGCCACTGGGCTAGTCATCTGGTACCCATAACTCTTTTGAGTCAAGAGCCCATATTCACATTCATTGATGAGGGAATGGGGAGAGGGAAGAAGAGAGAGATGGGGAGACAGGAGAGTAGGAATGGAAGATGGAACAGGAGGAAAGAGGAATGGGGAGGAAATAGGAGGCAGGAAGAGAACAGGGGCAGAGGGAAGGAAGCCAGGGAACAGCGGGTGTGAACAGGGAGAAAGGGAGGGGAGGGGCCAGGTAGGGTGAGAGGCTTCTGGGGCCTCGCCAGCATCCACTTGAGCCAGCAGGCAGGCACTGCTGAGGTCAGCAGCTCACCTCAGCAGCCCAGTGAACTGCCTCGCTGTGACTGTCTTCTTTAGCATCTTCCCATCCCACTGAGGTCTAGCGCACACTCCACCCGCCACCCTAGCCTAGCCTGACACCCCATGGGAACGGCCTCTTGTCCTCACTTGGTGAGGCTAAGAAACAGAGCAGACTCACAGTTCACAGACCCGGGTGCTGGCTTTCAGCCTTCCACCAGCTGGGCACCCTCAGGGCCAATGGGTCTCTCAAAGTTCAGATATCCACCCCATGGAGTTTGGAGGAGCCTACCAGACATACTACTCAAGGTATAAAAGCCCCAGTGCCACAAAGGAATTCATTCCTTACCACCAGCAGCAGTCTGTTTCACAGATCAGGAAACTGAGGCAGCAGGCAGTGGAGCTCTGCTCACATACTGAGGCAGTTCAAAAGGAAGGGGGGTGGGAGACAGTACATGCTACATGAAGTGCTGTCAAGGAGAGTCCAGCCAGTTCATGAAGGACTATAGCTATGCAAACCGGGCAGTGTGGGTGCTTGACTGCTGTCTTTTGGATAGGCACTGGGGCATGCATCTCCCACTCTGTCTAGGGATGGGAGGATATCTCCATGGATATACAAAACTGGGGTCGGAGGGATGTAGAAGGGGCTGGGCTGGTGATGTAGTCCAGAAGAGGCCACAGTTACAAGGCAGAACAGCTCAGCATACAAGACCAGAAATAGCTCCGGAAAAGGTTGGATGGACGGAGGTCATCCCTACACTGCAGTCAAGACATCCTTCCCTGGGCCACTCCTCACCCTGCCAGTGCATCTCTATGGACCCCTAACCTGTGTGTACCCCACATTCACTCACTTCTCACACACTGGCCACAGACACGCACAGTGACGGCTTGTATCCATGCTGCTTCCTGGGCCCTGCCCAGAGCACAGTAAGGGGGACAGGAAGGTGACAGCAGCTTTCAGAGGATAGCTTACCCTGTGTCTCCTGAGGGTGTGGTCCCCAGCCTCTGCTGCCCTGCCCTGGTCCCTCAAGGCCTTGTTCCTTATTGATCCTGACTGTAGAGCAGAACAGGCCAGGTCGATAATGGGCAAGGTCACTCGCCATGGTAGGCAGATACAAGACTCACGCTGAAGCACCTCAGGCCCGGACATAGCAGTGGGGAAACTGAGGCCTGGTATGTGTTCTGGCTGCTTGAGCTGCTATGGAACCGGAGCAGAGCTGTCGGAAGTGGCTTTTGACTATGTCAGGTCACCCTTCTGTCCTCAGAGAACCCGCAGAAACCCACCTGTCCCAGCCTCTCGAGCGCTGCAATGAAAGGCATGCACCACCATACCCAGCTCTTTCATCTTTACTTTTGGGACAGAGATGTGAAGCTGCCCAGGTTGACCTTTCACTTGTAATGCTCCTACCCCAGCCTCCCGAGTGGCTGGGGTTACAAGCCTGTGCTGCCAATCTCTCCTAGGAACCCATTTCTTGTCCCTGCCCATTCTTACTTAAGGGGCTCCTGAGCTTCACCAGGACACTCACCTCCCTGTCCCCGCCCTGCGAGCCCTGCTCTGTGGGCCTATGGTGCTGAGTACCTAGAGGTTCTGTCTGGCTGAAGCCCGTCCAACTCAGTGTCCCCCTCCCGACAGGCAGCTGTTCGCCAGCAAACACCTGCTGCCTAATTACCTGCCTCTCACCCCCAGGCCTCCTCTGTGGTCCTGCTGCTAATTCAATCCATCTTCCAGTCTCGCTTCAGTCCCCAGGGACACTAACGTGGAACTAAGCAATGACTGGCATATCCCTACCACTGGCATCCTCTGAAGCCTAAGCCCCAGGACTCCTGCCATCCTGACGCTGTCTAGGATGGAGTGCTCTGCCTGGCAGGGTCGATAGAACTGGATCCTGCCTTCTATGCCTCCGGTCTACGTTTGTGACAGGTATCCTAGACGGAGCCCTGGAGCACCCATCCTGTCCCTGAATCTGCTGTTGATCTGTGAGGCCCCGACTGTCAACACACAGAGTAAGTACAGGTCTTGGGGTGCTTGCAATACTTGCATATATCAACTGGGAGATAAGAACATATACTAGGGACAAGCAATCAGGGTGGGGAGGGCAAGACACAGGACTGTGTTGACAGTATGTCACTTGCTGTATGCAAAAAAACCAGGGAGAACGTCTTATAGAAAGAAGCACAGGGGCAGATATGGGTTGTCACAGGGGCCGTGCAGACATCAGGACCTGGAGGAGGCTCTGCCACCCTGCAGAGGAAGAGGTAGGTGATGCCGCTCTTGTATTTGTAGAACATGATCAACCAAGCAGGCAGGCTGCCTCTGCCCAGGCTGGACTTATTCTGCTATACAAAAGCAGCACAGGCTTTGAGGCTGTCATGGGCTTGCGCCCTCTGGCTGCCACCCTCTGGAACCCACTGACTGTGCCTCTTGGCCATGTCTCAGGACAAAAGAAGGCAGACAGGACTCCACTAGAGATGACCAGTTAATGAAGCCTCAGCACACCCTCCTAAGCTGGGCCACCCCAGCCTCCAGAGACTTCTGTCACAGAGCCAGTGGTGGCAACATGACAGGGAGTGCCAAGAGGGATCCAAGAGGGACTGTAAAGTCCTCTTCAGCTAGATGTGCCCATTGGAATCACCCTCCAAGGCCAAAGCACTGAGTCCGTGAAGCTAGAAAAGCTGAGGGCCCGGCACTCGGGCGTCTAAGAGCGGCTGCTACATTAGCAGTAAGCTGTTTCCTTGGCATGCAGCCACTTCTATATGCTCACCCACGATCCAGGGCTGCTTTCGGCACAGTGACGCTGGCACCACACATGGTGTGGCCCACAATGCTGGGCCCTCTTACAGGAAGTTTGCCGACCTGCTTTGTGACTGAACGCCTGCTGTGTGCGGTGTGGCTATCTTAACACTCACAAGGGCTCAGCCAAGGGCACTCAACCCCCTGCCTAAGGAAAAGGAATCCTGCAGTCATAGAAGACTATTCACTGCTCCGGTGGCCTACACGGCTGGGTGGGCTGAGCACAGTGCTCTCACCTTAGTGCAGGTTAGCAAAGGGGAACACCGAGCAAGACCAGTATCCGGGGGGTTGGAGGTAGCATGTGGAAGGGAGGAGTGAAATCCTGCTTGGGTTATAGAAAATCAAGTATCTTGCTAAGGACACTGGCCAGGAAGCATGTAGCTAAGCATACATAATAGAATACAACTTGGAGATCAAAGTGGGAGGCTGAGGTAGGAGGATTATGAACTGAAGGTCAGTCATAGCAAGATCTTGTCTCAAAAAACCCCAAACCAAGCTGGGGGTGGTAGGGAATGCTTTACTCTTGCAATTGGGAGGTGGAGGCAGGAAGATCAGGAGTTCAAGACTATCCTGTCAAGAACAATCAGGCTCCAGAGAGGCGGCTCAGAAGTTCTAAGCATTTGTTACCTTCCTAGAGGGGCCATATTGGTTCCCAGCACTCACTTAGCAGCTCACAGTGATTTTTTTAAAATGTAGTTTCTGGGGGAGCGCGTGTCCTCTTCTGAGCTCTGCGGGCTGAGACAGGCATATGGCTCACACATATACATGTAGGCTTAATTTTTAAAAATCTACACACACACACACACACACACACACACACACACGAACAAACAAGCCAAAAAATCAAAACTGTTTTAAAGAAAAAGATGAACAGTTGTCCCCAGTGTCCCCAGGTACCAGGAGGAAGCAGTGAGGGTCATCCTCTTCTGGGAGAGAAGGATAAAGGCCCTAATGGGGAAACAGACCTGGCCCTGATGTGCCAGTACAATCACCTCCACGATTTTGTAGCGCTCTGGCCAGGCTGTGGAGCTGGTCCTCTGACAGACTGCATCACGTCTTGGTCTGGGTGGGAACGGGAACATGGGACATGGGCACAAGCCAGCACAGATAAACTTCCCAAGATGTCAAGAGTCCAGCCTTGGCCAATGGACATTCACAGTTAAGAAAACAGGATTTATTACGGGTGAGAAGACTTAGCCCAGGGAAACGTGAAGGAAGTACTTTTTGATAAACAGTAGGTCTGGACCACTTCTGATGACATCAGAGCCAGCCACTTATGCAGACCCACGGCCAGGATCACAGGCTGAAAGTGGGCAACAGGTTTCTGCTGCTGTCGTTATCTCCATTGTCATCACCAACATTACTGTCACCGTGGCTGTCACCGTCACCGCTGTCGCTGTCATTAGCATCAGCACTAACATAATCACCATCATTGCTGGGCATCGACCGTCCCTTAACAGTCACAGTCACGTGTTAGTCAGCTTTCTGTCACTGTGACAAAATCTGAGTCAGGTTTTTAGGGAGGAAAGGTTTCTTTCAGATTACAATTTGAGGTTTGGGCCCATGGTGGCCTTGTTGGAAGAAGTATGTCACTTGGGGTTGGCTTTGAGGTGCGCCCAGGCCAGACCTAGTCACTCACTCTGCCTGTGGATCAGGATGAAGCTCTCAACTACTCTCCTGCACCATGACTGCCTGTCACTATATCCCTGCCATGATGGGAACAGACTAAGCCTCTGAAACTGTAAGCCAAAACTTGCAGGCCTCTGTGTGTGTGTGTGTGTGTGTGTGTGTGTGTGTGTGGTGGGCTGCACAGCACAGCCTGCTGCACCCTGCAAGAAACCTGAACTCAGGCAGCATCGGCTGCAGCAGCGTAATCACCAAGTGTAACTGTTCTTCCTGTCCAACCACCACCATCACACTGTGAGCTACATACAGACCCCTGCTCACTCTCCTCTGGATGATGGTGACTGAGGCAGATGCCTGTGGAGTGTTGGGAGTAGAGAGACATGCGGAGAAAGGGTCTCTGTTTTTGGCATATGGGGAAGCCCAGGGCAGCTCCTACTTGATGGCTTGGAACCTGCCAGTACACCTGTCCCATCTCAGCAAAAACGTGAACCTGCTTCCCCTGAAAAGATGACCAGCAACGATCACAGCTGTGAAAAGGCATTGAGGCAGACAACGAGGAATTCAGGAGGTGGCAGGTTGAGGGTCAGGAAGAGTCAGACATTAGGGGGAAATTCTAACTGGTCCACCTAGGGACAGAAGTGAACTTAAAGCAAGAACAGGGTGCTATGACCAAGGAGTCACCAGAGAACAAGAAAGAGTGTCTAGAAATTAAAAATAGAATTGCTAAAATTAAAAGAATCAATAGACGGGTTGGAAAACAAGGTCAAGAAAATCTTCCAGAAAGAAAAACAAAAAGAAAAAAATGAATGAGATTCAATGGGCAAATGTAGGTCAACTGTGTTTTAGGACTATTGTATGAAGAGAGAACAGAAAATGGGGGGTAAAAAATATTATCCAGGAATTAATACTATTCCTAGAGCCAAGGACCCGGACTGGCACTGAGCATTCACAGCAAACTTCAAGCTCTGGAGACTGGGAGATCCCAGGAGGAAAAGCTGACCATAAACAACACAAGGTAGTACCGATGCTCCCCAAAGCACCCTGCACACCAAGAAACCGCAGTGTTGCAAAACCCAGGAAGGCTTTTAAAACATGGGGTTCTGGTCCCAGCCAGTCCAGCTTGAACACATTTGCAAACACAGGAGGCCCAGAAGACCCTTCACTGTACCTTCAACACAGTCATAGAAGTTAGTGTGTATCCCAAGAGAGGAGAATGTCCCAGGATAGCAGGATAAGGAACTGCGATGGGGCCCAGGGAACAATGGAATGACATAGTGCAAAGCTTGCTCTCGAAACAAATACTCTACAGTCACCTGTAAGCTGAGGAGAAATGAAGGACAGGTGAAAGAGAAAACACGACTCCTCCTGAGAGCTGGAAAGCCTGAGCAAGGGCATGCAGGGCTCCAGGGTGGCCCTGGACCAGCCAAGGGTGGCTAAGAGCAGACCTGGGTCTCTCTGTTATGGGGCTTCTGCAATTCAGACACTTAAAGAGATGCTCACAGGTCCAGCTCTGTAGTCATTGTTCCTCGGCCGACCCTGATGCCCTTCCACATCCACTTTGCTCTGGTTCTATGGCCCTGATACTTCCCACACACCACTCTCTTCCCACTGTGGCTGCCACTGCCCTGTTCAGGCTTCAGCCTCTGTCCCGGGTTATCTTGGGGGTGGGGAGGCAGTTAAAAGTCAGTAAGGGCCACCTGGTATTGGAGGTGGGACTCTACCCCTGGGCCTCAGCTTCTCTATTTCTCAGAGCCCCAACCTGCAACAAAGCACACGGGCAGGGGCAACGAGAATAAGTAATTGCTCTTTTATTAACAAGTGATAAATTATTCCTATATGATTGTGTGTGATAACGCTTGCTTATTTGAAATCAATTTGGAATGGAAATTGTTGGCGGCTTCTCACCTGCGCGGGTGGAAGCCAGGCACTACCGCCTCATACAGAAAAGGAGGTCACTGTATTCTGGCTACACCCCTGCTGCTGCTGCATTTAGATGCTTTGGCAGGCATGGGGAAGGGGAGTCATGGTACCTCTAACCTCACCTCTGGGCAGCACCTCAGCGTCTCTGGGGTCCTTCCTGCTGCCCCTACCTGCAGCTCTCAAAACTGCAGAGCTCCGTTTGATAAAGTGCTGGCTCTGCAGATATGAGGGGCTGAGTTAGACCCACAGCTCCCTCAGAATAGCCAGATGCTACTGGGAGTGTGAACCTCTAACTTCTGGGAAGACAGAGGACGGACAAGGACAGGAAGACTGGAGCTCACTGGTCAGCCAGGCTAGACAAACAGCAAGCCCTAGGTCTGTGAGAGACCCTGTCTTAAAAGGAAGGTGAAAAACTCCCACTGCCAGTCAAGGACCCAGACTCCTTTTGAGCTGAGGAAGGATCAGGCTGAGGGAGTTCCCTCCCCAACAGGCCCTAGTCCCCACTGAGGATTCCTCCAGTAACCACAGTATGGCCAGCAGTGTCAGGGGCCACACCTAGATCTGGCTGCATCCATTTCTCCCATATGATTCTTGGGGATCTGGGAGCCCTGACTTTGACCTCACACCCATCCAGGTCAGGCACCGCTCAGGCTGTTCATGGCTCTCACCGGCAACCTTCAAAAGTCACTTACCTCTTTCCTGGCCATAGTCTTAATGATTCCACAAAACATGGCCCTAGTTTCTTCCTTCTGTGAAGCCCAATGCAAGAGGGTCCTCAGAGAGCCTAAGCCTGTAGTGCTCCTGTTCCAACACATGGAGACCCTGGTAACCAGGTCCTACGCCAGCCAGCACCTCTTCTAGGGAATGAGTATTTAAAACCCTGTATCCAATAGGCTAACCAGGTCCCGCCCACTCCTTGGCTGTTTTGGGTGGCTGCTGCAGGCATGGGTGGACGTGACTTGGCCAGTAGGTGTCAAGGGGTTAGTCTCATGTGACTCTTCAGGATTTGGAAGCCAGCAGTGAGGCCGAGTCAGCCTTAAGTCCAGCTACACAAGGCACTTTGGTCCAGGAGCCTGGGTTTCTTAGCTGTGAGGCAGGGGAGCTGGTCCCAGTGGGGTGTACTGTGAAGTACACTCCAGAGTCCCTCAGTACCGGGGTTCCCATTGGCTGCACAGGCTGTACAGAGACTGAACAGATACCAGTGTCTCTGCAGCCTGTTTCTGTCACAGGGTCGTGGGCTGTGGGCACTATGCAGCAGAACTTTGTGACACGCATCCAGTAGGAGTCCCATGCCTGTTTTTCAGAGCTCCATGCTCGCGCTAGGTAAATGGCAGACTTCCTGAGGATGCCCAGGGCTGGGGGGACACCGACCCTCTCCTGCTCAGGGGAGGCTCGGACACTCAAGTTCTGAGTTTCTGTGAGTGGCCCTTAAGAGTGACTTCACTTCCGTCATGGATGGGTGTTTGTACTGTCCCCTCCACACCCCTTTTTTAAAAAATTTGAGACAGTGTCTTATACTGTAGGACTAAAAATTTAGCACCCCAGGCAAAAATTTATTATGTACTCTAGGCCGGCCTCAAACTCTGGAGGATGCTCTGCTTCAGCCTCCTAAGTAGTGGGCATATGCCCAAAGTCTCAATCCCCAGTGAGATTTTATTCATTCATTCATTCACTCATTCATTCATTCATTCATTCATTCATTCATTTTGAGAGCACCAGAGGCTCAGGTTCACTAGACCCCTCTTGTATTGAGCTCCAGGGAGGAAAGAGAAAGGGGCCCGGTTTTACAGAATCATTAGATTATGACCAGGAAAGAGGTTAGTGCTTTTTGAGCCCTGACAGTGAGAGCCATAATGGCCTGGGACTCTTCATTTTACTTTCCTGTTTGTGTGTACGCCACATGGGTACCACACCCCCAGAGTCAGAAGAGGGCATTAGATTCCCCTGGGACCAGAGTTACAGAAGGCTATAAGAGAGCATGTGGGTTCTGGGTACTGGGAACCAAACATGAGTCCTTTGGGAAGGGCAGCCTGTGCCCTTACCTGCTGAGCCAGTCCTGGAACTGTTGATCTTTCTGCCTTGGCCCCCAAATGTTGGGACTTTATGTGTGTAACCTGTACACCCTACCTCTGATATGACGGTATCTGAAGGGAGTTAGTGGAAGGTGGTTAGGGTTGGATAAGGTCTTAAGGGTGAGGTTTGGAGATGGTCAGTGACCTAGAAGAAACCCCAGAGAGGCCATTTTCCATAGCAAGAAAGCCATCTGCCAGACAGGAGCAAGTAACTCACTAGAATTTAACTGTGTTGGCGCTCTGATCTTGGCATCCAAGCCTCTAGAACCGAGAGAAAATTAATTTCTGCTATTTGTGATGCCCAGTTCATGGTATTTCGTAACGGCAGTGTGAGCTAGTACAACCTCCTTCTCAAAACTTCAGAGTATTCTTTTCAGGATTTCCAAAATGAGTACGATCTGGTGAAATTCTGAATCGTTTCCTGCTTGTTCTGTTTGGTGTCACATTGTTGCCAGAGCAGGCAGGAAGAAATACATCAACAGCCCTGTGCCCTGAGGTCCCTGCACACCACAATCTATCTTGTAGGGCAGCCCTAAGTCTATCAGGGGTCGGGAGCCCTGGGTCCACTTGTATTGGGGGGTATTAGGGGTCCCCAATCTCTGAGTTTATTTTTTCATCTGGAAAAAGAGATCAGGAACCATGATGGGGTTCACATCTGGTTCATGAGGGGCAGCTGTACAAGACATGTCCTGGTCACCAGTTCAGAACTGCCAGTGGCACCCCCTGAGGAAATGTCCCCAACGCTGCCTTTCCCATCCCTCCTGCAAGGCTTTGTTCAAGCAACTCCCCTTTGGGCAAAACCACCTTGTTCTCAGGCCCATGGCCTCAAGGCCCTTCTCTGAGCACCCACTCCTTTTCCAGTCCTGGCCTTTGCTCCTGTCCACCACAGAGTCACATTAGCAAACCCTGCTCTCCCCAGGGCTGTGGTCACAGCTGATAAAGATGGTCACATGACCTGAGAGCCTGGAGATCCCAGGGAATACATCCCTGAGGCTTTGGGTACCTGTTTTGGGAGGGGGAGTGTGGTGGAGATGCTGGGGCCACCAGGGAGTCTCAAGTGTATACGCCACTGCTCCTGGAGTTGCTATTGTCACTGAGACCCCACGGGGAAAAAAGGAGTCTTCTGGGGTAGGGAGGGCTCTGAAGAGGTCTGAGGCCCCCACCCCCCCACCTCGAGGACACCTTAAGTCACCGTGTAGCCAGGCGGTGGCTCCAGCAGCAGATGAAGGATCGAGTGAGTGCGTTAGGGCCACCATCTGTCTCGGCAGTGATGGGCTCTCTACTGACATCCAGGACGGATGTAGATGGAATATCTTTATGGGAAGAGTTTTTCTTTTGCCAATTTTCGAACAGGAAGCCAGACACTTGTCACACCTGTCCTCGTGTCAGCCTTGCCTGACATAAATTGGGGCCGAGGCAGGGAGATGAAAGACAGCCCGGACACGGCCCAGTGTGCAGAGACCACGTGTCGGGATGCAGAACACACAGAGCCACGAGGACATCCTGCTGGGGCAGTGCACAGTGAGTTCCTCCCTGACTCCTTTCTCCCCCCTGCCCAAAGGCCAGCCTGCCCTAGTACCCCTGCCTCCTCTGGAGCAGAGGGACATCTGCTCTGACGCCATAGCAGCCAGGGCCCCTCCCCTTAGCCAAAGCTCCAGTTTGGCTTGGGAGGAAGAACACCACAGGGAGGGTAGGCCTCGAGGGGGCGGGCCTCGAGGGGGCGGGCCTCGAGGGGGCGGGCCTCGAGGGGGCGGGCCTCGAGGGGGCGGGCCTCGAGGGGGCGGGCCTCGAGGGGGCGGGCCTCGAGGGGGCGGGCCTCAGGGTTCTCTTGCCACTCAGTTGATGCCCACACTGCACCATTTTATCTTGAGAATTGAGTACATCTCCTTGGAGCCCAGAATGGCCTGGGGAGAAAAAATGTTACAAAGATCTCAAGATCTTCATCATACCAGGAAGACTGCTGAGAGGAAGGAGGGAGAGGCCAGTGCCACCTGAGTCCTTCCTCAAATGAAAACCCACCCAAAGCCCAACCTCCTCACAGTGGGGGGCTTGCTCAGTGCCCACCAGCCTTACCAAGAGTGGGGCTGTTGTCCTCCCAGTGGGAAACACCAATAGTCCTACTTCCTCAGACAGAGCTGAAGGTCTGTCTACAGCTCTCGAGGAGCCCTAAGGGGCCAGGCTCCCATGCCACCACCATGCTCACTCTGTATACTCTGAGGATGGGGGGGTCACTGGACACATCTCAACTAGGGCAGAACTCCAGGGAAGGAGCCACTGTGGGGTAGTGTGGCGGCAGAAGCAGCCGTGCGTACTGCAAGCAGCACATTCTGGGTGACCTTGGGCTGGCCCGCAGCCCTCTCTGGACTGCTCTTCTGGAGGCTGGCCAGGCTCAGGACAGCAGCTATCCCATCTCTCTGTGGAATTCTGTTTCGAGGTACAGTTTCAGGGTCCACTTCCTAAATTGCTTCCAAGGGCCAGGCCCCTCTCATGGCCCTGCAAGTTGAATGGAGGGACAACAGCCCCCAAGCTCCTAGATTAGCCAAGTTTATGAGGCCAGGCTCCTTCCCAGGGGTCATGCTGCACCTCACATCTCTCAAAAGCACGGAGACCCTACTTCCTGTCCGCATTCCCCAGCCTGAGCTGCGCCTGGAGCCCGTGTACTCTCCGTCACCCCCGTGCCCTTTCAGTCCAGTGGCTACTAGCTAGAACATCCTCTCAAGAAGCTCTTTCAGCAGAAGGGCTGCTGGGAGAGCGGGGCAGCTCCAGCACAGGCTCCCCCTGTGCCCTGGGTGCTTCACAGGGGCTGGTGATCAGGGCGTTCACAGGGCCCCGACATCTATACCCATTTCCTGCCCAGAGTGGGGCAAGGGCAGGTGGGACTGGCCAAGAGTTAGAGGAAGTATAGGAATTGGAACTTTGATTCCCACCAAGGGCTCCAAAGCCATCACAGCCTCAGCTCCCATAGCCGGCTCCTTGGCTGTATTGGTGTAAGGGTGTTATAGCCTGCTGGGAGGAGTCCCATCATCCGGACGACCAGGAACTGGTCAGCATGGCCAAATCAAGCTCCCTATGGCCAGCTGGCTTTCACCAGCACATCCACCTTCACATCCATGCCAACAGGGACGCTAAGGAGCCAGCACCCGCCTCTCTCACCTGCACCATCTTGGCCAACTAGGCTTGGAGGATGCAGACAGAGATGGGGAGGCTCTGAAACCCAGGTTCCCCCATCAAGAGCGGAAGGGACAGTTTCTACACATGAGCTTCTAGCCCACCCTGAGAGAAAGCAAGCATGCCTTTACCCCTTGCAGGGGCAGCCAGGGTGGACTTCAGACAGGCTCAGAGGCTAACAGGGAAGATGATACAGGCAGTAGCCTCAGTGGGATGCAGGGCATCCACGCCTATGGGCCAGGGTCAGATGTCTCTGATGGGTTTGCAGTGAGGGATAGAGGGATAGAGGGGAGATCCAAGAGGTCAGAATGGATACTGGGCTTTCTCCAGGGGTGAGAAGGGAAGGCACGGATGATGGGTGCAGAGGATATGATTCCATCTGGCTGAGTCTGGGGAACCTGGGATGCTCAGCGGAGCACAGCTGGGGAGCTATGGTATCTGTCGGGTGGTGGCTGGGTGTCAGCAAAGACAAGAGACCTCACTGGTGTGAGCAGTGCCCAGGCGCTTGTCTACCCCTGCATCACCTGGGAGATGCTCAAGCTGGTGACCCCAAGGGGCAGCCTAGCTGGCTAAGAGGGGTGCAGGTCTTGGGAGCTAAAAACCTCTGATTGGTCACACCAGCCTGGCACATGGCAGGGGCCTGACAAAGTGACATACGGGTAGGGGTTTGGATTCTTAGAAGGATGAACCCTCTTCTTTTTTGCTCTCCATCCATGTTTCCTGGCCTGCTCCTGGCTCAGATGCCAAAAGGCACCCCCACCATTGCCATGCATGGCCCCCCATAATCTCTCCCAGAGAACAGCACCCCAGATCGTGAGAACTCTGTGTTTTTCTGGTTCTCAGTGCACTAAGTTGGAAGCGGCAAGATTACAGGCAAATAGGGTTACAGATGACACCTTCGGAGACTAGCAAAGGCTGCTGAGGCCCAAGATCACCCAGCACGTCAGTACTGCACGAGCTGGTCCTATGGCTGGCTGGACTTGGGGGAGGGGGAACGTCTGGCAGGTTCCCAAACTGGCCCCATCTGGGCCCTGGCAGGAGGGTGAAGAAAGCCAACATCTTAACAAGGTCACAATAGCTGGGACAAGTTGAGGACACCGTGTAGGGGTTGCAGGCTGGACAGGGACAATCTGAGAGGGCTCCCAGGAGGCAGTGAGCACCCCAGAGCCTCACTGTGGTTTGAGACCCTGGGCACTCTAACATGTTCAGCCCCACTCCCTACCTCAGTGGGCCCCTTACCCAGCTTCAGCCTTTGCCTGACATTTCCCGTGACATTTGCTGCAAAGAAATAGAGTCATAAATCCAAAGGTTAAATTTGCACATTGCCTTACAACGCCAGGAGAAACCTGTCCCTCCATCCACCAGGTGGCCCATGGGTGCAGCTTGGTGGGTACCCTCCACCCCATAACTATTTCCCAAAATGGCATCCTAAGTATACCAGGCCATGGAGTTTGTTGCATAGTTTGGAGATGCCTACCCCATAGAAACCAAGGATCCAAGGTGCCCTGTGGGAAAGATGCCGTGTCAACAGCTTAACCAGTCCACCCCAAAGTTGATCATAAAACCTTTGTTTGATATCCAACAAGAGCTAGGCAGTGGGTGATACACACCTTTATTCCAAGTACTTGGGAGGCAGAGGCAGGCAGATCTCTAAGTTCGAGGCCAGCCTGTTCTACAAAATGAGTTCTAGGACAGCCAGGGATACACAGAGAAACCCTGCTTCAAAAACAAATAAACAAACAACAAAGAAAGTGGAAGAGGAAGAGGAGGAGGAAGAGAAGGAAGAAGAGGTAGAGGAGGAGAAAAATGGAAAGGAAAGGAAAGGAAAGAAATCCAATTGTATTCTATGAAACTTCAATTCCCAGGAGGGCCAAAGAACACCCCCTGGGCAACCTGCTCCCCACGAAGCTGGATCAGCTCCTGAGATGTCCACATCCCACCTCTGCTAACCTCCATGTGCCAGGGTGCTGCAGGGGCCTTACTGCCAGCCAAGCCCACCTGGGACACCACAGGAAGGCTGGCTTCTGCCTGCTCAGCACCTCCCCAAGGACATGTGGGAAGTTGTACCAATAGTCCTTGCCTCTTCACCTCACCCCCTGGGTCTGGCTCCCCTGGGGAAAGACACCTCAGTCACCTCAGCCTCCAACCTTCCACAGCAGACAAGGTACCCAGGAGCCCTGGGAACAGGACTGGAGAGAGGGGCCCTAAGGGCCAGCTGAACAGATGGCCTTCCTTATAGCTGGCACCCTGGTCCACTTAGCATGTCACCCACCTGCTGTGTATAAAAAGACTCCTGACGGCTGGGGGTTGGGTGGGGCAGCAGTAGGCCCTGGCTGGAAGTTGGCCCAAGTGTGTAGGAAGGGGTACATATCCTGGCCCTTATGCACTTCACTGAGGACTTTGGGGATGTTTATAAGGGGGGAGGGCTGCATGGCTGAAGGCCATGTGAAAGGCCAAGGCAGGTTTAAACAAGTACATCTTGGTGCTTTCTCAGGGATTCCACACTCACCAGTTAAGCATGATTCACAAGAATAGTTCCCGATGTGCAAAGTGTTTAAAATACAGTGACAAAAGAAGAAACCGCAGTACCAAACACCGGGTGTGATGGGACCTAGCCAGGCCCACGCACTCTGGGGACAGGCGGGGAGTTAGGAGGCATGTCCCCTACATCCACTGCTAGGCTCCCACTGATGGCTGTGTTGGTCAGTCACCTGTCCCTTAATACATGTAACCCTGGAATCAGTGAGGAAAGGATTCACCCCCTTCATCTGATCAGAGGAGGATCTGCAGGCTACAAAGGAGCGGGTAAGAGACAGAGGGTAGAGAGCAAATACAGCATCTGGGATTTAACCACGTGGCTGGTACAGGTGACCTTGGCTGGGTGTAGCCAGGCCACAGGGCAGGCACACAGAAGGGTGCAGAGGGTGTCCGGCCCTAAAGAGACACAGAAACAGCTGCCCCAGCTCTTACGGATCTGAGGGTACAGGCTCTGGCTGGCTGCTGAGAGTCAGGCAGCCCTGCCTGGGGTTGGTAGTCAAAACTCACAGAATGGGGGCAGGGCAGCATCAACCTCACTGACCAGGCACAACCCAGTGCCAGGAGCATTGTAACTCTACGACAGGGCTAGGTTGCCCCCCCCCCACACACACACACACAGAGAGAGAGAGAGAGAGAGAGAGAGAGAGAGAGAGAGAGAGAGAGAGACCCCTTTCTTGAATGCACAGCTTGAGGTTTCTGGGAGACTTTCTGGGCCTTGGGCCCAGAACTGCATAAGGGCTCCCTCTGCCTCCATTCCCAGCTGGACCCTTTCTCTCCAAAGGAAGGCATGGTGCCAGCGGCTGGCAAGGAAAGGGTGCTAAAGCCAGGCCTGGGTGGCAAGAGGGAGGCATGATCCCACAGATACCTGCTCCTCACAGACAACTTACCACTTGCAACAAACAACAGCAACAAACCCGGGCTTCTTCACAGCCAAGGAGTCAGCCCTTAGCCTTCCAAGATACCGGGTGTGGAGCGCCTTCTGGGCCCGTGGGCCAGCCTTGAGGGTTTCCCCTCTTGGTTGCTGCCCTTTTACTAGATGACCCTCACTAGCACAACTCTTACTCTGTAACCACAGGTCAGTCCTGCTTGGAGGACACAGGCTCTGAGGGGCTACCATGGTCCCTGTTGGTCCAGGGCAGAGCCATGGGCTCCCTACCATCCCTCTCCCACCTCACCACCTTTCTAAATACCCCAACATATCCTGCAGGAGGAAGGAGGGGCCTAAATTGGCAGGAGTCCCAGGAAAACCCCTATTGACTAGGAGTTGAAAAAGCAAATTTGGGGAATTTTAAAGCAGAAACGCTGGGGGCCAAACCTTGGAAGCAAAGTTTAGTGACATAGACAGGTAATTCCAATACTCAGGAAGCTGAGGCATGAGTCCAAGTTTAAGGCCAGCCTGGGCTATATGGTTACACATGCCTCCAAACAAAACAATAAAAAATCCCTTGGGAGCCAGGCATGGTGAATCCCAGTGCTCAGGCAGGTCTCTGAGATCCAGAGAGAGGTCCAGGCCAGGGCCACAGCTAGACCTTGTCTCAATCCAGGAAAGGCCCCATGCCCAAGGGTAACTGACCAACACAAAACAGACCTTTTTGTTCTTTTTTTTTTTTTTTTTTTGGTCTTACTGATTTTTTCTTTTTTTCTTTCTTTAGTTTGTTTATTTTGAATTTCTTTTTTGGTTTTGCTATTTTTTCTTGGCTTTGTTTTATTTTGTTTGAGAGAGAGAACATGGAGTTGGTTGTTAGGGAGGAAGAGCTGAGAGGAGTTGAGGAGGGGGAAGAATATAATTAAAACATATTGTATAAAAAAATTAAAACAAACAGAGCCACCTCCTTGGGAAAATTGGACTGACCCCACTGGGCATCAGCTTGGAAATGCCGCCAACAACTCCAGATTGCTGGCCTAATCACACACAGGAAGGCTGAGACAGGGAGAAAGCTCTTTAAGAAAACACAGCACAGGCTTGTGAGCTCCCCTTTGCCAGGTGGGATCTGGCACAGACCACACCTGGCCGAGGTCTTGCCTTGGAAGTACAGCTTCCTCCCCGGACTGCAGTAGGACAAGAGACAATGCAGCTTCAGAGGTGGGAAGACAGGCCTGAGGCTTAATGAAGGGAGTGGCCAGCTATGACCCCCACACAACACCTGAGCTAGGTGAGCACCACAGAGCCACTCACCAGAAGGTCACCGGAGTGAAAACACTAATGTGTTAAAGGCAGGGCCTCTCGGAGGCCATGCTGGATTGGATGCCCTAGTTGGTGGAACTGCAGAGGCAGCCAAGTGTGCCCAGGGTCAGACCTTTTATCATGGTGGTGATCTCAAGCTGGGAAATGGTTCTTCCCTGCCCAAGTAGATTCCAGCCCACCATACGCCACCATTGCCCCAACTCAGTCTGGTGGAGAGACTGCCCCTCCCAGCTTGGGCTGGAGACACTATGCAAAAATCCCTAAATTCCTTCTGAAGGTTTTTGGTCCAGATTTGGGTAGGGTATACACATAGCTTTCCTAGGTACATAGGGGTACCCACACCCTGAGACAAATGGAAACATGAAGATATGTTTAAACACACTCATGGTTATGCACACACACACACATATGTGCAGATATATATCATATTACACACGTACTTGGACACACAGAAACAAGCACTGTGAAGGAGACTCCAGGACTTGCCCCTCTGTCTGTGGGTCTGGATGCCCAGAGCATCCCTACTCAAAACCCAAGCATGTCTCCATGTGAGTGGGTCCTGCTAAGAAGCCCCAGCATGTGCTAAGCATGAAGATCGCAGCAGGCAGGCTGCATAAA